>NC_068986.1:97159842-97167473 GCF_001194135.2 Octopus bimaculoides | reverse complement strand
GTGTGTGTGTGTGTGTGTGTGTGTGTGTGTGTGTGTGTGTGTGTGTGCGTCTATTTGTCTGGGGTTAAGTTGAAAGCAAACAAGATTTGTTCATAAAGGGAGGAGTTGCAAAGTAAAGAAAAAGTGGATTGAAATGTATAAAAGAAACCTCTTAGTCGATAATTTGAGTGGATGAATAAAAGAAAAAATATACTGCAGAGAATATTATCTTGGAGCCAAATTGTTTGAATTGGATAAAAACTGAAAGATATTGAAGAGAGAAGAGAGGAGGATGAGGAGGAGGAGGAAAATACCAGCAACAACAAATGATAAGGAGGAAAAGGAGAATGGAAAAAAAGAAAAAAAAGAAGATAAAGAAGATGATGAAGAAGAAAACGAAGAAAAAGTAGATGATAATGATGATGATGATGATGATGAAGAAGAAGAAGAAGAAGAAGAAGAAGAAGAAGAAGAAGAAGAAGAAGAAGAAGAAGAAGAAGAAGAAGAAGAAGAAGAAGAAGAAGAAGAACAACAACAACAACAACAACAACAACAACAACAACAACAACAACAGCGACGACGACGACGACGACTACGGTGACGACAACAACAACAGCTGAAGCAACAAGAAAATGCTTGATAAATTTTTAGTGAGGATAGGTTAAAGTTGGTCAAACCGAAGATAGAATTCTATAGATAATTGATTTCCAACTGATTGTGTGTGTGTGTTTTTTTTTTGTTTGATTTTTTGCTTTTCTCTTTGTTGCTTGTTTGTTAATATCTTTTTTTAAGGGTATCATTTTAATCATTTAGCTGAAATCAGTCGAGTGTGGAGCTAAATTAAGATGTATAGGGAAATTAAGACGGATAGGGATTCATGACATGTACTTGAAATGTCAGGTTCATTTACCAAAATGAACGAGTACTAATTTTTCGGATTTAACTTTTATCTATATATACGAGTGCATGCGCACACGCAAGCGCGAGCACATACACACACACAAATACACACATAAGAATGCGCATAGATATACATTCACATATAAGTTCTATGCACGTATAGATATATACACATGTATAGATAGATAGATAGATAGATAGATAGATAGATAGATAGATAGATAGATAGATAGATAGATGCCAATTTATATATATACACTGGTATCTATGTATCAATGTATGTAGTTATATACATATATGTATACACACACACATAAATGTACAAAAATATAGATACATGTGCACTCACATACATACACACATATATGTATTTATACATTTTTATGTGGATGTATGTCTGTGTATTTGCGTGTGTGTGTGTGTGTGTGCATGTATATATATGTAGATATTTCCATATACATGCTTACATATATATCATTACATCAACAAACGGCCATACAGAGGAGCGTATACATATACACACGTATGTAGATTCCTACATTTTCACATAACCGAACATGAGTGTATAGATGGGTATACGTACATTAAAATACGCAAATTGACCCAAGTATACGTACATAGTTATTTAATCACATACATTATTATCATCATCCCTTTTCTTACTTTTTTTTCTCATTCTGTGAATTCATTTTTTCAACTTCTGTGAATTCATTTTTTCAACTTCTTTCTTCCCTTAGTTTTTAACCACTCAAGCGTTTTAGCTTCATTTTAGTATGATCTATTCATTATTTTATTTTTTGTATTTTTCATCCACTCAAACAATTGATTATGAGGATTTCTTTTTTGTATTTTTCAATGCAACTTTACTTTACTTTAAAACCCACTAATTTAAAAACCACGATTGCAATGCACTCACTACACTATCTAGAAGTTTCTTGAACATATAACCAGTACGCAATACAAGAGAACATACAATTTGAGGAAGTTTTGTCCACGATAAAACGTCGAGTCGCAGTCAATATTTCCTTGTAAAATGGCGGCAAGCTGCCAGAATCGTTAGCACCCCGGGCGAAATCCTTAGCGGTATTTCGTCTGCCGTTACGTTCTGAGTTCAAATTTCACCACGGTCGACTTTGCCTTTCATCCTTTCAGGGTTACGCACTGGGGTCGATATAATCGACTTAATCCCATTGTCTGCCCTTGTTTGTCCCCTCTATGTTTAGCCCCTTCTGGGCAATAAAGAAATAAGAAACGTTAGCACGTCGGGCGAAATCCTTAGCGGTATTTCGTCTGCTGTTACGTTCTGAGTTTAAATTCTGCCGAGGTCGACTTTGCTTTTCATCCTTTCGGGTTCGATAAATTAAGTACCAGTTGTGTCGATCTAATCGAGTGGCCCCCACCCCCAAAAAATTTCAGGCCTTGTGCCTAGAGTATAAAAGAATATTTCCTTGTAAAATAAACCAAATCTTATGAAGGAAACCCTCGCCTTACGGAAGCATTTCGTTCCTGAAATTTTGACCATAACGCGAAATTCTATATTACAAAATTGATTTTCCTATTGGTTTTCATATTATCAAACCAGATTACGTCCCTACAGACTTTTTTTTAAAGAAGCACAAGAAAACAACAAACAACAACCATCATAATCATCTGATACATGAAAATAATAAGAGTCGTAATATAAGTTCTCATCACAAAAGTTGTTGACTGCTGTGTGAGGGATGGTGGTGGAATGAGCGTTACTAGAAGAATGAAGGACAATATTTACAATCTTATAGTTTATTATCACGAACATCAACTTGAGGGGTAAAAATCATATGCAAAGTCGTTTATTGTTTATGACGCATCATCTCTTTGTACAGCTGAGTATAGTATCTAAGCACATTATAAACCCCTCTTTTAATATGTTACGTTCACGATTGGGATCATTATGAGCAAAATCCTGTAGAGCTTCCTCTATAAGTGCCAACCCTTTAACAATAGTTTTTGTAGTCAATTTAAGTGGTGTAGAAGGAGCTTCTGAGCTTGTTCTTTTTCTCATAGTATTAGCTGTTCGTTAGATAATATCCATCTCTGGGACATTATGAACTCACTCTAATCATCCTCTATGACTTTTTAAACCCCTACATAATTTACAAGTATCACAATATCTTTCCAAATCTGCTTTAGATTTTCTGCTCGAGGAAAACTTGTTATGTCACCGATACGTTCTGGCCATATACTTTTTCAAACATTATTCAAAGTTGAAAGTTTCACTTCATCTAATGACTGAATTATATTATCCCACAGCATCCATTATGTTGAATTTCTTCCAGAAATCCCTGATAGTAGGTTTAACCTCCTTGTCAATTACTTTCATATGTAGTTTGGAAGTTCTCATATGATATGCCTTGGGGTTAACTATTACCCTTTGATCCACGGACTGGAGCAAAGAGATTGCATTCTCGTACATATAGCCTACTCCCACATTATCAGAAAGTTCAACTGAGTTTGCTTGGTAGTTTGGTGCATTGTCTAAAAGAAGCAATGCTTTGTCGGAAATATGTCTGGCAAAGTACATTTCTACTGCAGGATCAAAAATAATTTTAAATTACTCTTTAAAAAGGGATTTTGTATAATCCTTAAAAGCCCTTAGATTTTCGGGGAGTTACACGTGTAGAAGCTTTATTTTCATATCACCAGTGGCATTTCTCCCCAAAGAAGTATCTGTCGATTTTTGGAAGCTTTAAATCCGGGTGTGAATTTTTCTTCTCAAGAAATAAAAGTTCTAACAGGCATGCACTTCCAGACAAGTGCAGTCTCAACATAGTACACTTGCTCTGGTGTACAGCCCCCTTCAGTAATCATTTTCTGCAACTGCTTAGGACAATTATTTGCAGTTCTATATCAGCGTTCACAGTTTCACCAGTCATTTTCATGTTGTGTGAATTCAGGCCCTTCTTAAACATTTCAAACCAGACTTTACTAGCCTAAAAAGGGATTTTTCATTAGAAGTTTCGCCTTCCTTTTTCTGCAATTTGTCATATAAACTTTTGGTCCTTTCTTGACTTGTCACCGTGCTTATTGGTATATTGCACCATTTGTGATCCTCGATACATACACTCAAAAGATGTTCTACTTTAAGCATCACATTAGATCTATGGAATAATAAAGTTCGGAACATTAATAGAGTAGTTTCTTGAGTTCTTGGCATAAGTTTCTCTCTGCTGTCAAGTATTTTCTCACTGTAGACATTGTAAGATTTAACGTTTTGGCAATATAAATTAGTTTTACTTCCGCATCAAATCTTTTTAAAATATCAGGTTTGATATCCAATGTAATTCCTTTGTGGTGCCTTTCGCACTACTGCATTCAGGTCTACTTGATAGCTCTTCCAGATATCTTAAACTGAAAGCAAATTCAACGGTACCAGCGTTGTAGTATAAAAATTTGCCCAGAGAAGATATCTGATTTCTGAGAGGGGAAAAATTGTTTTATTCCTATTGATGCAATAATGATAAAGATGAAAAGGTGAAAGTCTGAAGAAGAGAAAGTACTATATGATTAGAATTAGCTGAAGGAGCGCCAGATCTTTTAGGCAATTCGCCCCTTGCACCTCTGACTTGAGACATAAATACACACACACACACACACACACACACACACACACACACACACACACACAGAGGCACAGACACACAAACAAATATTCATACGCATACACATACACACACATTCACCGACACTCATACATACACCAATACACACACACAAACAGACACACTCGTCTACACACATGTTGGCACGCATGCTAATATCCATTGTAAACAGTTGGATTAACAGGTTAGTGGGTTGATAATGGTGACGATGTGAGTTGCATTCATGTGTGGTTTAGATGTTAGTGATGGTAGGCGGGTATTGTTGGTGTTGTGATAGTTATATTGTTCTTGCTAATTGTATCGTTGGGACTGTTTAGTCTCAAGTCAATACTCATAGACCTAAGATAAAAGACATTTCATTCAACTTTTAAAATTCCCTAGCAAACCGCATTACAGTAATCCTTCACCATATCACGGTTTAACTATCCCGCACTCAGTAGATCGCGTATTTTTTTTTTTTTTTTTTTTTTTTTTTTTGTTAAAATATGTAAATTTATATCGCGGATTTCTGCAGCCGGTAGGCATTTATATTTTTTTAGATTTTAATTATTTCTGTGAAAAATTTTAGAACGCAACAACCGCAATAGTCGAAGGATTACTGTATATATTTTTTTATTTGAAAATACTTCATGCTATATATATTGCCGTTATTGTTGGTGGTCGTGTTGGTGTTGATAATGGAAACACGTACACACATTCACACATACATATACATATATACATACATACGTAGATATATACATTCATATGTGTGTGTGCGTGTGTGTGTGTGTTTGTGTGTGAGTGTTTGTGTGTTTGTGTGTGTGTGTGTGTGTGTATGTGTGTGTGTGTGCGTGTGTGTGTACTCACATAATGTATACTATATATACTTGTGTATATTTGTGCACGTATGTCTGTAGCGTGATTACAGTTTTCCAAATCGATACATATATAAATATATATATATATATATATATACACATGGCATATAAGAAAATGGAGAGGATGCAACAACATACATCAGCCGGTAAGACATTCTAGTATGTCTATTTATTCAAAAGTATTAGAAAGTATTAGAATACATACACTTATAATAACTATGTGTTACATACACATGTACTAATATTACAGAAAAGAGCAAAAAAGAGCAAAAGAGCAAAAGAGCAAAAAATCTGATCTTTTGCTCTTTCGCTCTATTGCTCTTTTTTGCTAGTTTCTGTAATATTAGTACATGTGTATGTAACACATAGTTATTACAAGTGTATGTATTCTTCTAATACTTTCTAATACTTTTGAATAAATAGACATACTAGAATGTCTTACCGGCTGATGTATGTCGTTGTTGCATCCTCTGCATTTTCTTATTTGCCGTATAAGTTAAGGGTAAACCACTTTTTACCACCGCTCATATACAACACTCAATTGCGAGATTGCCACGCAATATACAGCACATGGGTATGAATAATTGGGCACACTACCAGCAGTATATTGGATAGGTACTATCCCTTAGTTAGTTGGTTTCCCAACCTCTAACTCACACAGAAATATGTGTGTGTGTGGGGGGGGGGTATTTATGTATGTATGTATGTATGTATGTATATGTATAAAGCGAAAACTGGTTGGATATCACGACATCCATAAAATATGCATATATATATTTTTGTTTTTTATAAAAAGATATTAACTTATGTGAAACGAAGCCATTTCTCTTCCACTTTTTATGTTTTCCACATACTTTCAACCAGTATATATATATACATATGTGTGTGTGTGTGTGTGTGTGTGTGTATGCATATGTTATATATCTATATACACACACACACACACACACACACACACACATATATATATATATATATAATGTTCCTATTCTTTTGCTGTGATTAGTATAGCCAATCCTTGAATGCAACACCAAAGGATATACCCGTGCATATGTGCATACGTGTATTTATGTAATTTTTTTCTGATAATTTTATGTATATAGAGACTTCACCTTCATTCCCAAAGCTCAATAGATTTATAAGGTAATTTGGTTTAATCGTCTATTCATTCGAGATGTATCCATTAATGTAGATGGTAGCATTGTATCCCTAATTAAGCTGAAGTTTCCAACCACCTACGATCTTAAGGTTAGCTAGTTATGCTTAGATAATATTGACTCAAACATTGTTCATTACAACAGAATCAAATACTCACCACCATCACAAAAATGATGTTACCAACATCATATGGTGCCTAGCTGACTGCGACCATTCTTACTCCTATTTTGAATTTGTATTAGTCAAATATGCCTCTGAGGGAAGCTGCACATATTGTAACAGCCTGCAGTATCCGCCAACAGGGAACCCA
Organism: Octopus bimaculoides; assembly: GCF_001194135.2. Classification (NCBI taxonomy): domain Eukaryota; kingdom Metazoa; phylum Mollusca; class Cephalopoda; order Octopoda; family Octopodidae; genus Octopus; species Octopus bimaculoides. The sequence continues at coordinate 97,160,628 of NC_068986.1, read as the reverse complement.
ATGAATCCTATCGCTCTCATCAAACAGACATCTTGTTAATGAACTTCAAACCTTTTGCCAACGTACCAGAAAGACCATTTTCACTCTAGCACAATTTTAGGATAACCAACCCCTGTCTGCTTGTGGCAAGATTATTTGCTTTCCGTGTTTTGTGATCGTGGCTTAGTAGCACTTAGGTAAAATTGCACCATATACCTATGCATGAAACGCAACACAAATTGCAGTCTGATGTCATCGCATCGTTTACCTTCACAAGTGAAGCACCTTTCGCCCACCATTCCAAGTATTTGACGTCAGTCACATCTCTGAGATACAAAACCCTACAAGTCACCAGTTGGGTCCACGCGGCACCATACACATACATACTCACGCACACAAATTCATAAACACACAAGCACACACACTCACCATATATGAATATATACATACATACATACATGCATATATATATACATACATACATATATGACACAAGGCCTAATAGGAAGAGGTCTGGCTTCCTAGGGCTAAACAGCAGCAATATATTCCCTTATTGGGACTGTCACGTTAAGTTGACAGTATACAACTACTTTTTCGCGTCACTACTGCTTAAGTCTCACTGAGAGATTTAGAAATTTGTTATTTCTAATTTTCGTTACCAGTGAATAGTATTTCACTGAAATAGTATATCTATACAAAGTTCAGACAGATTTCTTCAGCTAGCCCGCCGTGCTACTTCAGGCTGATGACGAGCAAAGACTCAGAAACATGTCCCTGAATGCAGGCTGGGCTGGTTGGAGGAGTTTG
>NC_068986.1:97158830-97159406 GCF_001194135.2 Octopus bimaculoides | reverse complement strand
TACATCTGCGTCTACGCTGAGACAACTTATCAAATACTAGATCTTAAAAAACTTATTAAATACTTAAAACTCCATCTGCATGAGTTTATACAACTTTCGTTTTTTCTGCCATTAATGTGTCTGTGGATGTAAATATATATTTGTGTGTGCGTGTGTGTCTCTGTGTGTTGGGGGGAGAGAGAGAATGCGAGAAAGAGAGTAAAATAGACAGACAGACCGACAGACAGACAAACAGATAGATAGATAGATAGATAGATAGATACATACATACATACATTTATTTTATTAGCCACACAGGGCTCAACAAAGATGGGACAAATACAATGTAGAGCTTTTCTTTTTGGGAGGGGGTAGAAAAAAATAGGGGTGTGTCGATCAAAAGGGATCGTAGGAAGGGGAAAAGGGGGGAGTTCGATCAAAAGGGGGCGAGAGAAAAGAAAAAAAATAAAAGCGATCAATAGGGATCGTGTATCACAGTAATGTTCTCGTATAAAAAGAGAGGAGGACAGTTTAGGTTTAGCCGTGGAAAGAAAAGCCTACGGAAAAGACCACGGTAACTTTGTTCAATGTTGTCAT
>NC_068986.1:97154372-97158196 GCF_001194135.2 Octopus bimaculoides | reverse complement strand
TTGTTCGACGTAAGCCCACAGCTCGGAAATGGTGGGACACTGTACGAGTGCGTGCAGAACGGTTTCGTCGCTCTGTCCGCATCTCGGACAGGTCGGCCCCGTGTTTCTCGAGCCATGCCTGTAGAGCTTATCCCGAACGGGTAGTGCTTCTCGATAGCACTGCCAAGCCAGGGATCTCTGGAAGTTGTCCATAGGTCCAGATAGATAGATAGATAGATAGATAGATAGATAGATAGATAGATAGATAGATAGATAGATAGATTGATAGATCTACATAATCTAAAATGATCTTCATTTTTAAGACAGCTCGAGTATGATTTTATAGTGAGTTGTTTGGCCTTTTTAATGATCCAGCAATGTTGAGAAGGCTCAAGCATTAGATGGCTGATGGTAATGTTTCATTATTTGTAAACTATTGCCAGTACTCCCATCGGAAGTACTTTGTAAACTGCGCTCTTGGTGTATAGCGAGCGGAAGATTCGGTGATTATGAATAGATAGCATTCAGGAAGAAGAATTGAAAAATCGATATTTGTATTTGAGTGAGACGCAGGTAATGGAAACAATACAATATAATATATCTATAATCAAGGGAACTTTGTGTTAAAGAACTGACACTCACAAATTCACGCCCACCAATACATATGTGAGTATGTTTGAAGTTACGAAATAGGTAATGTCCTATATATGTACTGTTTAGCAAGTATTATGTGTACAACCTACTACGTGGTGAATGCAATAGACTTTACTTTGGCATTATATTTCACAAACTATACATCCGTGTAAAGAAACGCATTTGCACAAATGCTGTTTACTAGAAAATATCTGGTGAAATGTTGAAACCAGAAGAGGCCGGGCATCTGCGTTGTCAGAAAAAGAAAAGTTACTAATACGAGAGTTGGCTGTAAAGTTTATAGTAAGTTAATCTCATGGAATGTCACTAAATAAGGTTTACTTTTTTCAACATAGTCCACCTGGCAGTCCTCATTTATTCCATCAGTGTTGCAATGCTTGGATCTCATTGGTGAAGAAAGAAGCTTTATTGTTAGTCAAAAATGTCAACAGCAGATTTGAACTCATCATCACTACAATACTGGTTCCCGGTGAAATGTTTTTTCATGTTGGAGATAAATTAGAAGTTAGCCTATGAACTTTTCAGCCCACCCTCATGTAATAATTAAAAAGTTTATTCTCATTAAATCAAAAAAATCTCAAGCTCCATGCAATCAATAACATACAGGAATTGCAACAGCCTAATTAGCTAATTTCAAGTTTAGCAACTTTGACCCGTCATAGCCGTTTTATTTATTCCACATATCACCGAAGATCGGTCTAATTTCGATCTCTATTGTCTTAATTTCTCTTTTATTTTCACTCTTTTCGTTCCAGATTACATTGCATTGTCTTGCCAAATCACTTTAACTTTTCACAAAGCTGCAAATAAATTTTACTACTCTAATATCATTAAGTCTACGACAGACTATATTTATCATCATAAAGAACTTATTCGATGTGTCGCTAAGATAGATCCGCTGGCGGATTAATTTCCTAAAACATTACTTGAAACGCAATGTTCACCGTCATACAAACATTTACCAACCTTAACGTTTTACTTTGCCAAACTAAAACTTTCCTATGAAATATCGTTATTCATAAACTTTGCAACAATTTCATGCACAATTCCATCAATACTTACAAGAGATTTTTAGATTCAAATTAAAACTTTAACAATTTCCATGCACAATATTATCACGCAAACTAGATGCTATTTTCCTGTACTGCGGCTGTCGATTTGGTCCTTGGTAAGAAACGTGCTCGGCATAAATTTCTTGGATTTAGCTTGTGCACTGCGACACCTTTGTTTTCTGCCACAACCGTTTTGACAGCAATAACAGCGATAACAGTCATACCAGCTCTGCTAACAACATCATAGACGTACTGCCCATCGTAACTTCTCAACCACTTGTCGTGGATTTAACTGGCTCTATTTCACTTGCGCATCCAACAGAAAACTTAGTGACCAACCATATCATTTTTTGTAACTCCTACGTCTCCGACCTTACACACCAGACGTACACTAAACCATTAATGTTCGCTAAATTTCATTAAATTTGAACATGACTTAACAACAAGCTTAAAGCTGATATAGAAAATACATTTTGAAAACTGTCTACGGAATAAATTGATATTTCCTCACAAATTCATCATACCCTAACCTATATGTCGATTTACGTCCTACACAGCCTCCACCTTAAACAACATCGAAGTTAATCTTAAAATGTCGAAACTCAAATATTTCAGCTGCAATACCTTAGAGAAACACTCCACACATTCACGAGCCTTTCTAATTTGCAATTCTGCATCTTCCCAATCTATCATACACCTCAATTTGGACAACTGGAGGAACTCTGCCTTATCGATTAGAACACGTACACTAACCTAACGATCGAACATAACCTAACGATCGCCAAGGCTGCGTATTATGAAAATGCAAATGACGTCGTACCTACACGCCTAGAAAATACCACCAACATGATTAGCACAAACATCTGGAACTTTCTGAAAGAATTAAACGAAATTATATCATTAAAAATATCAAACTTCTATCAATCATCTCATTGTGACATATGAACCCGTTCCCTTAGCATAGAATTAACTCTATTTAAAATGTGCCGGGTACGATCCTCACATTAATAAGACAGTTTCCATGAATATGTCAACCTCACCGTCTATGAACTTGATTCCACCTTAGTCAAGCATGATAGATACACTTTTAGATAAGACGGCATTTCTCTCAGTATTTCTGTACTTGCCATCCAAGAGTGAACTTAGTGACCAGCCCCATCATTTCTTACAACTCCTACAGCTCCGACCTTATATACCAGACGTACACGAAATTCTGAATATTGTGAACAACACGATTTCGATTTTGTTTGATCTATAAACAGGCATAGGAATTATCAGTAGGATTGAGTTTGTTGGATTGGAAGCCATCATGTATACGGATTAGTTTGATATTTCAGTGCGTTAAACTCCTGTCAACTGTGTGACTTTTTCGACAACATATACATGGCAACCTCATATTCGCTTCTTTCCGAAAGAATGCAGACTGTATTGTATACCTAACCATATCGATGATCATGTAGATCTCAAAATGGAATATCACAGCTACACAAGCTCTCTCTCTCTCTCTCTCTCTCTCTCTCTCTCTCTCTCTCTCTCTCTCTCTCTCTCTCTCTCTCTCTCTCTCTCTCTCCCTCACTCTTTAAACTTGGTACTCGGTTTACTGATATTACTACTGTACACCCGCTTACTATTATACCAAAAATATCACCTCCTACAAGCAGTCGTTGTTTCCATGACTTGCATGAGAACATCAACTACATAATTTAGTTGTGTGTGTGTGTGTCTGTGTGTGTGTATGTGTGTGTGTGTGTGCATGTGTGTGCGTATGTGTGCGTTTGTGTGTGTATATGTATGTAGTAGGTTGACATGTTTAACTTTCACATACAAACACACACACAAGTGTAGTGGAGATTATCCTGAATTCCAGGGCTTTTAAAAAGCTGGAAGGGCAAGTCCCTCTCTTGTACGGGAAACTTTTTCAGCATAGAGTTCATCCGTATAACCGCTAGCAGTCATATCCCACTGGCTGGACTGCAGTGACATTCTTAAACACAATGCGTCACCCGGTCCAGAATCGAAACAACAACCTGACGATTGTGAAGAAAAACCATAACCTGTAGGCCACACGCCTTTACAAACACACACACCACACAGCACGTATGCATGCATGTATGTATATATATATATATATATATATAT
>NC_068986.1:97147636-97151634 GCF_001194135.2 Octopus bimaculoides | reverse complement strand
AAACGAATAATTATATTCTTGGGAATAGATATTTCCCTTATGAATTTTTTTTTTACACACTGGCTTCTTGATAAAATTCTTGTAAAAGAATTTTATCCTTTTTTGGGAATCCAAATTTCAGGACTGTGGGTCCGGATTCCGCCTGAAATGTTTTTAATTTACTGACGGAGTCAGCATGATTCCAAAATGGTATATGTTGGGCTACGGCCTCTAGGAATAAGTTGTAAAAGTGTGACACATTGACACATTGACCTCGAAGTAGTTTACTGTGTTTATTCTGTGCTGGCTCATGATTCTATTGGTGCCTACTTGGTGATTTCTGCTAAATGATTTAATTGATTATGGATATATAATAGAATGCTTGTGTTTTTGTTAGTTTCTTGAAAGGCTTCGTACTATATTGAGCTCATTACACACACGACATCCACGTGGTTTAGACCTGTAGGCTACACTCTGGTTTAAAACACTATAAAATTCACGCATAATTTATTCATATTCGCAGACACAAAGAAGGAACTAATGAGTTGTGCAAAGATACAACGATAAATAATGGTATAGCAAATTCCCACAAACAAAAAGCAAGCAAACGTATACTGAAATTGACGCATAATCACGCAGATAGCAGCAAAACATAAAATCCTAAACAAAACTGTGCGTGCGCGTTTGCGTGTGTTTCCGATTTCCTGTGGATGTGTGTGGATGTGAGAAAGAGAGAGACACTGTGTGTGGAGGTGGGGGGGGGGGGCTGTTACACGTTTTCTTAAAACTAAAACGTCAAGAACATTAATTGAAGTAATCAATAGAAACAAGGAAGTGCTAATCTTATTATGAAGAAAAATGCAGGTGACTTTAATGTTTTACTAAGAGTGACTTGTCAAACAGTAAAGGTGTGATATTACAACTAATATATGATGATGAGAATGTAGTGTAAGGGAGGAGAGTTTGTGAATAATGAGAAAAAATTAAAAAAGTAAGCGTAGGTTCTAGAAGCGCGGAAATAAATGTTCATAACATTACGTCATCATGGTAGCAGGCATGATGCGATGGAAGTAGTAGTAGTAGTAGTAGTAGTAGTAGTAGTAGTAGTAGTAGTAGTAGTAGTAGTAGTAGTAGTAGTAGTAGTAGTAGTAGGATACATTATTTGGATTAATTATAAAATAACATTTTAAAACTAAGAGCGCAAGTGAAAAGTTAAGCACGAGTAATAGTATACGGAATGCATACACAGTAAAGACATATATATATACATGCACACACACACATACGTACTTAGTGCAGTGAATAAACTGTCGTCTAAATTACGCAAAAATAAAAGTAACACTGATATCTCATTTTAACAGATATATTTATCGAAATTACATTAAAATATCTTGAAATACTAAATTTATTCAATAAAATCACCATTGCCTTCAGCCACGGCCTCCAGACGACTTCGGAATCTCCTGCAACTCTTCTGAACAGTCTCCTCATTTAAGCTGGTGAATGCTGCCATAATCCTTGCCTTCAGTTCATCTTTTGTATTTCAACGAGTTTTGTTGGTCTCTCACTCAACTGCGCCGCACACATAATAATCAAGGGTGTTACAGTCTGGGGAGTTAGATGGTCAGATCGTAGGGGTGATGTGGTTGCGGAAATTGTCTGACAGCCATGACTGAGGTCTCCTGCTTGCGTTGCATGGTGTAGAGTCCTGTTGCCAGACATAGGCACTTCCAGCAGCCACCCATGGCAACACTACCTCCTCCAGATACTTGCTGTAGGCCTCGTGTTGAGTCCGAGGTCGTGTGGGAAGATGAATGGAGGCATCACTAGTGATCACTCCAAACACCATGATGTTGACTGTATTTTTATCACACTCGGTACATATTTTGGGGACACAAACTGACACTCAAACACTCTGAAATTTTCAAACTGGAGCTTCCGGCGCGAATGCCAAGCAGTACATCTCGTTTCCAAATTTCTGGCAGTGGGAATTACATCATGATGCCGTTTTTCTCACAGACGATGCCCAACTGACCCTGTGCAGTCGACAAAATCAAAAACAAACAATGCGCATGCGCGAAATTAAAAAATATAAAATAGCAATAATTTACCCGTCGCATCCTGTACATAGGTAGGTAGGTGGGTAGGTGGGTAGGTAGGTAGGTAGGTAGGTAGGTAAGTAGGTAGGTAGGTAGGTAGGTAGGTGGGTAGGTGGGTAGGTAGGTAGGTAGGTAGTCACATGTGTGCATGTATAATTTTGAAATGCCTAGAAGTTTCGAATGGCAATTATTAAGTAGCAATGAAAGGAAAGAAACATATTTCGTGTTAAGATTGATGAAGAGAATTTATTCCACATCCATATTTCCTGTATTCCTTATTTTGGCAAGTTAGGTTTGGAAATCTGCATAGTAGAGCCTACCTTGAATTCCAGGCATGGACAAATAGAAAAAATACAAGTATATAATTTCAAGTAATTTGCTAGTGTAGCGCAGTTTATTTTGTGATACATCAATCTGACATTTCAGCATGAGGAAATGTCACTAAGAAGAAATAATAGCATGTATAAGATAAATTACCATATACAACAAATTGTTACTTTCCTATTGGTTTTAATATCAAATTCCACCAAACCAATTTATGACTTGTTAAACCTGTACTTGTGTCAACCGCATCAATTACATAGCCACAGGTACATTTGTACTTTGCATTAAATACTGTCATTGTCAGCATGAGAAGATCTTGACGAAAATGTGTTTTTTTTTTATCATTGGTTTGTTTATTCTACCAAAATCGACATAGGGCTATGCAATAATAAATATGACTGCGAATACTGACAACTATAATATACACGAGTTTAGAGGGAAACCTTAGGCAGTTGCATGACCTTCCACATCATATCTATCCGTTCTAAAAAGACTGGGGTGCATTGGATAATGTAGTCCGGGGTATTATTATGCCGCAAATCAAGGATAAAAACGATGACGCATATGGTTGCAATGCTTTTCATCTGATATGGCTTGGACCTAGACTACAGCAACAAGACACACACTATACTAAATTTCATTTTTACTTTTAATCAGGAGAGAAGGAAGTTATTAAGGCCTTTTACCTGTCTTCTGACATTGGTGGGGAAAAATGGCAAAGCTCTCCTCAAGCTGGAGAACTGACCCGAATGCTTGCAAAATATTGGATTCCACGAAAGCTAGTCAAGGTATATCAAGTGGTAATGTTAAATCAGGTGCAGGATAATATTTAAATATATCCAAGTGGAAGCATAATATAAATACATTTATATATAGCATGTTTTAGCTTAATTCATATTAGATAATTACTCTAAATACAGAATAACTTCATTTGCACACGAAGTTTGCTAGAAATAGCTACCAAATATTAGACCGTATAGGCCAAGGTTCACTGTGTCTGAAAAAGTTATGAAATGAGTATAACTGGTATATACTAATCATATCGAGTTGGTCATATCTCAGCTCAAATATGGACTGACTTGGGATTAAGCAGCGGCAACGAGTATCGTTTCATTTACACAAGATGTATGTAATTCATTTGAAGTGTGTAGTATATAGTGATACACGATGAGTTGACATTAAAAGACAGCTTGGGTGAAAATGCCCTGGGGCATCTGCTTCATGTAAAACAATCAGCGATGAGGGCACTAATAGCGCTAATATACTTAATGCAATGAACCAAGATGTCTTCATTTATTAACATTACAACAACTGTGTTGAGAAGGATAAATTCAGCTCGAAATGGCAGATGTGACAAGCTCAGAATTTGAATTGAGTGAAATTAAGACTAGAATGCAATGTGAGTCTTATCACTGGAAATGCAGTAACAATTCTGAGCAATGGTAATAGTTTTTTTTAAATCATTTTCTTCAAGCATGTTTCAGTATTTTTGTTTCATTAGTAAATGATTTTCATGACACGCTTTCTCTCTCTCCCTTTATCTTTCCCTCATACTCTCTCTCTCTCTCTCTCTCTCTCTCTCTCTCTCTCTCTCTC
>NC_068986.1:97146151-97147029 GCF_001194135.2 Octopus bimaculoides | reverse complement strand
TATATATACATACATATATATATATGTAAATTAGCACATGGGGGGAAATCTTTCCAGCGAAGCTTTTCACTATATATAAATGTGTGTGTGAGTGTGTGTGCGTGTCTGCGTATGTGCGTGTGCGCGCGCGTGCACACATTTATATATCATCGGCTGTAATTTAAAGGAGCGTTTGTTAGTATTTCTAGCAAGTCAAGCGTTTAAGAAAATCCTTCGATGTCAGCCGATAAATTACATAGGTTGATAAATATTTCCTCAACATTTAACATTGCGTTTATAATCTTCTCGTGTTTTACCTCCCATAAAGAAATCGGATAACCCATGAAGCGATACTGAAATAGCAAATTAGTATACAATTATTTATGCATTTATCCATTTTTTTAAAGTATTATATTGCTACTCCACAATTTTATCGAAGCTTACGCAGCGTGTAACACAAGAAAAAGATTTATTGATATTATTTTGCTTATGCATACATGCATACATATGTGTATGTACTTGTATATATATTGTATGTATGTGCGTGTGTGTAGGTGTTTATTATGTATGTTAAATTTGTATAGTGTTTAGATAGTTCCTTACAAATATTAGTATGCAACCGTGCATGTTTTACGCAGTTGAACTGTACCATAATTAGATATGTCACCTTGTTATAAGCTGTAATTACATACGAACGAATAGCAAGCTGACCAGCCCTGTCTCCATGTTTTATGCAAGCATATACATGTATATACACGTACACACACAATCGTACACACGCGCGCGCAAACATACGCATACAAATATTTGAGTGTTATTTTCAGCACCTTGTTTTATAGCAATATGCTGGCATGTATATATATATATATATATATATATATATATATTAATATATATAT
>NC_068986.1:97144860-97146141 GCF_001194135.2 Octopus bimaculoides | reverse complement strand
GTGTGTGTGTGTGTGTGTGTGTGTGTGTGTGTGTGTGTGTGTGTGTGTAATTGAAAAAATGGAATCAACGAGGAGTACTGTTGGACATTTATTTTCATTCACTACAATTGTTTCTACGCAGTGTAGTTCTCAAGACGTGCAGGTGCTTGATTATGCAACATCTGGGTGTGTTTCCTCAGGCGAGACCTGAGGAACCACAACTGGATCTCAATGCAGGAAAACGGTTGCATAATCAAGTAACTGCACGCCAGAGCAACGTTGCATAGAAACATCTGTAGTGATTGAAATTAAATGTCCAGCTGTACTCCTTGCTGTTGACTCCAATTTTTTCGATTATCTATTCACACAAACCTGGAAGGACATATATTAGTACAACTGGATGGCAGAGGGTGAAATCTGAAGATGGACGAGCTTTATTCTGTACTCTACTACGTTCTTAACCATAATATATACACAAATACACACACACACACACATATATATATATATATATACATATATATATATATATATATATATATATATATATATATATATATATGTATGTATATATATATACAGAGAGAGAGAGAGAGAGAGAGAGAGAGAGAAAATTTGGAGATTTAGTTCAGAGGTGATCTAAACGACTAGGTACGCTGGGTAAGTGCTGTAACGGATTACCAGGGCTCCAAGGTTATTAGCCGAGACATGAGTTATCGAACCATTGTAGAGTTCTGATATAGCAGATATATAGTTTATAAAGAGGATAGCAAACGTTAAGGTCAGACAAACATCTCAAGTAATATACGTTATTATTATTGGTATTTAGTTAGGCCATTTTATATTCCGAAAAACAAAGTCCCGCGGATTCCAGCTTTGCTCTCCTTATATATGTCTATATTGATATGCATACAACGACAAACAGACACACACACACACACACACACACGTTTAATTGTTAACAACAACGGTAAGGCAGGACAAACATCTCAAGTTATATTCATTATTATTATTATTATTATTATTATCATTGGAAAAGTTCAAAGTCTTACAGATGTTTCTGGGATATCCCAAAGTATGGGATATTATGTCATCGGAAACAGATACGGAAAATGAGAAGGGTAGAGATTAATGAAACGATGACATAGAGGACAGGATAAAAGGAATAAGGATATGCGGAAAAAGAATTTGAAATATGTGTATATATATATATATATATATATATATATATATATATATCCTTATAATTATTACAAATTAAAAGGGTAAAGGATTTAATTATTAATATATATACTTATATAT
>NC_068986.1:97141768-97143860 GCF_001194135.2 Octopus bimaculoides | reverse complement strand
TATATATATATATATACTTACGTGTGTGTGTGTGTGTGTGCGTACACGCGAATACACAGATATATATGATGATAAAGTACATAGAATTAGTTAAATTAATATATTTCATAGAATGGAGATTCAGAAAGTAAGTAGAAATAATTATTGAATAAAAAAGAAAGAGATATAAGTTTAATATGTGTATGTGAATATGTGTGTATATCTGTATTTGTGTGTGTCAGTGTCTGTCTGAGTGTGTGAGTATGTATGAATATATACCTGTGTTTTATGTGTGTTTCTGTGTGTATGTATACTAATGTCTGTTATTATATGAAGTTATATTTCAAAACAATTGAACATTGACTGAAGAATAACTCGATATTTTCTAGTAGACTGCTATATTTATATACTTTATATCTGAAAGTAATTTATAATGCCTTCGAAGCATCAGCTTAATCGCTACCATCAGACAAAATTTCCAAGACACTATCAAACTATTCCTTGATATATATTGGGTCATTGAGAATGATATGTCCAATTTTGAACTGATAGTTTATTTTACTTTATCTCAACAAAAAGCAGTTAATCAAACTATGCACCTAAGTTATTAACACAATTTTGCCATTTCATCGGTAACTTATTTATGCCGGCAGCAAAGAATTCTGGAGAGCAAGAGGTGAAGAAATCCCGAAAGATTATTTTTGCATCTTCTCCAGATTTGAAGTTTATTCTTTACAAAATGTTGTCTGATGATGGAAAACGTGATAGTCAGTTGATACAGAGCCTGGTAAATATGGTAGATGACAGAGTACTTCCAACTTCAGTTCCTGTAACTTGAGTAACGTTCTTTGTACAATATATGCTTCAGCATTGTCTTGCAAGAGGATTTACCTGTCTTTATTGACCAATCTCGGTTGTTTAATTGCAAGTTCACTCACTATTTCATCCAATTGGTTGATGTATCCATCCTCTGAATCCATTTTTCATCACACGTAACAATACGATGCAAAAATTGCTCGCTTTTATGCCGTGACAGAAAAAACAGCAAGTTACATGCTATTATTTCTTCTTAGTGACAGAAAAAACAGCAAGTTACGTGTCATTTGATGCTCGTTCAGTTCGTGTGGTACCCACTTGTCCAGCTTCTTTACCTTGCCAATTTGTTTCAGATAGTCCAATACAGCTGAAATCGAAACATCAAATCTTGCTGCTAACTCAACACGTAGTTTAAGATGTATCCACTTCAACTACAGTTTCCAGCTAATCATTATCCACCTTGGTCTCAGGTCAGCTGCGGGTCTGATTTTCAAGAGTAAAGCCACCAGATCATCGACGTACAGTGCGCTCATTCACCACATCTTCACCAAACGCCTCATTGATGTTTCGAGCTGTCTAGGATGCATTGGTTCCACGATGGAACTCATATTCGTAAACACGAACTTTTTATTTATCCAAGGGTACACAAAAATGTATTTAGAAGAGAAAACTCACAATATAATCAAACACCATGAATTGCATTTCGAAAAGTGATAAAGTAATTCTTCAATGTTGTAAAACAAAGAGTGTCAGGATAAAACATTACAGTTAACAACCGTCAAACTTGAGCATAACAAAATTGGACATTTCATTCTTAATGACCTGATGTGTGTGTGTGTGTGTGAGTGTGTGTGTGTGTGTGTGTGTGTGTGTGTGTGTGTGTGTGTGTGTGTGTGTGTGTGTGTGCGTGTAGTGTATGCGTGTGAAGGCGCATGGCTCAGTGGTTAACGCGTAGAGCTTACGATCGTAAGGTTGTTAATTTGATCCCCGACCGGGCTGCGCATAGTGATCTTGAGCAAGATACTTTAGCTCACGTTGCCCCACTTCACTCAGCTGTAGAAATGAGTTGCAACGTCACTGGTACCAAGCTGTATCGGCCTTTCTCTTTCCCTTGGATAACATCGGGGGCATGGAGAGGGGAGGCTAGTATGCATGGGCGACTGCCGGTCTTGCTTAAAACAACCTTAGGTGAGGCGACTTTCTGCCCAGACTAACCCCGGAGAGGAAACTCTTAGATGCACCTATGGTCATTGGGGTCCGACGAAGTCGAGTTGATGTATATATATGTATATATATA
>NC_068986.1:97136909-97141381 GCF_001194135.2 Octopus bimaculoides | reverse complement strand
ATATATATATATATATATATATATATATATACATATATTTTTTAATGTTCAATTGGAGGTTAAATAAGCCTCATAAAGGGATAATAATATCCATTGAATTTACTGGTTTATTTCCTACTATTTATTTTGAATATTAATTTTAATATTTATGATTTTAACTTATAAAATGCTGAAAGATATTTCAATTTTTCCATGTAAGTGATGTCTTGTTGGTAGCACCGTGGCTCACCAAAAGTTACAAACAACAATACCTCAAAACCCTCAGTTACCAGGCTCACCTTAAGTAACCTAGTTTTTGAGTTGGCGATAATAGCACTGACTGCTGCTAATCTAGATCTATTAATAATTATTCAATTCAACAGTAATTATAAAAGCATATCAGATATACACAATTTAAAATTACCTACATCCCATTAATATAAATTTGATTTATGAAAACTCTCTTTTGATTTTTAAATTTAAAAAGTAAATTTAGAATATAAGCACTTTTAACCAATGCCTTTTCTGGACAGACTTACTACATGCCTTCAGGTTTGCCCATAGAGACACAGCTAAAAATGACTTTATTCCTTCCAAATAAATTTAGATGCACATATCTGAAGCATATGACACACTAATAAACTAGTCTAATTAAATAATTAACTGAAAAGAAAAGGAAAGCAACTAAAAAGAAAAATGCAAAAAGCAGAAAGCAAGTTAATTAACGCTGAAAGAAAAATTTTACAATAAAAGTTAAACTTACCCTAATTCAACACCATATTAAAAATAACTGTATTAAATACTTAATTAAAAAAATAAATTATACGAAAGGTAAAGTCGACCACGGGGGAATTTGGACTCAACGAAAAAAGAGTTCAACATTTCGCCCAGCGAGTTAAAGTTTCTGCCAAATCGCCGCGTTCAAATGTAAGTGTTCATTTTAGAAATATATTCTTATCTTAACATTATTGCTCGGGGCGTTACTTCTTACTTCCTCAGTTGCTAACAACAGGTTTCATGACATTTCACCTTGTAACTTTCTTCTACTAACTTTTGTTCAAAACATCTAACGATTCTGAATTTCTCGTGTATTTTTTCTATCATTTAAGCCTAAGAAAAGTAAACTTTTATTTTAAAATAAAAAGTTTATGTTAAATGAAGATGAATAGGTTCCTTACTGACCCCTTTGCAGTCGCAGATATTTTGATGCAACTTTTCTTTTTACTGAACCAAATCTCAAACTATTTATACCAAAGTGTAGCTAAGGAGGTGTCCTCTTTAAAACTGTTAACAGTTTGCAATTTAGTTGAGAACTCAATTAGTGGTGAAGCTTGGAAACTGCTGTGATTGACGAAACGGTGGACTTGAGAATGTTTTCAACTACTACCGTGGTTGAATGATTTATATGTGTTTTTGATAGGGGAATGTTACTTGTTATTGTAGTGTTATTTTGTAAGATTCCGTTGTTGGGAGATGTGTTATTATCAGGGTTATTCAAATTAATAGAATGTGTATTGAGTACAGGGGAGTTAAGGTAATTAATGTTTCAGATGTTTCTATTTAAGTAGAATTTGTCTAGTTCCTTATTCTTTATGGAAGGTATAATATTGGCTAAGTTATGAGTTAAACTATATTCAATATTAATAGTTTTATTATTTCATAATATCTGTTATTAGAATTAAAATTTTTATTAATAATCGAAAAAATAGATTTTACTAACTTGTTTTTAATTTGCATAGCAAAAGGGATTATTGGCCAAATTTTATTATTAGATTTATTTATGTTATTATTAACTACAGGTGTATTATTATCTATTTTATATTTATCAAGTTTATTATTTTTATAACATTTTTCGTTGACTTTAACGTATTCATTAAAATTATAAATTATCTTACTATTATTTAACTTTTTTTATTATCTTGTGTGGTATCTGTTTATTATTATTATTATTATTATTATTATTATTATTATTATTATTATTATTATTATTATTATTATTATTATTATTATTATTATTATGTTTATATTTGTTTTAATTATAATTATAGCTTGTAGATTTTTACTTATTATTTGTAATTTTTTCTTATTATTAGTGGGATTGTGTAAATTGTTGGCTTTTATATTTAATTCATATTTGGTTGTTGTTTTTGTAATTATTACTATTTAGTATACACTATTTTATTTCATCTTTATATCCAGCGTTAAGTAAACCAATATTATATTGATTCATATGTTCATTAAATATTTCCTCATTAGAAGATAGATATGATATTCTTTTACTAATATTATGATTAAGTGCTTTTTTTAATTGATCGCTGATGATTACTTAGGAAATGTGTGTATTTTAAGTTAGAGTTTGGGTTTTCAAAAGGTTCAGGTAGACCATTTGATAAATTACAATCGGCATCCAGAAAATTTATAAAGTTGTTTTCTCTTCCAATAATAATGAAAAGGCCAAACCTTTTTAAGAATCTATATAAGCGCTTTTTAATGAATTCAAGACGCCTTTTAGGAATATTTTTTATTGTAAAACGAGCGTCAATCCTATACAATAAACCCCCAATTTTCTGGAAACTATTCACGTAAATTAGAGAGAAAGTAAATTGCCAGAAGGTCACTTACTTCGGCAATTGAGAGTGTCTCTTCTGCCTATAATTTATTATCGAATTCGATAATAGATCTACGGGTTGTAAGTATAACTTTTACCTCCCCTGACTACTATATTTTTTGCACACATAAGCATGTTATACCCTAAACTAAAAAACTATAAATTTTTTCTTTCATATAAGATATTTTTCCTTGCTCTCTTATTTTATACGCATAACATATCAACTCTGTTCTTTTATTTTGTTTCTTTATTTACTTATTTACTATATTTTACATTACCGATAATGATCCCTAGATGAATGAAACGCTATTTATTTCTAAAGCATATGACCAATAGACTCTCTTTAACTTATTTGATTAATACAAAATAGATTGAGGGGAGTCAGATTTTTTACCAAAATAAGTACGTATAATAAATACATTTTTATTTATTTATTCACTGTTGTATTTTTACTAAACTCTATTTGAACATCAGCAATTTTTTTTTCTATGAATCTATGTAGTAACATATTACTGACACAGTTATATATTCATACAATTTTTCTGCATGTGATATTTACATGTGTTTATTATGTATGAGCGTGTAAATATATGTAAGTACATATGTAAGATGAGATATTTTACGTGCCCATTCACTTTAATTTTTTTTATAGATTTTTATGTATTTTTATATATGTATACATATTTGAATGTACTATATTTATAACTCTATCCATTCTTTATTCTTATCTACGAATTTATACACCATTATTACTTAAATTTTTATAAACACATGTACCCCAATATTAAGATGATACTTAAATACACGGTTAATTACTATATATTATTTATCGCTATGCTTTTTAATGATTACACAGAGTATATTATAATTTATATTACATATGTATTTTTTTTATAAATATACACACCCCTCCCCCCCCCTTATAAGTTTTATACCAAATTTATCCATAAAAAAATACTCAGCTGAAATGTTCTGTACACTTAACACTTAAAAATTTAATGGTATTTCTTTTTTACTACCTCCGACGAGATTCTACTTTATAATGATTAAATTATTTCAATTAAAATCTTTAAAGTATGAATCGAAACAACCATCAGGGATTATGTCTACTTTTGTAATTAATAAATGGAATTATTAATTGATTTATCTGTATTTTCTTATTTTCTTACACACATATATATATATGTGTGTGTGTGTGTATTTACATATATATGTTTGTGTGTGTGTGTGTGTCTATTTGTATATATAGATAGACAGATAGATAGATAAATATAGATAGATAGATAGATAGATAGATAGATAGATAGATAAATATAAATATACACACATATATATATGTACATATATATATACATATATATACATATATATGTATATATATATATATATATATATATATATATATATACATGTGTGTGTGTCTGTATGTATGCGTATAGATAGATAGATAGATAGATAGATAGATAGATAGATAGATAGATAGATAGATAGATAGATAGATAGATAGATAGATAGATAGATAGATAGATAGATAGATAGATGTATTAGAATCATATGCATATAATTTCTAGGTGAAATATAACAACGCACAACTCGGTCTGAGAATTGGAACCACGTTCTGTGGTTCGTCAATGCAACACCCTACCTATTAGGTCTGCTTCCTAGTAAACGTCTGCATGTCTGTTGTTGATATAAATTTTTGTGGAAATGAAATTAGAGAAGTTAACGACCCTAATCAACTGTGAATGGAAAAATGTAAATCTTCCATAAAGAGCTTAAAAATGTTTTAATATGTTTTTTCCTCTGTCGGTTTTGAAACACAATTCTTTTGTAAGAAACAATTTGAAGTATTCCTTTAAAATAAATAATTAAATTTGATATATTT
>NC_068986.1:97132327-97136893 GCF_001194135.2 Octopus bimaculoides | reverse complement strand
ATATATATATATATATAATAAATATATTTTACTAGAACCAGAAATATCAAATTATTTTAGCAGATTGTTTTATTTCACAAGAATTGGACGGAGATGATAATTCTTAATACAGCGCACAATATGTGCACTTGAAGATTAATGTTATATTCATGTTATAATGCTATGTCTCGGAATTTTTTAAACGGTGAGGACAGTGGTATGGCTAGGTGTTAGATGAAGATAATCTGAACGTCGCTTTGGTTTCGAAGCATAGGATCGGCTAAAACTTCCTGACTGAAATTAGGTAACACCTGAATATTAAAATATGTATACATGAAAGTGTGTGTGCATGTATGTATTATATATAAATTAGAATTGTTGACATTACATGTATTTCTCCTTACGACCCAGAAATCCTACGATAAATCGTAGGATTGCTGGTTTTTGAAACTTTCGCTTTCATCTTTGGCAAGCGGCATTTTTACCCTTTTATTTAAATATTTATAATTATACCTATTAATGTAGAAGTCTTGCTGAAGAAGGTCTTCAGCTTGAACAATCTTCATGATGTTTAATATTTAGATGCTTTTATTAAATTCATTCAGTTTTTAAATATAAATAAATCTTGGAATTAAGTGGTTTTGATTCACTGTCAGGTGACTTTTGGCCAACCCTGTATATATATATATATGTATATATATATATATATATATATGTATGTATATATATATATATATGTATATATATATAATAATAATAATAATAATAATAATAATAATAATAATAATAATAATAATAATAATAATATATTCTCTGATTTGAAGAAAGGCTTTAATGAAAGGCTTTGTAAGTTACGAGCAATTAAAAGAATAAAAGATAAGAATGAATGGGAGACTTATAATAATAACTGCATAATAATATATCATAATAATATGTATTTTCCGTAACTTACAAAGCATTTCTGGTTTGTTTGCAAATATTATATGTAGTATTAGACAGTTTAAGTATATATTCATTAAATTTGACTGAAATTGATGGGTGGGCGTTTGGCCATATCTGATGCGCAAGGAGCTTTGTAAGCGTTGATTTGTGGTTCGATATATATATGCATGTATATATGCATACATGCATACATAAGACATGACAATGCATACATAAGATATGACATGACATGAGACATGACAATGTTGCCAAGACCGATTATAATGTTGTACGCAAGTATTGTATTAGGGGCCATGCGAAAGGCGCACTATTACCAGAGGTTATCCACACCTTTGAAAATAAAGAATACTGGAGGAAAATACCAATAAACAACAGAAACTCTATGCAAACACAACATACCAGATATTGTTATCAGCCCAGATAATGCAAATGTATAATTAAAAGTTGGGGGGAAAAGAGAACATCTACATGGAACTGACGAATATACTGCGGCTCTTATGTATGGATATAGATGTTTTTATTCTCATAGGTGCACTGCGCTACGTAACAACTAATCTACATAGAAACCTGGAAGTGCTTAAGTTCTCCAAATAAGGGCAGGGAAACCTGGTCAATATTCTCATAATTCAATCGGTCAGATGGGCTGTAAAACTACGTAAAGTGTTTCATTGATTTTCTACTTGAGGTACTTGGGCGAACATATGCTAACAGTCACATATGGAATAGATATACACACATACACATAAACATAAGTGAAACATACACACCTATGTTCTGATGTGACCGCTCCTCCACGTGTGCAAGTTTATTCACATGAACAGCGCCTAGGCATATATGCATACATCAACTACTTCAAGTAGCCACAAACTCCAGTAGCTATCTTTAATTACTACCTTGTTAGTAACCGGTTTCAGTTCTGCAAAGGAAAAGCCGTAAAATAAATCCCAAAGATAAATACAGAGAGGCACACATACATACTTGCATACATACATACATACATACATACATACATACATACATACTCACACACGCATACATACATACATACATACATACATACATACTCACACACACATACATACATACATACATACATACATACATACATACATGTGGCTGTGTGGTAAGTAGCTTGCTTACCAACCACATGGTCCCAAGTTCATTCCCACTGCTTGGCACCTTGGGCAAGTGTCTTCTACAATAGCCTCTGGCCAACCGAGGCCTTGTAAGTAGATTTGGTAGACGGAAACTGAAAGAAGCCCGTCGTATATATGTATATATATATATATATGTATGTGTGTATATGTTTGTATATGTTTGTGTGTCTGCGTTTGTCCCCCCGCCAACATCGCTTGACAACCGATGGTGGTGTGTTTACGTCCCCGTAACTTAGCGGTTCGGCAAAAAATGTCCGCTAGAATAAGTACTAGGCTTACAAAGAATAAGTCCTATGATCGATTTGCTCGACTAAAAGCGGAGCTCCAGCATGGCCGCAGTCAAATGACATACATACATACATAAGGCTTTGGTGTTAGTTTCTCAGCACTTGACAACCAGTGTTAGTTTGTTAGCGTTCCCGTTCACTTGCAGCTTAAGGAAAGACTTCCAGTGATTACATACTAGTCTTTAAAAAATGAGTATTGAAATAAACTTTATCGACTGAAAGTTACAAGGCGCTGTCTCAGCATGGCCGCAGTTTAGTAATTGAATCACGTAAAAGGAAGAGAAATAAAAAAATAAATCTTGAACTATATTGTCTAATATATCTTTCAATTTTAAAGATATTAACGTGTGAATTTAGTGAAAATTTATCTGTCATTTCTAGCTGATCAGGATTCTATTTAATATTGTTTGGAAGGTGATTGTAATTAAGAATATATTAATGTAACGGTAGTCATGACTGAATGTATTCCAATATTAAATATTGGAATTTTTATAAATATCTCAGTTTGTTTCATTGTTCTATCGAAATTACAAACACTTCTGCCTACGCCAGTTTCAAATAGATTTATAATAAACATTATAACAAACACGGGGAAAACAAACAAGCCAAATATACTAATAGATTATCAATGAATAGAATGAAGCTATCCAAATCCTCAATATTAATACTTTTGTTTATTAGACGAAACCTTAATTATATTTTGTTGTATGATAAACATATCAATACTGTTTACAGTTTGTTGCTATTGTTGTTTTGTAGCACCATGAAACAGAAATAATCGGCTTAATGATAAACTTCACTCTCTTATCAATTCATTCATAATTCCCACTAACATTTTAGTGGTAGAGAGAGAGGGGTAAACTGAAAGATAGATAGAGTGAGAGGAAAAAAGAGATGTTTTAGCATTACATTCATATGCATACAAGTAACTAACTTTAAAATGTTATGTATATACGCATTATGTACGCATGCATGGATGGATGGATGGATGGATGGATGGATGGATGGATGGATGGATGGATGGATGGATGGATGGATGGATGTCACTTCTGTTTTTAATCATTTAAATTCCACCTCTGAAGAAGCTAGTTTACAACAGACAAAGCTTCATCATTGAAACGTAGATAACGAAAACAATGTCACATTTTAAACTTGAGAAAAGTGTTTCATTGCTTTACTGTTCCGCTTACAGATTGTATTTGTAATGTGTGAGTCAGTTGGTTGATTTTGTTTTTCTGAAAATCCAAGCAATGTATGTATGTATGTATGTATGTATGTATGTATGTATGTATGTATGTATGTATGTATGTATGTATGTATGTATGTTGGTGTTGGATTTGCAGTTCGATCTGATATCTTTAAGAAGTTGGGGGAGTTTCCTGTTCCTATAAATGAACGTCTAATGACTCTACAATTGCATCAGGAAAGGTGGGCGGTTTGCTACTCTAATAATGTCAAGTTCTTTCATGGGTCGGAATGCTGGACAGACCACAGTCTGGTGCAGGCAAAGTTCCGGATGATGATTAGAGTGAAAGAGAAGAGGGCCACTTGGCATTCCTCGGCGTCTAAATGTCCACAAGATATATGATGCTGTGTTGAGGAAAGAGCTTCATACTTGCTTGTCCAGCATTGAAAATACTACTGCATGGGAAGATTTTCGAGACCAGGTTCTTCAATGTGCTGCTGAAACACTGGGATATACTACTGCCAGACACAGAGACTGGTTTGATGAAAATGATGCTGACGTTCAGCGAATATTGGTGGTAAAGCGCCATGCCCACAATGTAATGCTACACAGAGAACTGTCTACTGTGCAGCGAAGTTTAGCACTACTGCAACGATCTCTCAGGAAAATGCAGAACACTTGGTGGGAGGATCTTGCTCGTGATGTTTAGGCTGCTACTGATGCAAATGACAGCAAGAAGCTTTACCATCTTATGAAGCAAGCTTATGGACCTAAGAGCTCCACATCCGCTCCTTTGCTTTCCAAGAAGTCTTCCATTCTGTTTACTAAATCAACAGAAATCACAGGTGGCTGGATCGAACACTTCTCTGAACTCCTAAACAATGAGTCAGTTGTGGATGAAACAGTGATCGATACTATGCAACAAAGACCTATCATTGGTTCCTTAAACTCCTCGCCCTCAATAAATGAAGTAATGACATCAATAAGTAAACTGAATCTTGATAGGGCACCTGGA
>NC_068986.1:97129287-97132166 GCF_001194135.2 Octopus bimaculoides | reverse complement strand
GGTAATTACATCACACAGTCCCTTCATGAACTTATTAGTGCAGTCTGGAGGGATGGTGCAATGCATAAGGACTGGAAGGATGCAATTATTCTTCCTCTATATAAAGGAAAAGAAGCCAGAACAATGTGTGGTAACTACAGAGGTATTGCTCTATTATCAGCTGCTGGCAAGGTTCTGGTCAAATATTCTTCTTACCCGTCTGAATGGGTGTCTTGTAAATTATGTCCTATCTGAATCTCAATGTGGCTTCCGATCTGGTAGAGGGACAATGGATTTGATTTTCACAGCAAGACAAATGCAGGAGAAGTGTTATGAGCAGAATATGTATCTTGTCCAGATATTCATTGATTTAACGAAGGCCTTTGATACTGTGAATGGGACCTTGCTATGGAAAATACTTGGCAAACTTGGATATCCGGATCACTTTGTATCTATAATTAAATTATTTCATGCTGGGATGGAGCATTGGGTCAGTGTTGGTGGCGGCATGGTGGGACCCATTCTTATAGAGAATGGTGTCAAATAGGGTGAAATCCGTGCCCCAACTCTCTTTTCTTTGTACTTTGCTACTGCTTTTACTCATACTTTTGCTAAGGTTAGCTCTCTGGGAATATATGTCAGGTATCGATCTTCTGGCCGCCTCTTTAATCTGCGCCGATTTGCTGCCACTTCAAAAATTTTCCAGTCTCTTTTTCGTGATCTCCTTTATGCAGATGACTGTAACTTAATCACTCATACAATGGATGACATGCAAATACTTAGTATTTCTGCTTCTTGCAAGGCATTTGGACTCATCATTAGCCTGGACAAGGCTGCTGTAATATTCCAGCCTGCACCAGGCAATCCATATGTAGAACCAGCTATCTTGGTTGAAAGAACAATCCCGAAAGTGGTAGACAAGCTTGTCTACCTGGGCAGCACACTAAGCTGTTCTTGCTCCCTGGTTGTTGAAATATCTTTCAGGCTGCAGAGAGCAACTGATTCGTTCCGGTCTCTTCAGTCTCGTGTCTGGGCCCAGCATAGTATCACAAAGCAAACAAAAATTGCTGTGTACTGTGAATGTGTACTGATATTGGTCCTTTACTCATGTGAGACATGGACCTTTTACAAACGTCATGTAAGGGTCCTTGAACGATTTCATCAGAGATGTTTCAGACACATTCTGAATGTTGGCTGCACCTTAAAAACTCCAGACACCTAGGTACTGAGAACAGCTGATATCATGCATATTGAGGTGATGGTGCACAAGCGCCGGTTATGTTGGACTGAACACCTTATTAGAATGAAGGATAGCAGGATCCCTATGCAGATGCTATATGGGGAACTTGTGAATGGAAAGAGACGCCGGCAGAAACCAAGGCTGCGATTTAAGGACTGTATCAAGTCCTCATTAAATGCCTGTGATATGCAGGAGACTGACTGGGAGAGCAATGTCTGTCATCACCACAGATGGAGGAAGCAGGTTAAGGAGGAGGTCGGCACTTTTGAGATGGCAGTATTCTGGATGAAAAATTTAAGCGTGATGATCGAAAGCGCACTGCTGGTGTAGTGAATTGGGAAAGCTTAGTTTGAAATGTTTGCAGTCCGGTATGCTTGTCAAGAGTAGGGCTCATTAGCCACCAACAGAACCCCAAACGCAAAATATAAGTTAGTTCTAGAGCGCACAATGTTCCCGAAGGTCAGGGTCAGCAATGGTCTTCCTCGGTCATGAGTGGACGGCCATCATGTATGTATGTATGTATGTATGTATGTATGTATGTATGTATGTATGTATGCATGTTTGTGCAGAATTTTTATGTTTTATGTATGTATACTCAAGCAGAGAGTTACATATCTAGACATGCTCATATATATATCTAAATGATAAAATTCTGGAAAGTTTTACAGATTTTTACAGTTCCAGTGATTGATTGGATCTGTAACCTTCGGATTAGCTTTCTCCTTTCTGGTTTTGTTACATATCCCAAGGGCCCAATAATTACAGGTATAAACCTGAACTTATAATCTGGATAGAGTAACTGTAGATTTCTCAATAGTTCAGCATAGGTGTTCTCTTTTTCACTGATCTCCAGCTTTATGTTACTATCTGCTGGGCAGCTAATTTCTACAAATGTGAACAGTTTCTCTTCTCTATCCCAAATCATTATATCACGTCTGTTGTGCTTTATACATGTATGTATGTATGTATGTATGTATGTATGTATGTATGTAGGTAGGTAGGTAGGTAGGTAGGTAGGTAGGTAGGTAGGTAGGTAGGTAGGTAGGTAGGTAGGTATGCATGTATGTATGATGTGAAATGATTTTCTTTTAGACAAGTTAACAGCGTTTTGTTATAATGCTATAATATTCTACAGAATTTGTATATAAATTTAAGCTAACACTATTAATGATAGATAGAACTACCTTAACACTACATGAAATAGGTTTGTGGATAGAAACGTCAGGATCAGCTGGACAAGTTCCAATTTTGTGCTGGGATTTCATCAAAGAACGATTGTTCTTTTTTCACTGAACGCGGAAACATTGTTCATAAAACTATTATTATCAAGAGCTTAAATAAATTGGATAGGATGATTTATATATCTTTCTATCCGACGTACATGAAATAGGTTTGTGGACAGAAAATACAGGATCAGCTGAACAATTTCCAATCCTCTTCTGGGATTTCATCAAAGGACAATCATTCTTTTTCACTGAACTCAGAAACACTGTTTATAAAACTATTATTACCAAGAGTTTAAATAAATTGGACAGGATGATTTATAAATCCTTCTATCTTATCTACATAAAATAGGTCTGTGGACGGGAAAAAGACAGGATCAGCTGGACAAGTTCCAATCTTGTGCTAGGATTTCATCAAAGAACTATCATTATATATA
>NC_068986.1:97125252-97129139 GCF_001194135.2 Octopus bimaculoides | reverse complement strand
TATATATATATACGTATGTATGTATGTATGTATGTATGTATATATATATATATATATATATATATATATATATGTGTGTGTGTGTGTGTGTGTGTATGTCTGTATACATACGCGCGTGCACACACTCAAGTTGAAGCAAAGTTGAAGCCAGTAACGATATAAGACAGAGTACTTGTTCGTGTATCAGGTTTCATATCATCGTTTAAAAATCCCCTGAAGTTGGTCCCAGAGAATGGTCAGAGTTCATCAAGTGTGAAGCTTATAAAATAATGAAAATATAGACGAACATATATGTATAACAGGTTCAAATATTTGAAGAAAATATCTACAGAATCTTAATGTTCGCGTAGATCCCTTTGATTTTAACATGTTTTAAAATTTGAAAAGATTTATCTTATATATACACAAATATCTTCATAAACATGAGAACGTAACTTGTATTCACACACATATGAATATTCAAGTAAACACTGAAGTCGCTTTTAAAATATCAAACAGCGACAAATGAAATTCAAAAAAACCGTAAACACAAAGAAAACGTTTCAAGCAACACTTTTATTTCCTATTATGTTATTCAACATAGAAGTGAAATAAAAGAAGTTATTGGGTGGGAAATAAATACATTTATTTTTAGAATGGAAAATTTAGATTATATCTTTTACAAGTCACACCGTATTTAACCAATTCTGATAACCGCAAAGCACCAAGAAATTTGCCACTTTGCTTGTGACCTCATTGAATTTTTCAAAGACTAAGATAGTTAAATAAATCTCAAAGGAAGACATACATTTTACAGTTGAAGATAGTGTTATTTAACAAAAACCAGGTGACATTCACAGAAAAAGAATTCAACACAGATTTATACGTTTTATTCGGCAGAAATTTAAGTTTCCTGTGACAGAAGTTTCGGCAGCAACTATTCATTAGACTATAAAATGTGAGAATAAGAACAAATGACGTATAAATCAGAAACTTTAATGAATGGAAAACTTAAATACGAAGAAGGGCACAACAAGTGCCAAGGTTTGTTTTTTTACACAGAAAAAAAGGTACCAATTAAAAACAAATTTGTAGTTTCCAAGCAATAAATATAAGGTTAATAAACAAATGGGAAGTAAGGTATGTAGGAAATTATGAAAGAAGAGAAAGAGTGACTTAATACTTAGTTGTAAATAAAAGGATGAGGAAGCTATAATTTCTCTATATATGCGTTTGTGGTCTTTATATTTTTCTCTGTATCACAACTAAACATTGTGGGATTACTTTTGATCAGAGATGTACGAGAAAAAGTGATAGGAGTTGCGTAGGCAAATTCAACATAGAGTTACTTGGCGAGTTAAAAAATGAAAATAAGATTGCCCGTTCACTAATCTTGTTTCGTTGATTTGCTTTCCCAATAAGTATTCTAGTTAAGCTTTTTAATATTCACTACATGAAATATATAAGCACAAATTTACATCAGTGTGTTTCGATGCATAATTATTTCTAGTTAGTTTATCAATATTCACCCCAATAAATATATTGAAACTATATATATATATATATATATATGCGCCACAGTGTATGTTTGTGTGTGCATGTGATACACCCGTATGTGAGTGTGTGCATCCACGTAGATAGATAGATAGATAGATAGATAGATAGATGCACACATATGTATATGTATATTCGAAATGAGGAGTAGATAGACAGCCGACAACTGATGAAGGGTTGTTCTTTGCATTACTTCTCCTGTTTTGCATTTGTTTCTCTCGTTGTTTGTGTATTGAACTCATTTGTTTTCGTATTTCATGTTGTTTACTGTTGGTGACGTCTTGTACCCATATATATATATATATATATATATATATATATATATATATCAGTTGAAGTCACTTGTCCAAGGGATACCGCGGAATGGGACTGGCCTGCAACGAAGAGGCTGCAAAGTGAGTTTCTTGCTCACACAGCTATTTATATATAAACGTGTATTTGTATATTCGTCATTGTCTCCATCAAGTCTGACAAGTTAATTGTTTCAATTTAGTGTTTCACTACCGACTACATTAAATATCATAGCCTTAACATGACTAATGTTTAACTTTGACTAGCTTATATTGAATAAAGAGAAAGAAATCAATGGCTTAATGAAGTATACATTCAAATTAGATACAACATTCTCTTTAATACAAACATATTTCAATTCCACATGCCACAAAATATAAATGCGTGTGTATTTGTATCAGTAGTTCATTAATGTAACAAAAGCACCAGATAAATCATGATTACTGAGCGAAAAAATCAGTTTTGGTCTGGTAACGTATGTTTTTTTAAATTAATGTTAAGATGAAAAGCTGTGGTCATTTCTTTTACAAGCCCACCGAAGCCGAGTCTGCTGTAAACGCGTTTTGCGACTCATTACATGAAGCTTTCCTCGTCTTTCCCCACCCCCCGACGCATCCCTTCATAATATGTGGCTGTTTTGGCCGTCCTCATGTGATGAATATTGCGAAAATGGTTACATACCATACAACAGACAATACATTTGTGTTGTCTGCTATTAATATTATTCAATTTAAATATTTAAATTAGACGACACAACTGACTGTTTTCTTCCCAAAATTTCTGAATTTGTGTTTGTCAGAAATAAATTACATTTAAATTATTGTTACATTTTCACAGAGGTTGAGAGCTTTCTTCACAACCAATAAGCATTTAGGAACTACAAAATGTTCTCCACACATTTTCAAGATACAATTTACATTTAATTGGCAGTATTTACTTTAAAATTCCTGCGATTTTACAAACATCGTGTACCGGCACTTACCAATTTCTCTTTCGTAACCCTTAGGATATGCGTAACTTTGAGAACCCTGCAAAAAGTAACGAGATACTGTTGGACAATTACTTTTATCCAGTAGCAAATGGATGTTAAACATATTCTATCGCTCTGTGTCACACTACCGTCTGCCTTTTGGATATTTTTCTTTATTTATTTATTTTGTAGGGCTTTATATGTTAAATGCATTCGGACCACGATTTCGATTTCAGAATTGCTCGATACTTTTGTGAGCTTTTCCCTACTTCAATAATCCATGAGTTACAGTTTCCTCGAGTATAAACCATTGTTTACACATCCAGTAGACAGTGCTATGTTTACAGAAACATACGTCTGAAATTTATTTTGTTAAAACAGTTCTAAAGACACCAATTAATTATTTTGTGAATTGAATATCTGTCATATTGCTGGTTAAAGCAATTTCAATACTACCAACGTGAGACATTTACCCTTTACCAATAAACTAATGCACACTTAGCCAAGAAAACATTAAACTCATAAACTCTTAGGCAAGCAATCAATAAACTGAAACAATAAACCTGACAATTCATAACGATAGAAATATCCCAAGAAATTTAGCAAATAATTTATAAACAAAGAAAAAAGAAAGCAGCAATATAAACACAATGTAATAAGATAACAGACAAAAAATATTGCTGCCATAGAGAAGTCACACAAAGAGACATTTAGACAAACAGTATAACAATAAAATAATTTTGAATACACATACAGACATATAGACACATATAAATGCATATAAAAGACACAGAGAGAGAAGTAGGAGAGAGAGAGGGGGAGGGGAGAGAGAGACTGACAGACATAACAGGCAAGCATACACAGCGACAGACAGACGAACCGATAGATAGATAGATAGATAGATAGATAGATAGATAGATAGATAGATAGATAGATAGATAGATAGATAGATGTCAAGCAAGTTTTAAAATAATAGTAGATCATATTTCGATCTCGACTCAATAGTGAGAGTAGACACAAATAAATATGTGCTGAGTGAGACTTTGAAATTCAGCTGATGGCTCATTTAACCGGATCCAGGTAAAAAAAAAAA
>NC_068986.1:97123733-97124554 GCF_001194135.2 Octopus bimaculoides | reverse complement strand
ATATATATATATATATATATATATATAAATATGTAAACATGGTTATTTATACATACACTCGTGTATGTATATATGCATATATACACGTTTACATAAATGTATTTGTATGCTTGTGTGCGTGAGTGTATTATATATGTATGTTCGCCTGTGTGTACTTGTAAGAATGCATAAATATATCCATATAACTCCCTACTTATCTTCCAACATACATACATGCATACATACATGCATACATACATACATACATACATACATACATACATACATACATACATACATACATACATATACACACACAGCCTGAAAAGTAGCTGTAAAACGACCAGAATTCTTATAGAATACTTATTCCCTTCAATACAACTCTATAACATTTCGCTTGAAAAGTTATCTTTCATCTGAGAAATGAAATTGTTTACATCTACGTTTATGTCGGTCTTGTATCTAATGCACTGCACTCAATGTTAATAGTAGATTCCGTAATTTGTGTAAATTACATGTATCTGATTCAAGTGTATTAAATAAGATCACAGGATTATGTAAATGGAATTCAATTTGATTTCATTTGAATTGATTACTGAACATTATATATTGACTTTTATTCTTAAAATTCTTGAAATTCTTAAGGCGTGGCTGTGCCGTTAAGAAATCTCGCTTTACAACCACACAGTTTTAGGTTCAATCCCACTGCGTGGCACATGCTTTGTGATGAATTTGCTAGCAAGAGACTGTATGGAAGCCACTTTTAGCGATTCAGTAATAGAGATCAACAGAATATGGGTGTGTGTATATATATATATACATACATATATATTTATATATAT
>NC_068986.1:97120520-97123423 GCF_001194135.2 Octopus bimaculoides | reverse complement strand
TATATATATATATATATATATATATATATATATATATATATATATGTACACATATATATATGTCTCTCTGTGTATGTGTGTGTGTTTATGCATGCTTCACAATAAAAGTATCAAGATCAATTTGTTCGATTAAGAACATTTAAGATGGTGCTGTAGTAAAAGTTTAGAGGTATTTAGTAGAAATTGGAATGTCGGGAAGTAGACTACTAACAGAAATAATGTCATTTTCGTAATGCTTGGAAACTAAAGTACCAAGAGGACAATTCACATGCATAGATATTTGATCAGTAATACATGCAGTGGTAAAGAAATATCATTTTTAATTCAGCCCAGTTTATTCGATATTATATCTGTAACCATCAGAGTTTTGAGAATTTTGACCATTATCGTCTCAGTGCATTAGGATAATCAATGTCTAGGAATATATATTTTGAAGTGAGCTTCCCATATTTCAGTATCCTGCATTAGAATTGTCATAAAGAAAGCACTATTCTTCAAGATGAAATTCATCCACTGCCTATATTTCCCCTTGATTTATTAATTGAAATGAAAAAGCTCATTTGGACTAGAATGAAATGGCACAATGGTAGTGATGAGTGAAATAGCAGATATGACTATATACTCTTTCTTGGTGTAACCAGAGACAAAAGAGTGCCAGGCCTTCAAGGAGAAATGCGTGTCAATAAACAAGTGGCATGAGCGCTTTTTAATAATTTGTTTTGTACCACTGCATAGCCATAGCTGATATAAATTATACAACTGCATTATTGGGAGTCCTTGTAAGCTGACGTTTGTGTGGTAATAGATTTCAAGACTCAAAAATATATCAAAATCATGGGGGATGGTTATCTGTTTCTTCCTGACCCACGTGTTAATGTTGTCTTAACCACTACGTCTGTGACAGATTTGTGTGTTCATTACTGCTGGAAAACAACTTCCCTCACCTGTAACAAAATTTGACTCAATGATCAGATAGCTAAGCTTTATTGTCTATGGCATTCATGATAACCACGTTAATTTTATGTGTGTATGCATGAGCGTATATAAATTTTATATACACACATATATATATGAGTATATGTTTCCTAGCTAGCAGAAGTAGTAATTACTCGACTTGGGGGATATATTTACAACCTTCTACGTCAATAAGCCACTATTCTTCCCTAACATTGTTTTTTTTTATACCTTCTACGGACTGCTCAAAGCTTACTAACTTCCTACATCTTGATCCTTGATCTTACCATATACATATATATATATATATATATATATATATATATATATATATATGTATATGTATATATACATATATGTGTTGTTAGTGTATTATAGATATGTGTATGTATGTTTGTATGTGTGTGTATATTTTGGCAATTTCATCATCTCTCTCTCTCTCTCTCTCTCCCTCCAGATAATTACCTCTATTCACTGTTTTAATGCTGACTATATTATATACCACAACCATAACATAACACTTGTTTAATATCGGCTTAAATTACAGACAAAACTCAGTGACATATTCATTCAAAAAAGATTCGACAATATCTTCAATACATAAAAATTACAATTCTATATATAAAGTAATAAATTGTAAATTTCCGGAAAGATTAATTCGCATGTTTCTTTTTGGTTTGAAGATTTTTCAGTTCAACTCAAAGCAATGTCGTTTTAAAACAAAGGCTCCTAGATATTTCTTGAGAGCCATTGTGCTTTTAGTTCAGACAGTCATTTGGCATCTTTTAAGAACTTGTCTGGTTTCCAGATTCTTGGTAATGTATCTACAAACATGCTTGCATGTGTGTGTGTGTGTTTGTGTGTGTGTGTGTGTGTGTGTGTGTGCGTAAGTGTATGTGTGTTTGTATGTGTGGTGTATGTATATTCGCGTGTGTGTACGAAGATATATGCATTCATATGTATATACATATATTTAAATATTAGGCATATTAGATATAATATATATAACAATACAAATAGTTTATACCTGGTAGCTTACTGGTGAAACACGGTCATTTCATAGTGTTCTTTATGTATCTGGTTAATGAGAGAAGGAAGAAGGAAGATACCAGAGTTTTTATTAATCACTACAATTGTTTCAACAATTAACCATAAATATATATATATATGCATACACATACTTATGTACATATGTGTATATAAATGTATATATGTGTGTGTGTGTGTGTGTGTGTGTGTGTGTGTGTGTGTGTGTGTGCGTGCGTGCGTGTTTGTGTGCATGCGTGCACGTACGTGCGTGCGGAAGAGGAAGAGAGGGTGGTATGTGGTATGTGGTATAGGAATATGAGATATAAAAATTAATACAAATAATAATACAAATAATAAGCAGTACAAATAATACAAATATGTAAAAATTGGTAAAAATAAAACCGAATTTTTATTTAACCATGCTGGTCTGCACAAAGACAGACAAGGGGTTGGGGAACGAATGATTAACAATATGAAGTTAGACATGTAGTTAGAAATAAATGAAAACTATGAAAATCGAGTGGATTAAAACAGAATGGTGTGAGGGACGGGGCCATCCCCGCAAACCACATACCAACACTGAAACTTGAGTGGGGTTTTTTTTTCCTTTTTCTTCTCACTCAAGTAGGTTCATTCACTCTCAACATGCTCGCAACAATGGTCCATTTTTCTCGAATGCACTTTGCGACAAACATCTCTCTAGCCTTATTTTCCTTTTCAGGTGGAAAAGGATAAAGTTAATCAACCCAAGGCAAGAGATGAAGATTTTCTTCACAATCTCTTTCACACGCGTCTTCCATACTACCTCCTTCGCGATAGCCACTATACAGAGGAAACGAGTCTGGTCTTCCCTGTTCAGAGAAGTCGGCGGAACAATCTTAATTAGAGTCTCGGATGACAGCTGTAGTCTTCCCAGTCGT
>NC_068986.1:97113412-97119216 GCF_001194135.2 Octopus bimaculoides | reverse complement strand
AAGGACCACCACCAGATACCGATTTTCATCCTATCAAATGCTTTAGATTGGTCGCAGCCTCCGAGCTGAAACTAGTAGAAGAATGAAAGAATAAAAGAATGCCTATACATATATAATTATACATATATAGTTATATCTATTCCAATATTTGGCTTGTGTATACTGATGCTAATAAACTGGAATTAGAACTCAATTTAAGTATACTTCAGAAACAAGCGTTAATTGAATAGAGGGTATAATAAGAAATTAAACGAATACAAGGAATCAAGAAATTATGTAATTAACTTCATTAACTTACAGTTGTTTCTGATATATAATGTAAATGTAAGGCACTTAAAGCTGAGTGCTTGTGTATCCACTTATAGCTTCGTCAGAGCATCAAAAGTGAAGTGCAATCTGTATACACACACACACACACACACATACACACTCACAAACACATATATATATATATATATATGTGTGTGTGTGTGTGTGTGTGTGTGTGTGTGTGTGTGTGTGTGTGTGTGTGTGTGTGTGTGTGTGTATGTATGTATTTATATACAGATTGCACTTCACTTTTGAAGCTCTGACGAAGCTATAAGTGGATACACAAGCACTCAGCTTTGAGTGCCTTATATTATATATCAGAAACAACTGTATGTTAATGAAGTTAATTACATAATTTCTTGATTCCTTGTATTCGTTTAATTTCTTATTACGCCCTGTATTCGATTAACTCTTGTTTCTGAAGTATACTTAAATTGAGTTCTAATTCCAGTTTATTAGCATCAGTATACACAAGCGAAATATTGGAATAGATATAACTATATATGTATAATTGTGTAGTGACTGTCGCGAAGGAGGTAGTATGGAAGACGTGAATGAAAGGGATTGTGACGGCAGCCTTGGGTTGGTCAACTTTTCCTTTCCCTCCTAAAAAGGAAAATAAGGCTGGAGAGATGCCTGTCACAAAGTGCATTCGAGAAAAGATGGAATATCATTGTGAGCATGTTGAGAGTGAATGAACCTACTGGAGTGAGAACAAAAAGGAAAAAATCACAAGTTTCTGCGTTGGTACGTGGTTTGTGAGGTTAGTCGGGTCCCTCACTCCATTCTGTTTTAATCCACTCGATTTCCATGTTTTTCATCTATTTTAACTGTATGTCTAACTTCCTGTTGTTAATCATTCGTTCCTCAACCCCTTGTCTGTCTTTGTAACGTCCTGTCTTTGCGTAGACCAACATGGTTAAATAAAAATTCGGTTTTATCTTACCATACTGGAGAGTGCAATTGTGTTTCGTGCGAGTGCTATAGTTATTGTCTTGTTGAATTAATTTTTGTTGCTGCTTTGGTGTAAATAACAACACACGTGCTGCTATTAGCAGATTTGTTTTTCGGGATTTTCCCCCTTTTAAAGGAGTGAACATTATATTTTTGTTTATTTTTTGAAAAACAAACAAAAATGAGCAACGTTAGCTCAGAAAAGGCCCACCAAAGCGAACTTCTTGAATTACTACACGAAATATTGCCGGAGTTACCAAATACCAAAGAAAAACGGAATGTACAAATGAAAACAGGACTACCAGAAAAAAATAAACGTAAATTTCGCAGCAGTAGCTACCATTGTTAGAGAAACTGTAAACATAAAATTCAACGAACTGGATAAATACAAATACCTCCTATAAAAGGATGGGAACGGTGTAAAGCTGACGCCACCAGGCGATGTTACACACACTACAAAAAGGAGGACAATAATTTATAAGATATTTTTGGTGAAAACAAAAAAAATAGACATGGCTTCTAAGGAAGCAACGACGGCCTATCTGGCAAAAGACAACGTATGTGGCGAGAAGCAAAAAATTCGCATCCGTGGATGGCTGGATGCTACGTTAATGTACTAAATATCTAACTCGCTTTGTAATCATGAGTACGCCTAACCTCGCGTATGCGTATGGTCACATATTTGCTAATGTTTGTATGAGCGTGTGTACTCATGCCATGCAGCTTGCCCGAGGGCGTTTACACATACATATCTGTTAACGGTTATTTTCAATACTTTTCTCGCTGGATTAAATGTTCGCTTCTCTTTTTGTCTTTCGCAATTTTATTTTTGAATCTTATATATATATATATATATATATATATATATATATAAAGAATTTTCCTCTGTCTGGCTCTTTTTCTCTCTACCGAACCGAGAGTTGCATTATGGAACAGTCATTTTAACGACGAGGTATGTCTGCACCACCGGATACTCCTGAACCAGCTTTTGTGTGTCCGACAAGAGGAGTCGATGCCAGAGGTGTCGAAACAATTGTTGTGATTAATAAAATATTCTCGTATATTCCACAATCTTCTGTCTTTCATTTGTTATATATAAATATATATATATATATATGTGTGTGTGTGTGTGTGTGTGTGTGTGTGTGTACACACACAATACATACATAAGCAATATACACTTCTTCTTTCACCTTGGCAATGGTTATATTGCTTCGTTCGTGTGTGTGTGTAGTATGTGTGTGTGTGTGTATTTGTGTCTGTGTGTCTGTGTGTGTCTGTGTGTCTATGTGTATGTGTGTGTGTTTGTGTGTGTGTGTGTGTGTGTGTGTGTGTGTGTGTGTGTGTGTGTGTGTGTGTGTGTGTGTGTGTGTGTGTCTGTGTGTCTGTGTCTGTGAAAACTATTCAATATATTGGCATTACAGCAATTGAAACCTTTTCGATGTCTTCACATCTCATCAAAAGTTGAAATATCTTTATATCAACGATAAACAACACATCATAGGAGTTAAAATTAGAAACAACAATTAGACAAAGCAACATCAAAGTGAAAAATACTACCTTAAAGTAAGTGCTAGGGTTGTTATTAAAAACCAATAAATTTTTATAACTTTCATCAGGCAATATTTTAGTTTTTTGTTGCTCTTTTAGTTTTATTTTAGTTTTGATACATTAGTTTTCTGTCTTGCTCTTTGTTCTTTCAAATTTTGGTCGGTCTAAAAATGTTGCTCAATGGTGACATCATCATATTTCTACTATCAATGAAGTGTGAAGATACTGACTGGACTTGCGTATGTGTTAGGTAATGTTAGTAATAACTGGAATAATATATTATATACCTTACTGAAGTATGATCGCTTTAATCTTTTCATCAAGAATGTCCCAAAATATAATTTATACGTATATGTAGGTCGATAGGTAGGCAAATGTATAGGAGTGTATGTTTATATAAACATATATATGTGCATGCGTATATGTATATAAATATACACGTTTGTAAATACATATGTTTATGTTTGTATGTGTGTGAGTGTGTGTGTATGTGTATGTATTTACTAGAAGTAATAAAAAAAAAGGAAAACCGATTTCTTTGAATAACAATTTTGTTATCATTTCCTTTAGATATGGTTCAAAATATTTCTTCATAGAATTATCTCCCTCTATATAGTTTAAAGCATTGCATTTAGTGATTTCTACAAATTTAATACTTTGAAGCTCCACATAATTATTCTTTGATATAATACAGAATTATCACAGTTTATCTCTCTTTTCCTTCGCTATAAATAATCTCAAAGTAAACGTTTTATTAAGCTTCCTACATTTATCAATAATTTCATAAATGTTGCCTGATGTTTCAGTTTGTCTTCAAATTGCTTCTAGGTTATCAATACAATCCATTCATTATCAGCTTATTATAGTTCAATTTTTACATTTTTCCCCGTATACGTTTGTCACCTACAATTTTCTTTTTCAACAATTCTTCCTTTTGTATTTTCCATACATTTTTATTCCAAACAAAAACATTTTCTATACAGCTTTCATCATTGAAAACACATGCAATTATATACACGTGAGCACACACATTCACAAATGTGTTCGCACTGTTATAAGCATATAGATAGACAAACACATACATGTTGATGAAATATTTAGTCATATCATAGAGGGAAAATATTAACCCCGTACCCTACCACGTCATACAATCTGTTTCTGCATATAATTGTATTATATTAACATGTATGTATCTGTGTATACATATGTGTGTGTTTGTATGTATGTGTGTGTATGTATGTATGTATGTATGTATGTATGTATGTATGTATGTATGTATGTATATAGCTCAAATCAATAAGAGAATAATGCATCACCGTTTTTATTATTACAATCATTTATACACCATATTTAATATAAATCTCTGACCGACATAAGTCTCTGTTGCATAGATATCTAGCAACGTGGTTTACATTTGCATCCAGTTTGTTCCTCAGGTTAAAATCGTGTCCATGCGGCTTTTTCAAGGTGCAAAGATTGAAGCCAACTGAAGTATAGTGGTATACACAGTTTTACATTTTAGTTAGGGATGATTAGTGTTGTGTGCAACGAATAAGAAAACCTTCTTGGAGGGAAAATGCAAACTTATGGATCACTGAACCAAGTATATCGAAAAGGAAGAAGGCTATATAGAAAAATGACGTGTTTGTTTATCTCCTGCTTTTGTGTAAATACATTGAAAAAACAAGAGAGCGGATCATCTTTCACTCTCCCTCGCACTTGAGGTTATCGTTGGGTTTGCTGTATTGTTGATATTAGCTCGTACTCAAATCTAAAGTGACGTCTAAGAAGTTAACTCTACTATGTTCTTTCTCCATGCATATACCTTTGAAACATTTAAATAAGTTTTTCCTATACTTTTCTAAATTAAAATTATTAGATTTGTATTTCACAGAGGTCGACTTTGTCTTTTACCATTCAGGGTCGACTTTGTCTTTTATCATTCAGGGTCGACTTTGTCTTTTACCATTCAGGGTCGACAAAATAAGTGCCAGCTGAACTTTGAAGTTGATGGAATCGACTTAACCCCTTCACCCCCGAAATCGCTGGCCTTGTGCCAAAATTGGAAATCAATATTATTAGATTTATATATTGCAAATTGAGCATCATCCCTATATAATCTCCACCCCATTAGCGGAAATTTGTTTTTTATATAAAGTAGGATATAGATAACAACGATGTCCGTTACCTGAGTGAAATTATTGGATCCCAAGCTAACGTCGAACATATTAGGCCAGTCATTTCTTACCCAGTACTCTCTCTCAATTCCAGCGATGGATTTTCTTACTTTTTTTTTTTTGGGGTCATGCTCTAAAATTTGAAATCAATATAATGTCTAATTCTTTTTT
Organism: Octopus bimaculoides; assembly: GCF_001194135.2. Classification (NCBI taxonomy): domain Eukaryota; kingdom Metazoa; phylum Mollusca; class Cephalopoda; order Octopoda; family Octopodidae; genus Octopus; species Octopus bimaculoides. The sequence goes on along the minus strand of NC_068986.1, from coordinate 97,114,054 downwards.
GGATAAATTTGCATTTTATAGCCTGGCTTCTAACTATTTCTCTCTAACTCTTTGCACTCAACACAAATCGTCCCCTGCTAAAATATAGAGCTGTCTAAACTATTACATTTCAATTCGCTTCAAACTTTAACATTGTCAGCACCTTCAACAGAGCTGCATGGACACGTAATTAACTTGATGGACAAATTGGAGGGACAAATAAACCACATTGCAAGATATTCATGCAACCGAAACATATGTCGGACAGAGGTTTAAATTAAATAAGGTGTGTAAATTATTGTAATAACAAAAACGGTGTATGTGTATTATTCTCCTTATTTATTTGAAGTGCTATTGATATATACTCAAAAAACTGTTTATAATCCAACGAAGCGAACTCAGGATTTATCCATCAGATGAAATGCATTAGGATTGTGTACTTCGAAATAGTCCTAGGTTTTCCTTACAATTCGATGTGGTTACCCATTATTTGGATTATACAGAGTGCTTGAACGGTGACTTCTTGGATCTATTATCCCTATTCATTCACTATAAATACTTATAAACACGCGCACCCACCCACCCACACACACACACACACACACACACACATATATATATATATATATATATATACGTGTATATATATATATATATATATAT
>NC_068986.1:97108129-97112958 GCF_001194135.2 Octopus bimaculoides | reverse complement strand
TATATATACGACGGGCTTCTTTCAGTTTCCGTCTACCAAATCCACTCACAAGGCTTTGGTCGGCCCGAGGCTATAGTAGAAGACACTTGCCCAAGATGCCACGCAGTGGGACTGAACCCGGAGCCATGTGGTTGGTAAGCAAGCTGCTTACCACTCAGCCACCCCTGCGCCTATATATATATATATATATATCTGTCATCACGAGGTGATGTAACCATTTTTCTACCTGTTCTTTGTATTGTCTTCAAATCTTTTCTCTCTCTGAAGTGCTTGAGAGTCGTTTGCGCCGACTCTCTTCTTTTGAGCAATTTGCCTTTGAGACATCCCATCTTCATGATGAGCTACGATTTGATTTCGCTCTCATTCACTCAACTCCCTTGTTTTAGGCATTTTTCTGTTTATTAACTGTATATACAACATATTTTAGCATAAAACTCTGAAATAATCAAGGAAACATAAGTTAATTTTGGACTTTGGTCTTACTCATAATTGGTTGCATATGTACAGTACAGTATAAAAGCGATAACTGATACTAAAGGAGGGTCAACCAGATATTAAACCTGATGTATATTGTGAAATATACCATAGTCTACCATGTGCATGAGTTTCATTGAGACAGCAGAACCCCAAAACATTGGGGTGTCCTAATACTTTTGGCCAAGGCTGTGTACATAAATTTCTTTTTTTATTGGTAATCGACAGAATTTTCTAAGTAACACAAAGGCAGATTTTTGTGCATGGCACTTATCAAGCTTCACAAGATAATTCTATACCTACACACACCCGAGCGCACGACCTAAGTTCCTGAAATTTTCCATCTCTCACATTTCATTCCCAAAATATATTTGTCAACGCGTGGCTATTGTAGATGTACACAAGTTGCCGTACACTCGCATCGAACGCAGACACGAACTCGTTAACTATATGTCTGTACTTATATCATTTTGAAAATTTTGAAAAACAATCGAAATATACTTATTACCCTCGCCTTAGCGAAGGCGGAGGTATTGTTTTCAGTTGTATTTGTTTGTTTGTTTGTTTGTTTGTCCGTGGACAAAATATCACAAGAACTGCTGGATGGATTCGGATGAGACTTTCAGGGATGTTTAGCCTCGTGACTGGCACGAGCTGATTAGATTTTAGGATCTATCCGGTACCAAACAAGGATTCTGGACTATTTTTCCTGTATTTTTTTGTTTTTTTTTGTTTTTACTTAATTTTTGAGAGCGGTCGGGTTCATTTTTAGTATTCTCGTTTGTGAGAACAGTCGAGTTTATTTCAGATATTCTCACTTTAAAAATCATTTCTGGCTAATCGTTGAAAGAACGTTGGAGTTGTCTTGGCGGAGGTTTGCGCTCTCTGAGTGCTCTTGTTTAATATGAATTTATTTGAAATCATTGAGTACAAATATTTTGGAAAATAGTTATTGAATAAACTGTTAACGAGACAAAATATTACTTTGCTCTCCAAATACGCGCTGTGATTACTTTGTGATTGAGAAGATCACTTCGCTACCAAATGCTACCTAATTCCATCCCACTCTGCGAACGTTGAGTAAGAATATTAACCAGAGCTTCATGCTCATGAAATAGTTATAAGTAAAATGTATTAGACGGAAGCTGTTCGGAATTTCGTTTTTTTTTTTTTTGCTTTGTTTTGTTTTTTTTTATTTTTTGTTTTTTGTATTTTTGTCTTTTATTATATATCATCTATTCGTAATTGCTTTCAGTGTAAATTAGTGTGCCGATAAATCTTCTTGTGGCATTAGATATTAAGTTAACATCCCTTTATGCTAACCATTTAGCTATTCAGTACATAGATATTGATAAAATAAGTATGTGACAAAACACTGTGCTCAACATGATACATTAAAACCTTTGAAAGCAATACCTCAGTATGACCGCGGATCAAATATTTTCTTCAGAGAAATATTTGCTAAAGACCCAGTTAAAAAGAAACAAAAAGTTATTTTAGATAACAGATGAGTAAATTAATAATGTTAAGTTGGGTTGTATTTTGTTGTCTTTTTTTGTTCTTTAGCCCAAGGTAATACTGGCAGACAAGATCAATGGTTTTCAGTATTTTAATAGAATACAATGTACTATTTGTACCTTGGACTTCATTATATAATGAAGTGATTTTTAGCACTCTGTCAGTTACCCACTCGTTTTTATGTATTACATTATTTTTCCCTCTATTCAATTCCCTTGCAAAAAAAAAGAAATGTCATGACAGAAGCAAAGAGAAAAAGAAGATAAAGCAAATTTATTGTTAAAGTTTTGCAAGAATAAACTTTGATAAGGGAGAGAAAGGCGTACATGAAATATATATCAAGCAAAACTGTGAATTTTTATTAAGCAAGGAAATATGACAACGAAAATGAACGAAGTTAAATATCATGAAAGTTAAAATATACTTGAAAGCAAAACGCTATCATTTTATATTTTTCTTTTCACAAGATCAAACAAAATTACCAGCAGTATTATCAATGAGAACTTCGTTGATTCGTCGCGTCACCCAGTTTATTTATTCACGGAGCTTTGATGACAATGCTACCCACTTGTCAGCGGCTTTCAAGCGGTTCCTTGCTTTTGTCTTCATTGTTATTAAAGTAAAGAAACCAGATTTACATAGATGTGTTGTGATAGCACTTTGAAGTCACGTTAAGAAGCATGAATATGATTCTGTTTATTTCATACAAAAATTAACATCAATTTTATCAAATCTTCCTTAAGACTAACAGAGAACATAAGATCAATCAGCTTCTCTTTTGCCATGTCGGCATTTCTTATCTCAGATAATTAGAAATGTTAAGAATGGTAAAGAATTAGCATAATGACACTCTTCAAATGGAATTTTATGATAAACTTTACACAAGAGATGAAAATAGGGCATATCCAAACATTTTTTCGGGAGAAATTTCTGTTAATAAAGTACAAAGTTTTGCTTTTATGATTCATAAATGTTGAATGACTATATATGATTGTATCATCGAAACGAAGTAAAAATAGGTTAGAATATGAAAGATAGTCCATCTTTCCACTGTACAGGAAAAGGAAGTGCACTCCGTATCTCTCTCTTAATTCAGTCACAGTTTTCGTAAAACAGGCTGAGCAGGTAAATGTATTACAGAATTAATATATCATTTTCAGGTATGGTATATTTACCACATGTTGCATAAATCTTTATTCCAGCAGAATGTAATTCTACCCCCGGTTGAGAAAAGCATAATTTAACTTGTCTTTCTTTGTTTTGATTGTTTAACCACGACCAACAAATGATCGAGGAGATCTATAATCAAAGGTGTTCTAGCTTTGACTAACACACCACTGTATTTCAGATATAGTGAATCTAGGGTTAAATCATCTATAGTTCATTCTTGTTGTTGCGATTCAGTCTCAAGTGAGCAGTAATCAAGTAAACCTATAATCAAATATGTTCCAACGGTGATTATCTTTCCTTGTGTTTAGACATAAATAACAAGAATTAGATTATCTTAATGAATTAAATACATGTGAAGCTTCATTGAGCAGAAGTATCTTTTACTAAGACTATACATTACGTCAACTAGAGTGTCTCATTTTGGCCGATTTTGATGTTCAGAAATGCTATTCTGAACTAATACAGCTGCCCATGATAATAATAAATTTTCACCCAAACCGATAAGTATTTACGACACCAGATATTTATTAATCGCTGTTTTTTTTTGTTGTTGTTTTTTTTTCTATATCAGTAGAAATAAAATTTGTTAAGCATGCAGTAGATAGTGGATACTTGATTCGTGACGACGCAGAAATAATGATTTAGCAATTCTACCATCGCTTCTGGACATATTTCGCCTACTACTGGTACACTTATGGGCTTGTTAACATTGTACATCATTACGGGAAGCTTTCTCAAGATAAATTCTGCAGTTCCTGGCTTTCAAGAGTATATCCAAGTTATGTAAGATATACAGATGAATCACACTGCTTCCGTCGCTAATAACAAATATATACCTACATACATATAGAGATAGAGAGAGAGAGCAACATGAAGAGCTAGTGAGAGAGAGATATAAGTATGTATGTATATACATATAAATATATAGATAGACAGACACGTACGCGCGCGCACATACACACACACACACACACACACACACACATGCACACTACATATGTATAAATATGCAGATACCTGAATATGCCTAACGAAATGGCGACGGTGCCCTGCATATTTACAGGCTGCCCTATGGTAAGGCATAGCACCCGTTCAGCCGCCCTGCCAGGGATATGGCGAAGTCAGAGGAGACTTCAGGATGGCGGATTGCAAAGAGGTAGCGGAAGTGTTCATCCGAGACAACAGTGCTTCGTACGTTGATGCTGAGCGGAGGAAGCGTAGAAGATTAGCGGTGAGGATCACCAACCTCTATCAAGAGAGTAACTGCAACGTATTCATTGGGATGGCATCAATGATTGTGTAATCAGCTAATGAAAAATTCACTATGACTCAAATTCCCAATTCAAATTCATAATATTGGAACAGGATAGCAACAAAGCGTCATGAGAATCCGCGAAAGCAGCGAAAAAAGTAGATATTCTTAATACAAATAATAGCAATCTACATCTATATTGAGCAATTTTCCTATTGTTTGTAAATTCAAAAATACATACATACGAACATACGTATGTACGTATGTACGTACGCATGTATGTATGTATGTATGTATGTATGTATGTATGTATGTATGTATGTATGTACGTACGTATACTTGCATCTGTGTGCATTTAATATACGTATATGCTTGAGTAATAATTCATAAATGTCAGCGTAAAAATTATTATATA
>NC_068986.1:97105577-97108065 GCF_001194135.2 Octopus bimaculoides | reverse complement strand
TATATATGTATGTATGTATGTATATATATGTATGTATATATATGTATGCATGTATGTATAGTTCGAAGAATACAGGATCAAATATAAATAAAAATATTTAATTTGACATTTTCATTTTAACAAATTTTGTTAATGCTCTTTCAACCCCCGCCCCCAGTACATACCCAAATGTTACTATAAACACACGCAAACGAGTATATAAGCATTCACGCATGTATGAACATTTGAAAATATACTGATGTTTCTTTGGAAATTTCACACTTAAAAACATGAAAGGACCACTTCAGAACAGCATCCTCATTTCCCATAGTTTTAAATATCTTTTATCAATTGAAGTAAAAGAAATCATTAGAAAATTTCGATTATATTTTTTTTTAATTCAGCATTATCTTATCATGTATAGATATACAGTCAAGTACAAACATACTTATGTGTGTGTGAGTGTGTGTGTGTGTGTGTGTGTGTGTGTGTGTGTGTGTGTGTGTGTGTGTGTGTGTGTGTGTGTGTGTGCGTGTGTGTGTAATGAGATATAGGTATGAATATAATACACACATACATATATATAACATATATGGAGAGAGACGTGTACGTATGTATGTGTGTGCTACAATTAATAGATGTAAGTGTGAAAATGTATGCGTGTGTGGTAGCATACATACTCTGCATATATTCTGAAGTATACTGTCGTGCGTAAAATCGCGGCGGAGAGAAAAGAACGAGGTAAATGACGAATAAAGAGAGGTGAAGAATGAAGTACATATACGAATCTAATAAAACGGAACGAAGCACTTTCCTCACACGCACGCGCGTGCGCACGTACGCACACTTGTTCTGTTACAGCACTACACAAAGACAGAGCGATTATTTTACAATAACGAAGGTAGTGGGCTGGCAGAATTCTTTGCACGCCGGGAAAAATGCTTCGTGGCATATCTCCTGGCTTTATGTTCGAATTTGCTTTCATTTTTTGGGGGTGGGGTAGATAAAATAAATACCAGACGAGTATTGACTACCCTATTCCCCAAAACTTCTAGTCTTGTATTAAAACTGAAAACCATTATTTTGTAATAACGACAATATTATCAATATATTATGGCACTCAACTCACTGGACGTGTGTTGTATATTACTTTTATCTTATGCATTGTTATTGAAAGCTGGCAAAAATAATCTTCCTAACGTCAAAATAGGTGTCATAAACTTAATAATGTACATTCAATTAGCATTCTACACTAAATTAGATCTCATGTAGCTTTTATAGTAAATTATTCATATTTAGAACACATAGGCACTGAAATCTGTTCGAATGTGTGTGCGCATGCGCGCGCGCGCGTGAATGTGTGTGAATGTGTGTGAATGTGTGTGAATGTGTGTGTATGCCTGTATGGGCATAAGTAAAAATATAATTGATCAAATGTTCGTAGCCACTTCAATATAGCTATTCCGTTCGAGCGGAATTTACTGCGATTTTTTAACCCCAAGAAGACATTGCCTCAATCTGGTTAACGATGCACAGTTGCATCCGATATATTGCGAGCAAGTGAACGAACCACTACCACCTTCTAGTGACGAGACCAGCATACCACTTTGGTTTCGGGCTATTTCTGCCTCTATTCAGTACTGGAAACCTCATCTGTTAGAGATGGCAGTAGCTCAGCGATAAAAAATCGCAGTAAATTTCGCTCGAAGGGAACAGCCATGTTGAAGTTCCTATAGACTACTGCAATCATCTCTTAGAGAGATTTTAGAACTAGCATTTTAGCTTGAAAAATCAGCGACTGTGTGTCGCTTGAATCTATATATGTTGCAGCAGAGGCGAGCTACTGCGATCTCTAGCAGACGAGGTTCCAGTCCTGAAGAGAGGCAGAAATAGCCCGAAACCAGACTGGTATGCAGGTCCCGTCGCTAGAAGATGGTAGGAGTTCGTTCCCCAGCTCCCAACATTATCGAATGAGCTATACATCATTAACCAGCTAGAGGAGATATCCTTTTGTGGTTAAAAAATATCGCAGCAAATTCCACTCGAACGGAACAGCCATGTTGAAGTGACTACGAAAATTACTTGCTAGTACAACTACTGCGATCATCTCTTAGAGAGATTTTAGAACCGGCTTTTTAGTTAATTGATCAAATGTGAAAGGAAAATTAACACGGAATAAAAAAAAATTATATATTGAGATTTAGAAGTTGATCACTGAAAGCTTTTTCTAGTGCACATGTATATATGACAATAAACATAAACAATAACGTATATTTACTATTGTATGAATATTTGAAAGCATAATAGAGATTCCTATAAGCAGTTCATACTTCAGCACGAAATCCTTAGAAAAAATACTTCGAAGCAGCATTCTTATTTTCCATAACTGAGTTCAACTGCGTATAACAAAAGATGTTAAACATATCTCTGTTATTAACTGAGAATTGCAATTAACATTTTTAATATATATATATATATATATATATATATATATATATATATATATATA
>NC_068986.1:97103757-97105109 GCF_001194135.2 Octopus bimaculoides | reverse complement strand
ATATATATATATATATATAGGCAGTAGCGACTACTTAAATGATCAATGTATTTCTTTATTAACATAATCATATCTGGCACAGAAAGGACAAACAAGACAGAACAAACAGATAAATGTGACAGTGAGTTCGAATGAAACTTTAAAATTTTGGTGATTATATAATATGATACATTCTGAACTTTTTATGGCCAGGGGTGGGGATTCACCCTGATGGACGGAGAGCCCAGCGACTATACCTTTATTTTACTCCATGGAGATTAACCCGGGTCACTTAAACCCACCTTTCTAACCACATCCTATCTTTTCTCGAACACACCTCGCAACAGTCGTCTCCTCTCCAGCCCTACCTGCCAGTATATAAATTTTTACTATAAAAATCTATGGCTGATTAAGCGAAATGCTAATGCCTCTATCAAAAATTAACATAAATAACTAGGCGCAACATAGCACTATAAAGGAAATTTTTTATCGTCACTACATGTGATTAAACCTGCCGAAATACCTATATTGCTAGAAATAAGAGATTTTTGTTCTTTTTATTCTGCTGAAACAGATCACAGTTATCCTGACTAATTGGAATGCACTTAGAAATATGTGGTTGTAACTAAATTTGGCCCACACTATTGGACAGTGCTTGAGATATAACATATTGTCTTGTGGTAACGACAGCTCTAGTGTACGTTATAATCATATAAACTTTCTATATATACTAATATGTGGGTTCTGCTTGTGGTTACGTAATAAGTATTGACCGTGCATTTACGCAAATATGGATAACGTAACAATTTTAGATGGAATTAAATGAAATTTTATATAATATATTTTAATAATCTTCAGTATTGTTACAGGCATATGCTCAACTATTTGATGTGTAGCTGCCCTTTACTTTGCGCTTTATCTATAACGTTCTCCCCCAGACTCTCTCTTCTTCTCCGTAGTATTTATGTCTTCATAGCTACCATAACGTCATCAATGAACTATTGTGTATCATATTTGCACGGGCACAAATATGTTGAATGTTTTTACTTATGCATATATGGTAATAACGGCTTCTAAGGAATGCTTGCATTCAGAAAAACACACACATCCGAGTTTGTTGTAGATTAGCCTTCACGTCGTAATGTAACTTCCTTTTAGAAATTCTCCCAGAAGAAATACTCACTTGACTTGTTTCAAACATGGGATTTTGAATTTTATTCCTGTTATTCGCGTGGTTGGGTGTGGAAATAACTGTAGGCAAGAAATTTCTCTACAGGAATTTGCATGTCTTTAAATAAATAACGTTTGTACGTCAATTCTTTTCTATTTTCATTATTTTCTCATCCACGTATATATATATATATGTATATATA
>NC_068986.1:97098764-97100445 GCF_001194135.2 Octopus bimaculoides | reverse complement strand
TTTTTTTTTTTTTTTTGTAAGTTTCTGCATCATTTGGTCCAGTTAGCTGCAGTATACTTCGGCCGTGATTGATGAGTCAGGTTTAATGAAATCATAATGGATCGCACTTGCGACAGACCACCAAACACACACCATCAGCTTCTTTTGATGAATTTTGCTTTTTGGGCTGTGTTTTCGTGGCTCGTCTTTATCCAATCATTGTGCTGAACGTTTACGGTTGTTGTATTAGATCCATTTCTCATTATATGTTACAATTCGATTAAAAAATAATTCATTTTTGTGACGAGAAAGTAGCATAATGCAGGCTTCCAAACGTTGCTGTTTTTGATTTTCATTGAGTTCATGTGGATCCCACTTATCCAAATTTTTCACTTTACCGATTTGAACAAGATGAGTCAATATTGTTTGCTTAATAACACCAAAAAACAACGATAATTCACGGGAACTCTGAGATGGATCTCGACAGTGGTTTTCAGTCCGTCATTATCCACCTTTGTTTCTGGTCGACCGCGTTGCTCATTTGTGAGGTCAAAGTTACCAGAACGAAATTTTGCAAACCAATTTCATACTGTCCGCTGTGTAATAACATTAGAATGAAATACTCCATTAATATTCTGAGCTGTCTGTGATGCTGTATTTCCAAGAAAAACTCCATATTTCAAAACTGTACGAATTTCACACTTATCAATCTCTAAACAAAATAGCAAAAAATGATTTATAAATTCTTCATAAAGCGCAAAATGAGTTAGAATAAAGAAATAGATGTGCTAGCTTTCTGACAAAAAATAAAGATTGTCAAAATATAATAATGGCGCAAAATGAGCAGCTGTCAAAGTTCACCATATACCTTACTAAAACTTTCATACTTGACGACCTAATATACATACATATAAATATATATATATATATATATGTACGTGCATATACATGTATATATTTATACATATATGCATACACATATATATGTGTGTATGTGTATGTGTGTGTGTGTCAGCGTGTCTGTGTATTTGTGTGTCTGCGTGTGTGTGTATGTGTATGTGTGTGTGTCAGCGTGTCTGTGTATTTGTGTGTCTGCGTGTGTGTGTATGTGTGTGTGTCCGTGTGTCTGTACAAATATATATGCAAATGCTGCTGCTACGCCCAGACTATGATCATCCTGCTTTCCAAGTATTGTAGTTTAGCTATTATTATGCGTAGTACTATGACTGCTTATGATAGACAGAGCAGATATATGAAAAATTACCATACTCTTATATCATTTGTGCTACATACGTTTCACCATTTGGATCTTTTTTAAAACGGGGGCCACATTTTTCATTAATGTTTTACGTAGTGTTTTTGGTACGGAAAGACTTTCAAACTTCGTATACTTATCTATTTTGTGTTATAGAACAGAAAAATATTTTTGTATTCGAATTTATTTCATGTAAAAAATTGTCTTATTTCGATAATTTCAACCAATCACTGACAAGTATTCAGTTGTTTATATTTACTCCTTTGGCTGATTAAGCCATAGCTCCGTTTTATTTGCTTTTTTCATTTTAAATTTGCTTTTTTCATTTTCTTTTTTTTTCTTCGTTTTATTTGCTTTTTTCTTTTTAAATTTGCTGTTTTACCCTAACCCTAACCCTATCACCGATAGAATTGTTTCAGAATCGTTTGTTTATGTAGTCGGCACTTA
>NC_068986.1:97097586-97098754 GCF_001194135.2 Octopus bimaculoides | reverse complement strand
TTTATATTTACTCCTTTGGCTGATTAAGCCATAGCTCCGTTTTATTTGCTTTTTTCATTTTAAATTTGCTTTTTTCATTTTCTTTTTTTTTCTTCGTTTTATTTGCTTTTTTCTTTTTAAATTTGCTGTTTTACCCTAACCCTAACCCTATCACCGATAGAATTGTTTCAGAATCGTTTGTTTATGTAGTCGGCACTTAATGTATATCGGCTGAATGGACGTCAGTGGTTGGTTGAAATTACAGAAATACGACAACTTTAACATGGAATAACTTAGGGATTTCTTTTTTTTTAAGAAGACTAAGAGAAAAAGATGTTTTATATGACACATTCTACCAGTGTTCCAAGTTTCAAAGTGTTTCGTTAATGAAAAATGTGGCCCCCGTTTTAAAAAAGATCCCACCATTTTAGTTGTTTGGACTCTGCAATAAAAATGTTCCCCTAATGATCTCTTGTTGTGAAGCATTCAGTCTCACTTCGAACATCGACTGTGGACTCCTCACAACCACAATGGCGAAATATATATGAGGACAAGTGATATAAACTTTGTTCATAATAATTTCTTATACATATATTAGAATGTCTACCGGCTGATGTATGTCGTTTTTGTATCCTCACCATTTTCTTATTTGCCGTATAAGTTAAGGGTAAACCACTTTTTACCCCCGCCCATATATAACACTCAATTGCGAGATTGACATGTAATAAACAGCCCTTGAGTACGAATAATTGGGCACACTACCAGCAGTATATTGGATAGATAATATCCTTTAGTTGGTTGATTTCCAAACCTCTAACTCACACAAAAATATACATATATGTATGCGTGTGTGTCCGTGTATGTGTGTGTGTATGTATGTATGTATGTATGTATGTATGTATGTATGTGTGCATGAGAAAAAGAAGAAAATGGAGAAATTGACACGCAGATATCAATTTATTCAAAGATAGTCAAATCCATATTATGAATTTCCGGTCCTACAGCTGTTTCCATAGCCAATTAATTCAATTACAGGAATTAGATTAAATGGATTTAATTCAAGTTCTCATACTGAAATTGGTTAATTGGATATTTCATCGGGGAAGAATTTTCTCAAAATGGAGTTACATTTTAACGTGTTGGTTTTAGAATGTATGCGTTATTTTGAAAAACCCTTATTTTCATATAT
>NC_068986.1:97094839-97096607 GCF_001194135.2 Octopus bimaculoides | reverse complement strand
ATACATACATATATATATATATATATTACCAACGCAGCAAACTGAGGTCTCCATTTCGTGCGAAATATTGCCCACACCTTGTTTGTGAAAATGACGCCAAGTAAACTCAAGAGATTTTGTCTAGAGCTCCATGCGTGTATGACTGAAACAACTTTTAAAGTGAATAAAACCGTTAGCATACTTTGATAAAAACAAGGGCGTTTTCTTTCTCCTTCTTCTTGATAATTTGCTCCTTCGCGGTGAAAACCGGTTGGAGGGGATCTTTATTAAATTGTGCTTCCGGTTCGGCATTCTGGCTTTTTTTCATTTTCCTATTATTTCTCCACGTGCGGTTAACACAACCCCACTATTTACTGACTTATATATATATATATATATACATAGGAAAAATTTGATCATTACAAATTGTGACTGAGGGTGCTGAATAGTAACTATATTTCAAGAAATAGGAGTTAAAAACCCTTAGTGCTGTATAAAGCGCACTCTATATATACACTGAGAGGGGAGATAACCTCCCTATGAGCGAGGCTAGCAGCCCTGGACTAGACTAGTTTCCTCTATCAGTTGTAAACTCGAAGCAGTGCCTACTCCATTGCGCGGATAGGTTGGCTAAATCGATCTGTCAACATATACACTTACCATATTTATTGGTGACTGGTTTAACGAAATGCTAATGTGTATACTAAAAATTGATATAAGCAGCTAGAAGCAATATAAGAGCATACAGGAAGATATAACTGTCACTAATTGTGACTGGAGATGCTGAATATCACCTATATTGCATGACTATATGGACTAGGCACTACTGGCGAGTCTACAATTTTAGACGAAGCTAATCTAGTCTAGTACTCATAGTCGCTCACGGGGCTGTTATCTCCCTTGTCAGTGTATATATATTGTGCGTTGCATACAGCATGAAGGGTTTTAACTCTTATTTCTTGCAATTTGAAATCATCCGAGCGATGGAGTAGGCACTGCTGGCGAGTCTACAACTCATAGACAAAACTAGTCTAGTACAGTGCTCCTAGCTTCACTCCTGGACGGTGGTTATCTCCACTGTCAGTGTATAGATATTGAATGCTGTATACAGTATTAAGAGTTATAACTCTTATTTCTTGCAATATAGGTGCTATTCAACACCCTCAGTTACAATTAGTGACGATTGAAGCTGTCGTTTTTGGTCTTATATTGCACCTTGCTGTTTGTAGATATAAATATACCTATTTTGTAATATAGTATGTCATTCACTGTCTTTGGTCTGAGTTCAAATTCCATCAGGGTCGACTTTGCCTTTCATTCTTTCGGGGTTGATAAAATAAATACCAGTTGAGCACTGGAGTAGATGTGATTGACTTGCCCTCTCCCCCAACTTGCTGTCCTTATGCCAAACTTTGAAATCTATATAGTATGGCATTCAAAACAAAATGTTCTTAACGCATCAGCAATATTCCTTATCAAACTTTTGTTAATGCATTTTAACACTAAATTTTCAGCGGTTGTATTACGTACAGTAGTGGAGTATAAGCACTGGATTTGATAGATGGCAGAAAATAACACAAAGATTGCAATTAGTTACTTCATTATAAACTGAATATTGTCTTAAATTAATTTGAGTATAATGAATTTGAAATTATTTAATTTCTATATAAAATAATTCACATTTATAGTTTCGGTCTGGATAGGCACTGCCTGCATTACCGGCATTTAATATGTGCACGTGTATTTTGTGTGTTTTTGTGTGTGTGTGTGTGTGTGTGTGTGTGTGTGT
>NC_068986.1:97083384-97089769 GCF_001194135.2 Octopus bimaculoides | reverse complement strand
GTATTTGTCCCCCAACATCGCTTGACAACCGATGCGGGTGTGTTTACATCCCCAGACCGATAGAATAAGTACTAGGCTTACAAAGAATAAGTCCTGGGGTTGATTTGCTCGACTAAAGGCGGTGCTCCAGCATGGCCACAGTTTAATGACTGAAACAAGTAAAAGAGTAAAAGAGTAAAAGAGTAAAAGAGTATTACAGAAATACCTACTTCAGAAGCAAAAAAAAACTAATACAAATAACCACAATTCACTAAGAAAACAAAGAACTGTTTTCTGTCTTTGAGGAAGCTGACAAATACAAAAAAAGAAGTCATAGTACCTAACAACGGAGAAACATTCAAAATACAATGATCTGGAAATAGAGGTAACTCGAATGCAGAGACTAAGAACAAAAACAATTCTTTTTATAGTAGGCGCATTAGGTATGGAGAAAAAATATTCTGACAAATACATAGCAAAAACATCAGGATTTACGAGTATATATGACATAGACAAAATAGCACTGCTATGCACTGCACAAATCCTACCTAAACACTTTCAATACAGTGAAAATAAGAGTGAAAAAACAGACGACAGCACATACCTAAGGCACAGAGAGCTGCGCTCGGTAGTGTAGTGAAAGCACGTGATGAAAGTAAGACTACTGAAGAAGAAGAAGAAGAAGAAGAAGAAGAAGAAGAAGAAGAAGAAGAAGAAGAAGAAGAAGAAGAAGAAGAAGAAGAAGAAGAAGAAGAAGAAGAAGAAGAAGAAGAAGAAGAATCTCTACCATATGTACAAGGCCTGAAATTTTGTGAGAGGTGAGAGTCTGGTCAATTACATCCCTGTACTCAACTTACTTTTTCAGTGATCCCGAAAGGATAAAAGGTAAAGTTGACTTCACCAGGATTTGAACTCAGAACATAAATCCGGAAGAAATGCCGCTAAGAATTTGACCCGACGTTCCATTCTCACCACACTCACCTACCTGTCATCAAAAATACTGGTAGGGTTCACTTCCCTCTCCGCCCTCACTTCCTTCTCAAGTCGAAGTTGTTGAAGTTGAAAAAGACGTTAACGTCCCTGACGTTTTTGCATGTCACAAAGTGGCAAGCGCACTAACATTAAAATTTCTGGCGATTTAAAAGTACTGAGGCTGAACATTATCCTCACTTGTGTCAATATACACACCGTGTGCTATGAGGGCCATCAATTCTTCGTTGGCTCTCCTCACTCGCACAAATTTGGTCTGTGTGGTTAACAGAAAACGTGTCATAATTACTATGCTGCGTCTGAAAGTGCTTGAAAATTATTTGCAGTCTATTTGTTTGCAACAAAAGACATCAAATTATGTCAATGATACAACATAATGCGTACTCAAATGAAGCTTACTTGAAGATTTAACCTTTAGATAACTTTCAGTATTTAAACAAAAATTGCATACGCACATTTGTTCCTGTTAATATTCCAAGAAAGTAAATGTTACCACGTAAATGGATGTTTACTATTTTGTTTGGAAATTCTTCGAATTTTCAGCAAACGCGTGATATTATCGAAAATTTTAATATACTTAAACCTTATATTTTTTTATAGGTATTCTTCCTGTGTAATAATATTAATTTCATAATATACAGTATTTCACTCAGAATCGATTCAATTTTTGGCTACTTCGATCTATTTCCAGTTTTCTTAGAGATTTTCAGGACGAAGTAATACACGTGTTAGCAGCAAGTTGCCATACACACATACAAACATACATATTTATATATATACCACATACCACACATGCATGCATTACATTACATACATATATGAATACACACACACATGCTTATATAATGCTCTTTACTGTTAAACGTCAAAGCGAAATGAAGAGAATAAAAGAGAATACGAGGAATAAGAAGAAGAAAAGCTGTTATTCATCTGAAAATGGAATAGTTTAAATAAATTCAAGAAATATTTCATCTATATAAAACATGCGAAACCTTTCTTTAATCTGTACTCATTGATATTTCCTTATTTTGTTCCTGTTTTTGCTATTGCTGTGGTGAGGGATAGCGGTGGTGGCAGCATCGGTGGTGGGGGGGGAAGCTATGTTTGTGATGGTAGAGGTAGTGGTGCTGCTGCTGTCGATGCTGCTGCTGTTGCTGCTGCAGCAGTTATTGCTACTGGGTCCGGGGTTCGTGCTGATGCTGGCTGTTTATATCCATTTTCTGGTCAAGAAAATTTTGATCAGATATGTTCTGCACGTCACCATTCTGCCTTTGATTCAGGTATAGCATGGCTAGGACTACTGTTCCTAATATCGTTCTCCTTGTTGATAGTTTTTAGAGTTGGATCAGTACTGATCCGAATGTAGTCAAAGTCTAGCTTTTTTCTAAATTTGAATTACACCCGTGCTCCTATATCATTTATGTTATTACCAGAACATGAAATGCAAAGTAAATTACCATTAGCAATGTATGGTAATTGCAATTATATCATACACAGTAATACAATTCACAATGTATGTTAATTGCTGTTATACCATTCACAGCAAAAGAGGCGACCTTTTGCAAAGATAAATTTCAGCCTAAGCATATACGATTTTAGTAAGACATAAATGTACAGTCTGAACATTAGTTAAAGATTGTCTAAAAAGAAATAATGGCTATAGAATTTTACAAAATATATCTTAGAAATATATAGCATGTAAGAAAATTTCTTATGATCGAGCTTTGTATCTGATGCCGACTCACAAGTTACACACGTGTGTGTGTGTGTGTGTATGTGTGTGTGTGTGTGTGTGTGTGTGTGTGTGTGTGTGTGTGTGTGTGTGTGTGTGTGTGTGTGTGTGTGTGTGTGTGTGTGTGTGTGTGTGTGCGCGTTTATACATATACATACATAAATGCATATATACATGCATTCATGCATACATCCAATTATAATACATTCATGCACACATACATGCATACATGATCTAGAGATTGTACTAAAGTTCACTTTGAGCACAACACGCTCTTTTTATCCGCTTTATTAAATTTTGAAATGAGAATAATACAACACAAAGAGAACTAAAATATACCGGGATGAACTTTACAACGTCAGTTGTTACATACTGTTTCTCATCCAGCGTTGCCAAACATCTTTATAAAAATTGCTAATCACTATATTTCTATGTAATATTCTTGTATTCTTAAACTCTCCAGTACATGCTAGTAAACTATTGTAATATATAATATATGTCACAAGTTCTTTAGTTCTAAACGATTTCAGCAAATTGAATTATCCAAACTTATATGTTATCTTCGATTTTAGCAAAACATTTCCTGAATGTGTGGAACTTTTATCATTACCATGTAAGTTTTTATATCCTTGTCACCCATATTCTATCATTTTGCAGTTCAATATAATCGTCGACTATGCTCTGTGTAATGAACATTACTTTCCGTTTGCTCTCCTATAAGTCATTCAGCATCTGCATCAGTTTCTCGCTATCAATTTATACAATTGAAAAGCGTAGACTTTCATAAGTTGACTTGTTTCCAGATAAGGCTCATTTTATTGTTTGTGTATTTTTTCTATCGACCTTCTGTCTCTTTTAGTGCCCTCAATGATTCACCATCTTTCAAAATGTTTTATTTACATTATACCACGGCAATGAGACAAAAATACTGTTAAAACGTCTGACTGTTTTCTTTCTTCTCTTGAGCAGAAAACCTTCAGCTGACCTTTACTATACATGTGGCAACTGAGCATTGTAATTCGCGCTATGATAATCTTACTGACCTCTTCACTGGTCCCTGAATCGGTCCCATGAGGTATCATGAGGGTCTGAATTTCCAAGCAGATATCAACTGACCGCATATCATTGCAGGTTCCCCTTCACCCACTACTTAATTGAACTGTTGCGCCATGATAGCAACGATCCCGAGCTCAACATCTGAGTCAATATGATTTTCATATTACTTAACATCATGTACTATACCAATCGGTCTTTGGGCATGTGGGGGATTGTATAAATTCTAGTTTTGTTCTTTGTTGTCTGATCTTTGCTCTTAAAAACCAGGCATAGACTTGCTGATATGTCCTGCCCGGGTTGATAAAGTATGTACTCTGCACACGCTAGGAAAAGCTTTCCCCTGCTCCAATTTGGGGTAGGTATATAGATACCTTTTTTCTATTTCTCTTAAATGTCATTGCTTCACGTTTATGTATTTCTTTGGCGAGATTCTTGATTTCAAAACGTGAGCTGGACTAGATTTTGTTATACTTTGGGATGGTGATGTAAACTAAAAACAGAAAATGATAATATTAATAAAACTAATGTGAAGATCAAATAAATAGTGCGCATGTTTAATTGGCAAAAGATTACCATACCCAAGTGTAACAACTACTGTTTTAAATTTCGAGGAAAGAAGCACATTTTTTTGTGGTATACTCCTCCATGTCTTCTTTCCATTGTACTGGCTTCCTGAGAGGAAATCTTTGTGACCTTGGCAATGAATAAGCAGTTGTTCCTGGTCTATTTGTTACTGGTGTTTAATTTTGTCTTATCGCATTTCAAAATGGAATTATAACCATGTCCTTTTGATTAATTGTCCATAAATTTACTGCTTATCTTTTTTTTTTTAGTTTGCTTGTGTTTACAAAATTTCAAAACTCAAATGCCGGGTACACTGCTACTGCCATAGTGACTAGCATCTTGTTCATTACGTTAGAAGTAGCTATACTGAGCCACTAATAAGCGATATGAAAATGTATGCTTTGGAAATGTGTGTATACAACAAAAATGTCTCAGGTTAAACCTTTTTTGCCCAGAATAATGAGGACGCTGAGACATTCCAAACTTCTCTCTAGCTAAAATAAATTAAGCAAATGAAGAATATTTTTTTCTAACCAATAACCCTTGAAAAAATATCTTTTAAACGGTTTTCTATCAACCGTAACAGCTCTCAGTGAAGAACAACAACAGTAACAATATATTTACTCTCGGATGTGTGAAGATGATATTCGGGGCCTTAACACAGCGTACTGACTGGTTTCATATGATGGATCTTCCAGATTGTATTATCTAATGTAACAGCCTTATATTAAGTCTGATGCCTGAAATTTGAGATAGATTTATCTGCTATTTCAAATAGATTAAATGACCACTTAGAAACGCAATTGCTGGCTTATTGCAACATAAGAATAGCTTCAGGAAGCTATTTCTGCTGTTTGCATAACAAAAAAAAAAAATTAACATTGTCTTGGAAACAGTATATTTTCTGTGATGCTCTTTCATCTCTTGAACGCACATTTTTTGACCTGTTTGTATATGATGTTTGATAAAACGTGAGAGGTGTGGCAACTGTCATTGTAATAAGAAAAAAACTGGATTTTTTTCATTTTAACATTTTATTTCGTGATTCGCAGTATCACTCCCCAACATGTAATTATTTTCTTCTTTTGTTCGTCCCATTTCTTCACAAATGATTTTAAACAACACACACACACACGCACAAACACACATACAGACACATATGTATTTTCACAAACACACACACACATATATATATGCACACATACTTACACACACACTTTTCATTTCGTATTGTTTATATTCTTAATGTATTTCCTTTTTCCAGTTTATTTTCTACTTTATTTCTCTTATTTGTTTTATTTCCTATACTTTTTCTTAACTTTACAATCCTATACTCAGCATTCATTCCTATACATGCATATACAGTAGAAACATGCATGGATTAGAAAGATACACACGCATACACAGATAGACACACATGCTATTTCCTATCACACACACATGCGCTCGCACGCACACACGCACACACACACACACATACATACATACACACACAATGTCAATCTAAATATTTGAAGATATTAAACGAGCATAAAGCAAAGAAAGACAAGATGCCCAGAGACTACAAATAGCGCAAGTTTCAGAGGAAAGTATGCTTGCTTCCATGTATATTTACATACAGATGTAAACGCACATCCTTAAATCCCCACACGCACACATATATACACAGAGATAAATATGCGTGGAGGTAAGTATATATATATATGTATATAGGCGTAGGAGTGGCTGTGTGGTAAGTAGCTTGCTTACCAACCACATGGTTCCGGGTTCAGTCCCACTGCGTGGCACCTTGGGCAAGTGTCTTCTATTATAGCCTCGGGCCGACCAAAGCCTTGTGAGTGGATTTGGTAGACGGAAACTGAAAGAAACCCGTCGTATATATGTATATATATATATATATATGTATGTATGTGTGTGTATATGTTTGTGTGTCTGTGTTTGTCCCCCCCCCAACATCGCTTGACAACCGATGCTGGTGTGTTTACGTCCCCGTAACTTAGCGGTTCGGCAAAAGAGACCGATATAATAAGTACTAGGCTTCCGAAGAATAAGTCCTGAGGTCGA
>NC_068986.1:97075872-97083374 GCF_001194135.2 Octopus bimaculoides | reverse complement strand
GCACCTTGGGCAAGTGTCTTCTATTATAGCCTCGGGCCGACCAAAGCCTTGTGAGTGGATTTGGTAGACGGAAACTGAAAGAAACCCGTCGTATATATGTATATATATATATATATATGTATGTATGTGTGTGTATATGTTTGTGTGTCTGTGTTTGTCCCCCCCCCAACATCGCTTGACAACCGATGCTGGTGTGTTTACGTCCCCGTAACTTAGCGGTTCGGCAAAAGAGACCGATATAATAAGTACTAGGCTTCCGAAGAATAAGTCCTGAGGTCGATTTGCTCGACTAAAGGCGGTGCTCCAGCATGGCCACAGTCAAATGACTGAAACAAGTAAAAGAGTAAAAAGAGTAAAGAGTATATATATATTGTTATATTTCGGGATGGTCGTATTTTTCTTGCAAGATAAACACACACACTATATATTTGTTCTTCACTCGTTTATTATTGTTCTTATTTTGTCTTAAACGAGGGAAGAACGAATATATAGTGTGTGTGTTTATTTGGCAGGAAAAAAATGACCATCCAAAAGCTCTGCATACCAGATGCTATTAAGCTTACGGGATCATCAGGAGAGAATGTGCGCTGTTTCGGAGCCTTCCTTTCGACGGCATCATTGCGCACCGGCGCCCCTCACAGAAATGAGGCCCCGATTGCTAGATCAGTTGGTTACCAGCTTTCGCTCAATATTTTTCTGGCTATTGTTCTTTTACACCTTATAATGATGTCTGGTTTCTTCGTAACTAGAATGGGGAAGAATTCTTGGCACCCTGGTAAGTCTGCAGCCATCTCCCAATCAATAGCCGTTCCACTTTTCATCATTCACAGGAAGTCCCTTCTTCAAACGGATCTGCTGTTCTGAAAGCACGAACGGAATGAAATCTCTGGTTGGTTTCTTCGGTGATTTTTTCTTTACTTATTCCTTTATTTCCAATACTTTTTCTTCACTTTACAATCCTACACTCAACATTGATTCCTATACATGCATAAACAGCAGAAACATGCATGCATTAAAAACATACACGCGCATACACCAATGTACTATTTCCTATCACACATACATGCATACACAAACATGCTATTTCCTATCACACACACATACACACACGTGTCGATTTGAATATTTGAAGCTATCACATATAAATACATTATTATTATTGTTGTTGCTGCTGTTGCCTTTGCACAGCTTCTAACGCTGGTAAATGTACTACAGTGTCAGCTGTTCACTACCAGTGAACTAAGGTAACACCTCTTATCTTTCGAGCACCTTCCGAAGTAACATTGTCAGCATTGGCATTATTCGCCCTCTTTGTGTATTTGCCATTCAGAGGTTTTTCTTGCCATTTATCAGTCAGAATATCTAAGGCAGCAGTTTTAGCACGGGTTTTCATGCGCTTAGCTTTTTCTGCGCTCGTTTCTCATATGTCTAATTCCAGAATTTGTTGTATTTGGAATTCACTTAGATATTCCTTTGCCTGTTTTGTTACTGAGTATGATGCTTTCTTTTTTTCATGTTTTGAGACAAGTTTTAACATCCAGTCCTCAGAGTTTTTCAGGTAGGTCTCTATGCCAATTGTGGCAATCTTCATTGTTAATGCCAGTTGTAAAAGTCCACGGCCTCCCTCTTTTCTTGGCAGGTGAAGTCATTCTATATCTGCCTTAGGGTTCTATGCATTCTATGCATTCTATATCTGCCTTAGGGTTCAATGCATTCTATGCATTGTCAACAGTTTTCGTATTTTTCTGTCAAGATTACATATTTCAGTAATAGACCAGTTAATGATATTGAAACTGTACGTCACGACTGATATGGATAAAGCATTGATCGCTTCGATCTTGTTTCTTGCATTCAGCCCTGTCTTAAGTATTGCTCTCACCCTGCGATAACATTCTCTCCTGATCCTTTCCCTCATCACTGAATATTTGATTCCGTTCCATTTCCGGCACGCAAAGACTACAGGGGCCGGATTAGTGAACTACTTAAGTGCAGCTGTTTGAAGAGGGTGAGGGGTCGACGACGGTATTGAACTGTAGTTCGTACCTGGACAGCTTGCCGCGGCACCTGACAGCTGACGCGAGGTTATGTGAAAGGCCGATAACAGCAGCTGAAATTTGGGAGGCGATGAGCAATTGCACAAGTCGCAGATTGCTCGGTTTGGATGGTCTGTCCTATGAATTCAATGGATTTATGCCAAATTTGTTTGGCAACCTCGTGGCAGACATCTACCGCAAGTGGAAACAGAGCGGGAGAATTCTTAGTGTTGTTAGCAGAGGTGCAGTGACACTGCTGAAGAAGGATGCTGACAATAGGGACATACTAGAGACTGCTAAATACAGAGTTTAATATTTTGGCCAAGGTGTTAGGGAAAAGGCTGGTGCTTGTCGTCGGTAGCCTAGTCGGAGAAACGCAAACGTACGCAATTCCGAGCAGGTCTATCCACGACAACCTCCACTTTATGCGATACACCATAGAGAGGGCTGGGACCAAAGTTGACTTCGAGGGTGCTCTAAACAATTTGGATCAATTAGAAGCATTCAATAGGTTCGACCATCGCTACTGGGAAGCCGTCCTGAAAGCAGACGGTTTCGGAACCGTTTTGAGAAGCTGGATCGCTGCAATGCACAGCAGCACCTGTTCAGGAGCTAAAATCAACACCAACAAATCGGTGGGTTTGCAGTTGGGCTCCTGGAGAGGCAGGACGATGCCAACGGACGGCGTT
This sequence comes from Octopus bimaculoides, assembly GCF_001194135.2. NCBI lineage: Eukaryota > Metazoa > Mollusca > Cephalopoda > Octopoda > Octopodidae > Octopus > Octopus bimaculoides. The sequence goes on along the minus strand of NC_068986.1, from coordinate 97,080,652 downwards.
GTCGGATGCTGGACCGATGAACCAGTAAAACTGCTCAGGGTCTAGTTTGGTCTCGACCTCCAGGCTGATAAGAACTGGGACGAGGTGGCGAACAGGGTGGTCAGTCTTACGTAGAAATGGACTGAGAGGAAATTGTCTCTGAAAAGTCGGGCAGAGGTGGTGAATGTTTACATCGCCTCTGTTATCATTTATCGCCTGACCGTCGTGACTTGTTTCGGTTACTGACCAGGCTGGAGCGTCTCTTATTAAAATTCTTGTGGAAGGGATGTGTTTCAATGTTCAGGCAGTCAGTCTGTTGCCAGCATCCTCTGAGACGCAGATTAGGTTTGCTGTGGCTACTGATGCGCAGATACGCACTAAGGTTACGCCACCTGCAACGATTTCTGGGCGGTGAGCGTATGTGGGCTCCGTTTTTGAGGCTCGTCTTTCCGCAGCTCGTCTCCTCGACGGAGCTGCAGTCCTGTGTGAAGAAAAGACCGATACTGAGCGCCTGGCACTTAGAATGTCATCAGGCGCTCACAGCCCTCTACCAGTCGGGCGAAGGGATTAGTGGATGTTCTGCTTTAGAAATTTATAGAGGATTAGTGGCGGGGAAGTGCGACGACGTTCTCAGGGAGACTCTGGACGTCGACAACAACGAACTGGCTAGTCTGTTCCGAAGGACTTTCCAGTCAGGAACTATCATGGATAATTTCCAGATGTCCTTGGCCTGGCAGTGCTGCCAGGAGGCGCTACTGGTTCGAGATAAACTCTACAGGTACGTATGTGCTGTCAGACGGGCTTGTCCGAGGTGCGCGCAGAGTGACAAAACCGTTCTGCACGCCCTCGTTCAGTATATCTGACTTGTGGATGATGAAAAACATTTGCCAAGGTTTGATGCAAAAAAAACACTTTACGGATTCAAATCCAACTTTTTCACTAAGCAATCACACATACGTCCGTCTACACAGATCTCTTTTCATTCTCGGCTACCAAAAGCAATGAATTTAAATTAATTTCCTTATAATTTTCTTTTCACGACGATGAACTATCACAAATATTTTCTTCCTAATGAAGGAACACAATCGATGTTATAACAGAATAGATTTTGTATACTGTAATGTCAATGAAGTGGCAGAATCGTTAGCACGCCAGACAAAATGCTCAGTGGCATTTTTTCCGGCTTCATGTTCAAATGCCTCCGAGGCCGACTTTGCTTTTCGTCTCTTTCGGGAACAATGCGGGCGATGTAATCGACAAGCTCCTTCCTCTAAATATTGTTTGCCTGGTGCTAAAATTTGAAACCATTATGTATAATGTAGTAGTTCCTTAGTTTCAAGCAACATTTAGTTGCTATTTCTTGCAGGTGAAGCGACTGCATCGATGTTTTCCTTGGCGGATTACTTCTCCGTGCGGGCTCGTGTTATCCTTGTTTACATAAGTTCTGTTATCATTACTATCTCACTATATCTTTAATCATTGCTCTAGCGATTATTTCTCTTTATATGGTTATTTTCACGAACCAGAGGTCGAATGCTTATTTGTCATACAGACAAAGCAAGAATATAAATCAATATCTAATCAATTTCTTCAATAAAACCAATCAGGTAAGACCGCGCCATTCTCTTATGTCATAAGTCTGTTCGTTCCCAGGGAGTAATAATATAAATACACATGTTGTCGACATACTGGAGAAAAATAAATGATTTCTTGCTGGTAGGCTGGTGGGGCGGAATATATATTATGTGAATTTGTTTTTCTGGTAGTGTTATTGATGCAATTGTCCTTTTCTCTTTAATATTAGTCTTTTCAGTTTCCTAGACGTTTAATATTTAACACTACATTTCGAAATAGAAGTAAAAATCATAAAACTTTGATCCTTATAAGAGTAAGTCCTGACAAGCTAATGAGGATATCACTGCATGGTCTCTTGATCTGCTAGAAATTGCAACCAAATCTCTCTGAAATTACACTCTATCGACCCACATGAGACTCTCGAGTGTTAAAAAAAGGGATACACTGGATAGTGTACTCCTAGATGCATTATGTCTGAATAAAAGAAAAGCTAGTCAAATTTAGTGCACCATTGGTCATCTTTTGGATCAAGGTGGCAACAAAACATGAAAAATATAGTAATGATTTCATACAAACTGCTAAAGGAGTAGGTTCAATCTGTCGAATGCTTCAATGCGATTATCTTATGATATCCACGTCCTGTTAAAGTAAATGTTTCATGTTCGAGTGAAAGTTTCTAACATACTACGCTACAGCCATGCACTGTTTCATTGAATAGAGGAAATGAGAAGTGAGTCAATGACTCACGTTCTTTTGACTAACGCTAACTTTTCTGAGCAGACAATTCTTTTTGTTCTTGAGGGGTTTTTCCCTCTTTTCCACTCGTTTTATAATTATTTCTAATTTCGGCACAATGCCAGCGGATTTGAGAAGAAAAGGCAACCGCAGTACCTGACCTTAACGAGAAGAAAAGCAAAACAGACCATCTTGGGAAGTGAACTTAAAGCATCTTGAGCCAGAAGGAAAAACACAAGTATTTTATCCGATGTTCCATATATTCTGTAAATCCATTGCCTTATGTTTTCAAAATGAATGCCCGTATTTCCTGAATCATGACACGTATGCACCTCACTTGCTCAGCCTCACTTTTATAAATACGCACTAGCTTATACAGATTCACTTATATAAACATACAATCCGCACAGATTCACAAATAAAACCTTTCTTGTTTTACACTTTCAATAACTAAGTGTTTCTTTAATAGAAAAAGGAACGCTGGCTTAATCGGATCGTGCAATCTGGACGGGAAAGGATGTCTCGAAGGCTGTTTGAATAATGCAACTGTAATACACAGAAACACATTTTAAGCACTACTTAGCGATATAGGGATACTTAAATTCTTGTAGTTCTCTTTCACATATGCACATAAGAATAGATATTTCCAGTGTTTTCTAAGTTAAGAATATGTCATTTCTTTGCATTTAATTTGATGTTTTTAGAAATGTAAAAATTTCAGATAGCGTAAAGTGCCGTTCATATAAGAAACGAGAAATAATCTCTTAGAATAAGACATAATCGAGTTAAATGGATTATAAACAAAAATAGACTTTACAAATAAATAAAAGATGCCCTTAAACGGTTTTAAAAGCCTTAATATTCTCACATTATAACATAATGCTTTTCCCCCAACTTACATAAAATATAAGAGGATAAGATGATATAATTCATATATATGAGTATTCAATTATTAGGTAATTTATATAATAATTTCCCACTTTCAATAAGATATACTTAAATTCCATATTGAATATTTAGCTTTGTAATTTCAGAGATTTATACTGCGCACTTGAAATCAGAAATTATATTGAAAAAAGAAAACTTGTCTTCCTCTTTTTCTTTTTTTTTTTTTTTGCCGATAACCAATTAATCAGTTTAGGAATAATCATGAATACAGTCAAATATTAAAAAATAGCCTTAAAGTTTTATATATATTAAATAGATAGATAGATAGATAGATAGATAGATAGATAGATAGATAGATAGATAGATAGATAGATAGATAGATATCTAAATGTAAGTGTGTGTGTATTCAAGTTCTTATAACAATACCAATGACAATTTTATAATTAATATCTACAATAATTAATTAAGTGTTTTACGAGAATGTTTTCAAAATCATAAAACAGTATTGCATAAATGTACACGTATATACATGCATATATATATATATATATATATATATATATATATATATATATATATATATATATATATATATATATATATATATATATATATATATATATGTATGTATGTATGTATCTATGTATGTTTAAATGTATGTATATATATTTATATATATATATATATACACATATACATATATATTTATATATATATATATATGTATATATATATATGTGTGTGTGTGTGTGTGTATTGGCACATATGTACATACATATGTATGTGTACCTGTTGGTGCATGTATGTCCTATATGTGTGTTTGGGTGAATGTATGTGAGTAGATATGCACATACATATTTATATGAGACAAGTGCAAATATGCACAAATATATACACATATATATACTCTCTCCCCACACATACACATTTTATGCACCAATTTACACCAGTTTGAGAAAGGAAGGATAGAGAACCTATTTTGTTTTTCTGTTTTAAATTGGTGTTTACTATGTAAAAACTAATCATGTTTACGTTAAGCTTAGCATAAGTTGAGAAGAAAATATTATATAAAACGTTTGTTTGGATAATGTGATCTACACGAAACTTAGATATTCAAAGTTTCCTTGAAATAGTTATGGTTTCCTTCTGATATGTTTATGCTTATGATATTTAATTATAAACAGGAAGAGTAATAAGACAGTTTTCAAGTATTATTTAATGTCAATTATGTTTCGGTAGATAAGGTACTGACACATACATGAACGTATGGTTAAATCGTTCGCGTTGGAAACACATGACGGCGGTGGAGGAAAAGCATACCTATATTCGTAAATTCATACACACATGCACACACGTATGTATGTATGTGTATGTGTGTATGTGCGTGTATGTGCGTGTGTTTGCGTGTGTGCGTGTGTGTGTGGAGAAAACGAACGGGAGAGAGAGTGAGAGAGAGAGAAAGAGATGCTAATATCAACAACATAGGCGAAACGTACGTAAAAATAATGTAAACTTGTGTTAATCGTAATTCATACACCTCCTACACAACACACATATGTATGTATATATATATATATATATATATATATATATATATATATAT
>NC_068986.1:97073878-97074608 GCF_001194135.2 Octopus bimaculoides | reverse complement strand
TATATATATATATATATATATGTATGTATGTATGTATGCATGTATATATATATATATGTGTGTGTGTGTGTGTCTGATTCAAACGGTTTTAATCTGTACATGTAACTCCCAATAAATGTGTTCAGAGCCCTTCTGTCAGTTGTCAGTTGATTTTGGCCAGAAACTAACGAGTGGGGAGAGCATAGTGACAGGGTACATAGTCTTCGTGAAGAATCCAGACATTAGGATTGCTTGCGCGGACCCATTCGACACACCAACAACATCACCAATGTCGTTGATTGTCCTACGACGGTCCTCATGCACAAGCTGATATATTTTCTCCATATTTCCGGGGATGACTCTCGTGGCAGGTCCTCCAGATCGCTCATCGTCTTCCAAGGGCGTTCTTCCGCTTTCGAGGTGTCCGTACCACTCGAAATATTGGGTACGACCCATTGCTTCGTCACCGTAAGTTTACCAAAGCTTGCTGAATGCCTTTGTAGCAGATTTACCAAGTTTAACGCAAAATTTCACGTTAGCCCTTCGTTCCAGCTTCGTCTTCATGACAAAAATCGCAAACCACAGCAGACACGTGATCGCAAAAACACAAATTTCACAACTTGCGAAGTAGACATAGTAATGTCACTGCACACGCAGCCATATGCTGCCATCTGTTGGCGCGCTACAGAACTAGTCCGGGAACGTTTTGATACCACCTATATGTACATATATATATATATATATATATATA
>NC_068986.1:97067782-97073137 GCF_001194135.2 Octopus bimaculoides | reverse complement strand
TATATATATATATATATGACGGGATTCTTTCAGTGGGACTGAACCTGGAATCATGTGGTTAGGAAACACCCTTCTTACCCCACGGCCATGCCTGCAACTGTTGTTTATTATTTATTCATTCTAAGGAGATGACTATGCATGGGTTTATATTATATCATATCGTGCCTTGATACCGTGTAGTCTAAGGTCCTTTTTGACAGGCTGCTGATTTTAAAATGAAGTGCTAAATATTTATAGCATGCAAATAAGTAGCTCCGCTTCCCTGAAGCTACTGCATATGTTGTGTACATATGTAAATAGATTGGATACTTGGGATATATCTATAAGGTTCGAAAATCGATTAGGTTTGTTTGTCATGTATTCAATCTACGAAGAAATAATTGTATTTGCGATGTTTATATGTCTTCCACGCAGATTCGCACACATATGTAGCTGTGCGTGTGTATGATTATATGAGGTGTGTAACTTTAACATAATTCTGAGAAGAATCTGTGTGATAAAGCTGGCTCGTTGAATTACGTGTGTTATATATTCGCCCGATTTCCAAACAGCTACCACCTGCCCATGTTTATTCACCTGTCCATGTTTATTCACCTGCCCATGTTTATTCACCTGCCCATGTTTGAGTCGACTGGAAGATAACAGCGAATCAAGATGCTACACAGTAAGATCGCATATGGAGCCTTCAGATCGTGAGACAAATTTTCAGAAAGTTTTTGCGAATTTGTATTTTACACAGGAATTCATACGACTATGAAAGAAAAACAAAAAGAATTTGTGTCTTATTTAAAGGCTATTTAGCAGTGATTTTTAGCATATCTCGCGACCACCTGATTCCCTACTTGTTACTTTGTCACTTTGACGTATTGATGGTTTTCAATATTTTTCTCCCCATAAACACATTTAATTGTCTATTGCTGGTATTTTAATAAAAACAAATTCGGACTGTCTGATTTAAAAACAAAAATTCGAATGATTAAAAAAAAACTTAGCTGTATGAAATTTCGTGTGTAGAACACAAATTCGCAAAAATGTTTTGAACATTCCAAAAAATTTTAAAGTTATTTAGGGTTATATGGTGTGTTTAAACCAGAATTCTGTCGAGAGCCTTTCCAGCAGATCATGAAGAAGCTATAGAGATAAATTTTATGTTGAGTTTTTTGATTTATTCAAGTTTCGTCAAATTCATATCGTGCCATTTTTTGATTCCCTTTCATTTGACCTAGATATTGCTGTGTACGAGCTTTTTTTTTTTTCAAATGTAATTCTGAAGTGGTAAATTTACTTTACCTTGTGTTACTCATTTTACCCTATCCAAATTTGTCTTTTATTTGCTCGAAGAGAACGGAAGTAATTTTCTGAAATAGTGTTCTGAATATGTTATAGCGTTTTTAATGTATTTAGAAAAGGTGTTTAGCTTATGTAGTTCTTGTTAGATAGTGAACATTTATAAAAATATTTTTTTCAAAGTCAGACGCAGTAAATATTACTCATTGTGCCCCACCATCCCTTAATGGAAACTGGAAAAGCAGACTTTTGGAATATACTTTTTATTATTATGGTCGGGTTCCAACGCAGGCTACAACAAAAAATTCTACCGCCCACACTTCTCGGTTCATCACCACTGCTTCGAGGTTCTGGATACATTCCAGACCAATGTCTGCAATCAAGCCGTCGATGTAAGTGTGAGGACGTTTTATTCTTCTTGCATCACCATGAAGTGGGTTCCACAAGACTAACTTGGATGCCTCCAGATTAGGGTAGCGCACGCAGGGATCAGATAGTTGCAGCCCTCTTTGCTTGATCTTCTCGCTAACATTCGGCAGGTCTACATAAAGGCAAATCATTTGTCATCTATTGCTACCATTTCACATTTAGAGCCATTCGTAGCATCCTTGTGTCGCATCCATGTAGCTCATTTGATAATTATTTTGTCACGTTTCACTACAATATAATAGCACTGATTCGTCAGTTGCAATGAACAGCTTGGCTTTGATTTACCTGCTCAATTTGAAGTTCCAGACCTTGTTAGTTTGTGACAACCTGTCCGTGCTTGTGCCTGCCTGATTTTGATGTCTACTTCCAAATTGCTCACGCAACCACCTAAGTACTTCAAGTCTTCAGCAACATTCAATTTGGAACTACTCAGAGCAAACGGTTCAGTATCACTTGATTAGTTGAAAGACATGTGTTTATTTTTCTTGACATTTGTGTGCAGTTCTATCTTAGTAGCTGATGTTTCTACTTTGCTGAACAGCCGTCAAGCTTGATCAATTAGATATGTGCTGTATCATCTGTGAAGTCCACATCTATAACGGTTACTACTGGTACTCTCCATGATCATTGCCGGTCTATGATGAAACCAAGGTCTTCGTCACTTTTGTCTATTGTATTATACGCATTGCCTAATCCAATACAATTGTAAGCATATGTAATGCAAGCGTATCTCCTCATAGCACCCCGGTTAGTATTTGAAAAAATTCAGAGTGCCAAGAGTAGACTGAAATAGGGAAAAGCTGCTGGCCCTGATGAAATTTCCCCTGAAGTTTTCGAGAGGTGCAACCTGGATGAAATAATACTGGATTTGGTGAAAAAGCTCTTGCAGAACCAAGAAAGTCCAGATCAATTATCAGAGATTGACTCGATACCAATCCCAAAGTCAGGAAACCACAGCAATGAAACTAACTACAGAGGAATTGCACGGTTCAATATCTCGCTCAAAGTCCTCAACCGAATGATCTTCAACGTGATTCAATAGGTGCTTGATAGCCATCTAAAACCAAATCAAAATAGATTTAGAACTTCAGACCAGGAAGATCCACAACATCTCAGATCTTTGCCCTGAGGCGTATCATAAATGTTAAATCAAGACTCTGCCTACCATTATAAGCTTTGTGGACTTTAGCAACGTGTTTGACAGCATCCATCGTTACAAAATTGTTATGTCTCAAGTTACTGCTATCTAGCACCTTCGGATGATCTCTACTCAACTGCTACACAACTGCTACACGACTGCTACTCCACAGCTACTCAACAGTCACTCAACTCCTCTACCACGGCCAGACTACCTCTATTTATATGTCTTGGGCGATCCTACTTCTTCGCTTGGGGGCGTCGACACAGCAAAAATGTTGAAGATCCTTCGAGCATATGGCATTCCAGAAGAACTAGTTCTTGCCATTGCAAAAAAACTTCCGAGAAGTCCAGAACTCGTGTGTTGTCATTTGATAGGGAAATGGAATTCCTTCGGAATAGCTATCCCATATATGTTGGAATTCCCCCAATCCCTTTTTTTTTTTCATGCATTGCAAAGCAAAAAAACGAAGCCTTTTTAAAACAAAAATTTTGAAATCTATGTCTTTTAAATGTTTGTCTCTCCCCTCACACAACCACACTCATCGTGCCTTTGGAACAATAAAACAGCCACTAAAATTATATATTTTTGTTTTTCGATATTTTCTGTCATTTTATCGTATTCTGAAACATTTGTAGCTCGCGTTAAAGAAAAATCAGTCTTACCCTCTCTCTCCAACTTGATTGAACTTTGTACAAGAAAGGAAAAGTCAAACACTGCAAGTGATTGAGTGAGAGAAAAATTGGGATTTTGAAAAGTGTATCGATAAAGCAACATTTTCAGTCGTTTATTAAAACTTTCTCTGCTAACTCATCAAATACAATTGCATGCGATAGATGGGTTTAAATTTGCTAATTTTCTAAGATTTTAATTATTGTGTGTGAGGGGGCTCACCGAATTTGAAGTGCCCTGAACACCCCATGGTTTAAATCCAATTCTGCTGATACCTGCTTCTACATCTAGAAATATATTTGTCTGTGGTTAAATCGTGTAATTTATTAAAATACACATTTTTTTAACCTTTTGAGATTGTCTGAAATTAATTCGTAGGCTACTATTAATTTAGAATAGAACTGCAGATATCCCATCATGAAACAGAATATTAGTAATACCGAACATCGCAAAATCATATAATTAATCCACTGCTAACGGGAACCATTAACTGATTCTAATTAATTAAAAGCAATTTATTAAACTGCCTACACTTCAAAAAACGAAAGTCTTTGATGTAGATAATTAGAATGTTTAATATAAGGAGTTTCTCCATAATGTAGAGATTTCAATACTTTGATCTGGTAATATATGGTATACTACGGTCAGTGATTTATCAATTTATTTTAAAATTTTGATACCTTGTTTTTTAGCTCCTTTAAATAACTGGAAATGGCGACCTATTTCCTTTTCTTCATGCAAGCACGAAGCACTTGTGATATACAAACGCATACGCACACACACACGCACACACACACACGCACACACACACACACAAATTATGTGCGTGTATGTGTATATGTACATTGGTATTATACGCACACACACACACATATATATGTAATATTTAGTTTCGATCCCAGTACCTCAATCTTCCATGATCTTTGGTGCATCAGCGACCTACATACCATAACAACGTCCACTTCTCCGTAAATGATGTTATTCTTCATTGCTCCCAAGCATTCTATATCTAAGTGTTATCCACATACCGCTTCGATGCTTCACCCTAGATCTACGCTGACTGCAAGAGCAGAGATTTTCAAAACATTCTCCAATAGGGACATACCAATTTTCTTTTCTTCATTACACAAATATTTCCATAGGTATCACGTAAAAGATGTAACCTATTATACTTTAAATATGAACAACACATCAATAGAATTATCAAGGTTGCTATGACAGACAGGCCTCGCCGTGACTAAAATTTCATCCTAACAAACGCGCGTCCTGAACATAAAAAAATTTGCATTAAAAAGGCTAGGCTTCCTCTTTAGAGTTAGAAAATACTTCAGCTCAAAGTAATAACCAAACTTTCAGAGATAAAGCTTCGACGTCTGGAGTCTATGACTACAATACTGTTACAAATACAAACACCTAACACGCATCTTAAAAAAGTCACTTTACGTACTTAATAGCAGGAAGTCGCTTACAGACTCCAGTCCCTTCTCCCAAGAATATTCACCCTCAAACAATTCTTCACTTGATATTTTTTCTCACAACAATTGCTTCAGGACAAGCATTATCTACGTCGGCCTCAGCGGTTTTGAAGGACCTGCGAAGGCCATTGATAAAACTCTTTCTTCTAGATCAAATCCACATAATTATATATGTGGCTGTGTGGTAAGTAGCTTGCTTACCAACCACATGGTACCGGGTTCAGTCCCACTGCGTGGCACCTTGGGCAAGTGTCTTCTACTATAGCCTCGGGCCGACCAAAGCCTTGTGAGTGGATTTGGTAGACGGAAACTGAAAGAAGCCCGTCGTATATATGTATATATATATATATATAT
>NC_068986.1:97065666-97066078 GCF_001194135.2 Octopus bimaculoides | reverse complement strand
TATATATATATATATATATGGGAGGGGGACGAGTGCGTGTGTGTGTTATTTAGAAACTAAACTATTGTTGTTGTTTCCTGTAAGCACGCCTGTATTGATGATTGGCGAATGGAAAACTACAATCTCTGAATATAATCATCTAACTCTTCAAAGTTATATGTGAATATATGAAAACACAATTATATGCGAAAACAATGTTAATGATATATGCGCAGAGTCACAGACAAACAGAACGACACGCATAGACAGAGAGAGACATATGAAAAGAGACAGTTTGTGAGAAAGTGCGTCAAAAAGAAAGACAGTGAGAGATTCTCTCCTCTGTTCATAATTCATATCCGTGTGTCCGTGTGTGTTTGTGTGTGTGTGTGTGTGTGTGTGTGTGTGTGTGTGTGTGTGTGTGTGTGTGTGT
>NC_068986.1:97063238-97065603 GCF_001194135.2 Octopus bimaculoides | reverse complement strand
GTGTGTGTGTGTGTGTGTGTGTGTGTGTGCGCGCGTGTGTGTGTGTATCTGACGTCACTACATACGCTTTTCTGTGCTTTACAATAGAATTCTCACCAATTATATTATATGCATGTCTGCATATATTATCTACATAGGGTGTGAAGATGCGTGGCTCAGTAGTTCGAGTATTCGGTACACGATCGTATGGTCGTGAGTTCGATTCTCGGCGGCGCATTGTGTCGTTGAGTAAGACACTTTATTTCACGTTGCTCCAGTCCACTAAGCTAGCAAAAATGAGTAGTACCTGTATTTCAAAACGCCAACCTGGTCACATTCTGTGTAGCGCTGAATATCCCTACGCATGTCTGTAGAGTGCTAAGCCACTTACACGTTAATTTCACGTGCAGGCTGTTCCGTTGATCGAATCGACTGAAACAATCGTCGTCGTAACCAACGGAGTAACAGTTTTACATACGTAATTAATGTCTATAGCAAAATATTCATATATCTCGCTATAATGTAAATTCTGTAATTGAATTTAATCTACAAACAGAATATGAGTGTTTTATGAATGCCTGTTTTCAAACTCACAACCATTCTGTCCAGCCATTGCTGACAACGCGAAGCAATGGAATCGCAAACACAGAAACAAAAGCATTTTCTTCGTTACTTGTGCGCATTCTCCTTGAATTGCTGCTTTCAATTGTTGCTGTCGATTATTTCTGGTTTTGTACCGTAAACTATATTTTAAGTATTCCATATAAAAGTCTAGTAGTACGAGGTCCGGTGAAGGTGGAGGATATCTTATGAACCTCATCGTTTAATCCACCTGCTGGCAAAATCTCATGAAAGTAGGCCTTACATTACTATGATAGTGTAGGACTCCCCTATCTTGTTAAAAATAAACACTATATCTTCAAGTCCTCTTGGGTGGTTCGCATAAAGATTATCACAATAAATTTTAATTTAGAAAATGTTCCTCTTCTATTAGGAATGGGAACACTTGCCAATTACTACTCGCAAACTCCACTCTTCGATATGGATTGTCTTCATTAAATGCCATACACTATTCTTGAAATCTGATTTTTCCAATTACAGGAGCTTCAAACACGAAGGACTCTTGATTTTGAAATTCCCTGCTCACGAAGCGTACAGACTTTTTTTTAAAGTCTAACAGTACGTTTATATTACACTTTCCAACTTTTTCGATTTCCGTAGTCTACCGGAATGTTTCTTGCAGAAATTCTGCACGGTGCCATTTGCTTCAAAGTCATCTCTAATTTGAGAGATTGCAATCTCGATCTATTTGAAACAGCCTCCTAAACTGTATTAGAACTTCGGCTGCATTTTCAAACTACCAGAAGCAGTTTACGAAAAGTTTTCTTGATTTAAAGGTTAGTTTGGCTCACTTCATTATTTGTTATGGGTTAAATCTAAACAGAAAGCCAAATTTAAGTGATTTATTAGGTGTTAAATTGTGTATACATACATATTTGATGTGTGTATGCGCGCACGTAAGTAAATATATATCGTGATTTTATGGCGGTTTTTGGAGCATTGGCTCTGAGTTTTGCAAGTGGTATTATATACCCTATTGAATCTAACTTTACCTTATATTGTGCTTGTAACGGTGTGAACTTGCTAGCCACCTCATTATTACCTTATTAATACTATTAAGAATAGCAATAATACTTCTATATTTAAATTTTTTCTTGCTCACGATAGTTTTCTTTTAAACGAAGCGGGACGTTTAAAGTAAGGAACGCACACGAGCTAATGTACTAAATAGATGTTAAAATGTTTTTTTCAACTGAATAACGTAGAGTATGTTTGTGATGCAAAGCGTGATATCAACTGATGTTGAAATATACATTACTAACTGTTATATTCAATGCAAAGGTAAGCCTATCTTTCATATGTTCATTGCGTTGCTCGTGTTTATCTTTACCGTGAGTTTATGGTAGTTTGGGGCCAAACACCGCCATAAACTCACGATAAAACTACACATGAGCAATACAATGAACATATGAGAAATAGGCTCACCTTTGCGTTGAATACATTAGTAAGAAATGCATATTTGGTTTTACTTTTTGGTGAACATTGCATACTGCTGTCTATATTAGTATTATATTTACATACATAGGCGCAGGAGGGGCTGTGTAGTAAGTTGCTTACTTACCAACCACATGCTTCCGGGTTCAGTCCCACTGCGTGGCACCTTGGGCAAGTGTCTTCTACTATAGCCTCGGGTTGACCAAAGCCTTGTGAGTGGATTTGGTAGACGGAAACTGAAAGAAGCCCGTCGTATATATGCATATATATATGTGTGTGTATGTGTGTGTGTGTGTGTGTGTGCTTGTGCGTCTGTGTTTGTCCCCCCCCC
>NC_068986.1:97060942-97063162 GCF_001194135.2 Octopus bimaculoides | reverse complement strand
CCCCCCCCCCCAACATCGCTTGACAACCGATGCTGGTGTGTTTACGTCCCCGTATCCTAGCGGTTCGGCAAAAGGGACCGATAGAATAAGTACTAGGCTTCCAAAGAATAAGTCCTGGGGTCGATTTGCTCGATTAAAGGCGGTGCTCCAGCACGGCCGCAGTCAAATGACTGAAACAACTAAAAGAGTACATACATACATACATACATACATACATACATACATACATACATAGAAGTTGCAATTTTGGTGCATTAATGTTAAAACAATTGTTTCTCCCCCGATAACTAATAACTAAACCTTGAAAGTTGCATTATGGCCATTAAATTATATTGCTAACATTTTTGCACAAATTATTTTTGATAACCTTTTAAATATATAAGTTTCATCGTAACAGCCATAAAAGTAATTTTTTATATTTGTGAATAACTGAATGCAAATTGACATTTTCAGAAAAATAATAGATATGACAATTTCGGAGAAATATATATTTTGGAGAAAATATAATTTTTAACGAAATGTTCTATAAGTTTTTATATATATTTTATATAATTTATATATTTTTGCTTACATACATACATACATATGTGTGTATGTGTGTGTGCGTGTGTGTGTGTGTATCAATTGTCCTTTTCCTGTTCATTGTTTTTCTTTTTTTAATGTACTCAAAGCGGTAATATTCACCTTCTTTCGAAACTGTTGTAAGTATATATGGTCGCATTTTATTACATTTGCTTATGTGATATAGCAAATTACCTAAAAAGACATTCACTAATTGAATAATGCAAAATATATGGACTAGAAATTTCATAAGCATTTTCAGAAACAATAATATAAACTTCTGAAATATTAAAATCTAATAGATACCATCTTACTAATTTTATTACTTCTTTTAGTGTTGTTGTTGCTGTTGTTGCTCCTGCCGCAGCGGCTGCAGTAGTTGTTGCTGTAAGATAACTATCGTAGGTACGTAAACAATATCAATTTCTTTGTGAGCCAATAATTTTTTTACCCATTAGTCCGTTGGTCAGTCTCTTTTCAATTGTCAATCCTTTCTTATCGTTGCTGTAATTGTATAGCCCTAGATCTCGATTGACCGGCTTTATAGCTGGAAGATTATAAGCCGTACAACAGATGTATTTCTAGCTGCGCTTCACCTTCGGTTAGCAGAGAATTATACTGCATTCCAACTTACAGTGATGAGTCGTACGGGGTTTTGTAAGACAGTCTGGACATATTGTATTTTCTCCACTAACCATACTATTTCTGTTCGCCCGTAGATTCTGGCGAGGGCCAGTAACCGAGATGCAATCGGGTGGAGTACGAACAGTTGTTGTTCCTCTTAAATTATTGTCAGTGCTGTATATCCCAACACAGTTTATGGGGAGGTATATGTTATAGATGATGCGGCTATTCCTGTGTTCATGTGTTCTTGATTGTTGTTTAGGTTGCATGGTATTGTCAGACACTGAGGACAGCGAAGTTTAAAAAATACAGCGGAAAACTGTGCTTTTTGCATGTTCGCGTAGTTTTTCATTATCAGTACTTTTGCTTCCATATGTTGGCGATGAGCAGGTGTGGTTTGCGTACTACCTATGATGATGTTGTGCCGCAATGTTTTGAGAGAGTTAGGGCTCAAGGAGGATTGAATTTTGTAGTGGAGTGATAGACAGATAGTATATTTGATATATATAGATCGTCCTATCTCTGATGTGATTGCTTTAGGTATGTCTGTGTGGTGTTTTGAATCAGTGTGATTAGTACGCTCATTAAAACTGTCCTTTTGTAAATCATTCTGGAAAGTACTGAATATATGCTGTTGGAAAATACAGTATTAATAAGAAACATTTATGTCAACTGAATCAGAAAAATTATATCGACTCACGCTGCGCACATCAGAATATATCCACCTTGAAAAATGAATCCCAATTGCAAATAGGATAACTCTGAAACCGATATAGTAATAGCAGCGTGACTAGAAATTATCATGGTTGAAAATGAAAGAAGCACAACAGCTGTGCTTGCTCGAACGAATCATATTAATCTCTCTACATTTCTGGTAATGATGAGAACATACATATAGTGAGTATAAGTGGATGTGTGGATGTTAATCAGGAATGAATGGGTACGTGTGAATATTATTATACATACATACATATATACATACATATATATATATATATATATGTAGATATATATATATATATATATATATATATA
>NC_068986.1:97054371-97060192 GCF_001194135.2 Octopus bimaculoides | reverse complement strand
TATATATATATATATATATATGAACTTCTTTAGCACACGGTACTGGTTGAACAAACATATAACTGAAAATTACTTGGCCATATACTGGTAATTGTTGATTCATAATATCGTAGTTTCATGAACGTTAGAAATTATTAATTTCAATTTTGTCATTATCATTTGCTTATTAAAACTTGATTTAATAAAATGTCATGATATATAAATTCAGAAGCAGAATTAACTTAAGGTATGAAAAGTATTATATATTCTCAAAATTATAAATCGAAGACTATCTTACAGATTGAAATATACTGAATACAACTATCTATGTCTTATTGTTCATTATAAATCATTCCATATATATGAGGGGATACTTGAATCAAATTCTATTCAGAGGCACGAGATCCAGATTACGGCGCTAAAACGGGTAACTAATTAAGAGTACTACGTTCCTTTATACGTGTATGTGTTTGTAAACAGAAAAATGGGTGAAAACACACAATAACATTTAAACAATTGCTGTAATCTTTTTAGGAAAATTAGAAGATGTAGTATTTCCTTTAGATATAATAGATCGTTTTTATCTTAACATCCAACAGTTTCGTGAAGTGTAATGCCAGAGCTTATACCCTTTTCCCAGATACACCATTTATGAAGTCGCATATAACGACAAAGTTATTCTCAGGCGAATATTAAAGACAATGCCCGTATATTTTCACCAAAAGGAACTCCTTTAAATGCACACTGAACCCGGCTGGGTAAGGCTATTAAACCAGGTATTAGGTTTATCACCCAAAATAACCACAGTTTCCACGTTGTATCTTTACTTAATTATTCACGGAAACTTTGATTCAAACCAAGGTTATTATGAGAGATATTTGGCCAAAGCGCCGCGGAGGTGCGCTTGAATCCGGAACCATACGATTGCTATATGATTACCATATGATTACTAAATGAACTTCTTCATAAGCTATGCTTGCGTGCGTTTCATAGAGAGGGGGAAACGAAAATTCTGATATGAAAATGTATGAAATTCTCACTTGTATACAGTTATTTTAAGTTATAACATGTAACAAAATATTGGTTTTGAATATTGGCAGCAGGGAAGAAGGTAAGTCCATTACATCAATTCAAGTACTCTGCTGGTACGTATTTTATCGACCTAGAGAGGATGAAAGGCAAAGTCGGCCTCAGCAGAATTTGAACTCAGAACGTAAAGAAAGATGAAATCCCGCTAAGCATCTTGCCCGGCGTGCTAACGATTCTACCAGCTCACCGCCTTACCATGAGATAAAATATTGATTTCAGGTTTTGGTACAAGGCCAGTACATTCTAGGGGGGAGTAATTCGATTACAGTGACCCCAGTACACTACTGATACATATTTCATCGACACAGAAATAATGAAAGGACTTGCAATGAGATAAAATATTAATCATTCACACACGGTAGACTGTAATTAATATTCTTCAGGTCAACATTTACTCACCTATGACCACTTAGGCTTTGTCACTAACTCAGTTTTTAACCAAATTAGATGATGCTCACATTTTTAGATTGGTCACATCCTAAGCTACAGTTTCAGCTACAAAATTTGAAAATTGCTTCAATAGAAAAGAAGTTTCAGTAAAATATGTGAGATCAAAAACGGGAGATAACACCTGATATCGACTTAAAGTCCAAATATATTTTTTTCAATAAATCTATATTTTATTTTAACTTATATGATAGATCTCGATGACAGGAATCTATCCATGTAAGTTATATGCAAAAATATTCAGTAGAAAAAGTAGTGAGGTAAAAACCGGCGAAAAAAAAAAGGAAGATTAACGCCTGAAATCAACCCTGACCCCAAATGTTATACTTATTTCAAAAGAAAACCATATCTAAATTTAATTTTTCTGATATATCTCGACTACAGGAATCTCATGATGCTAATTATATTAAAAAATTAAATAAAAAGCTACTGGAACCAAATGTGCAAAAAAAAATGTGGTTAGGCCTAAAAGCAAATTCAAAACCTAAACATTTTGTCTTTTGCGTAAAAAGTTTGCTTTATTTACCTCATATGATATCAAGACGAGTGTGTGTGCATGTGCGTGTGTGTGTGTGTATGTGTGTGTGTGTGTGTGTGTGTGTGTGTGTGTGTGTGTGTGTGTGTGTGTGTGTGTGTGTGTGTGTGTGTGTGTGTGTGTGTCTGTGTGTGTGTGTGTGTGTGTGTGTGTGTGTGTGTGCGCGCGCATGGTTTATCGAAACATCACTGAAACAGTAAAATTACACACAATCACAAATGTTTTCAGAAGCATTTAACACCGCGAAATGCCTATTATCCAGGGATAAATGAATTAGGGTGTAGAAGTTTATTTAGAAGCGTAAACTGTGTGTTGTGAACACTCATTTTCAACGCTTATATAACAATCACTGTATTTTCGAAATCATAAATTGAATGAAATATCGGTATATGAAATATTGATGTAACTAACTAGCTTCAGGACCCAGATACCATTGTTGCAACTGTAAAATAGGAAACGTATAATAAGGAAATATTGAGTATGTGCAAGTATAGTTAGAAGCATGATGTTAAAGTGTCTTTGTGTGTGACTTTCTTATGTTTTGAATTTGTGTGCCTTTAGCTGCAATATTGTCCCAGGTATAATAGCATAATTCCATTGTCGGTCTGGTTTGCGTTACAGTCAGTCACTGCTCGGAGTTAAAAGTATTTTTCGTCCGTAAAAGTTTGTTTGTTTTTTTCTTTTTTATGTTCGTATGAATGGCAGGAGCAGTATTGTTCCAGCTATTGGGGAAGCATACCTTTGCTAGTCTCATTTGAGTGTTGTATGATACTCGGCATCAATTTAGAGCTAATAATATTTTGTTTGCAAAAGCTAGTCTTTTGAATTGTCGTACGTATAGATGTATTATCGTCCCACATGCTGGAGATATATATATTTATCTCTGCTGGTTTCAAATGAGTTTTAAAAGGTACTCGGCATCAGCATGAATCTAAAATACTTTCTCACTCTGGAAAGTAAATCTAATCTTTGAATGAGATATATGAGTTCCGTACGTATAGTTGTAGCACCGTCTTTATGTCTGAGCACTATTCCGTTGTAGATCTCTCCAAGGCTTTATGATGTAATGTTCCTTTATGCAAAATGGTTTTGTAAAAGATTCTTTCAATTAACTGCATCAAAAATTTTTTATTTTCCTTTTCTCCTTACATGGACATTGCTATGTTGTTCATAAAGAGGATACTCTGTCAAACTTGTTACGCTTGTATTTAGTAGCTTTGTTGCAATGTGCAACCAGTGTTAATTGCGTTGATATGTACGTATGCTATACCAGAGGTGTGTTTTTATATTTATCCAAGGGCACTCTTTTCTGCAGATGGCATTGTATATTGTTTTTTTAGCAACGACATAATATCACAATGGAACATGGTACAGTGATGATATTTCTGAGCAGCTGCTAATTACATGTGTTAAGTCCAACACAGATGAATGGCATAATCAACATTTGAATTTGTTCAAAAGATATTTCCTTGGATTGCGAAAGCATAGATTTTCAGATACTTGAATTCAACCAAATTTTTCTCTTCCTAATCTTACACACACACACACACACACACACACACACACACACATACCGTATCTATGTATGTATTATGTATGTATGTAAGGTTAGGAAGAGAAAATTTGGTTGAACTTAAATATATGAAAATGTGGAAGAACCAATGGAAAGAGAAGCAAGTGAAATTATATTAAAAATAGAACTTATTAGTCGAGAATGTTGATTGTTTTAAAATAAAAGAACTGACATTGTGTGGAAAGAAGTTAGAAATTGATGTAACTAAGAGTATCATTCTAGCTAGCAGTGAAATTATAACACAAGCTAATTATAATTTAAGCTATAAGGTGGGCTTGGAACTAACACTCTTGAATCTGAAAATAAATTAAAATACCTGTTATTGCAAGAATGAGATTCAGGTATTTAAAAGCATACATAGATTACACACATAAATTTTTAATGCAAACGCGAATAACTAACACTCTTCAATACAAATAAATTGAATGTTTTCGAAAAAGATTTAGCTACTCCAAAAAAATTACACACTATACATGTACATAAATTTCTGAAATGATATAATGTAAGAGTTGCAAATAGATTTCTTTTAGCTTTATTTATTTCTATTTATATATTTCATTTTAGATATATTTTATTGTTAAACAATCAATTAAGTCTGAGAACTTATTCCATAAATATTATGAAACACATTTAAATTAAAATTGTTAGTTTAGGCTGTCTTTAATTTTACGCTAATTAGCGCTTCCTAGAAAATAAACGAGTGACTGTTGAATTCAGACTTTAAACTCAGTAAATTTTGCTGCATTTATTTATTCTCTTATTTAAAATAATGTGTGTGTGTGTCGGTTAAGAAATTCACCTCGCAATCATGCTTTTATGGGTTCGATCCCTGGAAAAGCTATCTTGGTCAAATAGCTTTTCTAATTTCCAAGTTTTCATATACTTATTTATATAGCAAATTATTTTAGCTTACTTCAGTTATGTTTGTGGCATAATTTAACTTCTAATGACAATTCTAGTGCAGGTTCCCTTAGAGAAAAATTCTCTTTTACTGCAAAAGTATAAATACGCAATTATGTATTGCACCCCAAGACTCTTTATAACTTTTTCAGTGGAGTTACCAAAGAGTGGTAACCCTGAGCTGGCAGAAAGTCGTAGCTTTATAATGAATCGGTCAATACTATTGGCTGATTTGCGCTCGTAGGCCGCTCTATTTTCACAAATGCATAAATAGTAGCTCAAAACAGTGATGGGAAATAAACAAACCTCAGGTTGTTTATTTGGAAATGGATGCGTGGTGTTGAATTTCCAAGTAAGTTTTATCTTAATAATATTGATGCGACACTTCCTATCTCTTTCTGTCTTTTTCCTCCCCTCTTTCGTTTCCTCTCTCTTCCTATCTCTTTCTGTCTTTTCCCTCCCCTCTTTCGTTTCCTTTCTCTTCCTTTCTCTATTCACTTTATCTCCTCTTCTCTCCCTTTTGTTTTTCTCTCTCATCATTTCTTTTCCCCTCGCCTTCGCCATTCTCTATCTGTCTGTCGCTTCTCTCTCTCGCTCACCCTTCCGCCTTTCTTCTCTCATTGCTCGCACATGACCGTCGACCATCTTTCTTTTGCTAACTTGAATTTCCTTCTTCTTACTCTCTGATCAACCACGGAGATTGGACGCATTCTTGTCTGTCTCCTGTCAGAGCTTGTTTTTCCGCGCTCACTAACTTAGCAGCCCTTCCTGTCTCTTTTCACTGTCTTGCTTCTGTTACCAACTTTGACACTCCACAAAATCCGAAATTTTATTTAATTTGCTTTGCGGGAGCAACTTTTATGTCGAAAACGTATCTTGTTGTTAAATGCTCGAAATCGAAGTAGAAAAACAGCAAACAATTGATGAAGGGTCGTTTTTTCGTGTTGCTTGTCTTGTTTTCCCTTTGTTTCTTACGTTGTTCGCAAAAAAAGTTCGTATTCTATGCTTTCGTATTTTGTATTTCATGTTGTTTATGCTCCATGGTGTCCTGTGCCCATATATGCATATATATACATATGTATGTGTGTGTATCAACTTTACCTTTTTCTAACCATTTCTATGAATAAAATTTCATTCTGAATATTATTTCTAGTGTATGTTATTTTTTAATTTGATTTTAATAACAGCCCACCAATTAAACTATTAAATTTCGCCAACATCGAGAAATTAATAAATATGCATTTGTCAAAGTCAATATCATGAAATTATCCTCAATTAGTCATTTAATTTCTAGAATG
>NC_068986.1:97053069-97054361 GCF_001194135.2 Octopus bimaculoides | reverse complement strand
ATATATATATATATATATATATATATATATATATGCACACACACACATACACGCATATATATTTATATATATATATATATATATATATATACTTATGCATATGTATATATATGCATATATATACATATGTATGTGTGTGTATCAACTTTACCTTTTTCTAACCATTTCTATGAATAAAATTTCATTCTGAATATTATTTCTAGTGTATGTTATTTTTTAATTTGATTTTAATAACAGCCCACCAATTAAACTATTAAATTTCGCCAACATCGAGAAATTAATAAATATGCATTTGTCAAAGTCAATATCATGAAATTATCCTCAATTAGTCATTTAATTTCTAGAATGGAAGGAGCATCATGCTATAATTTAATTATCTCTAAGATACACGTGAAGTTCAAAATGTTGCTATATTTGCAATACTGAGAAAAGCAAAACACATTTCTATTTAATCATTTGGTACCAATTTACTTTCAACCTTGTTCAAATTAATTTTAAGAGACTTCTTGTAATAAAATATCAACTTTAAATATATTTAGTTTTTTATTATTACGTCAAATTCAAAGAAAGTCGCTGAACGGAAATAATCGTTAGCTCGCTGGACAAAATACTTTCGGCTTTACGTTCTGAGATCAAATTCTACCGAGGCAGACTTTGATTTTCATCATTTCGAGTTCGATAAAGTAAGTACTGGATTGGTGTCGTCCAATAGCTCCTTCCCAAAAAAATTTCATGCCTTGTGTGGTTCGAAGAAGCAGTCCTTCTTCGAACCCACAAGAGTTAAAAAGTGAAACAGAGACAGGCAGAAACAAGAAAAATGCTGCTGTTACCTGAATACTATACAAATATGTCTTTAAAAATACTTTTCTTTTAAATTTACCAAAATTTAAATTTTCAATTATTTTTCAAAAATCTATTATTCATATTTACTGTTGAAAAGATCTCAAGGATCGAAACCGGTTCTGTAATGTTCTTATAAAAGAATTTTAGCATTTTCTACTTTGTCTTTTTTGCATATATATATATATATATATATATAATACAAAGAATATGTATACATGTATACACACATATATGTACATACTTTCATCTACATGTGCATATATATGCATATCAGGGTACAGGACGTTAGAACAATGAACTACAGACAACGGAACGAACACATAGGAAAATACATACATGCATATAGATAGATGGATAGATAGATAGATGGTCAGATATCTTTTTATTATAGCCACACAGGGCTAAATACAGAAAATGGACAAATTACAAAGTAGAGCTTTTTTGTGGGG
>NC_068986.1:97037286-97050555 GCF_001194135.2 Octopus bimaculoides | reverse complement strand
ATATATATATATATACCAAAAGGTAATATTTATCACCACTTAAAG
The DNA here is from genome assembly GCF_001194135.2 of Octopus bimaculoides. Classification (NCBI taxonomy): domain Eukaryota; kingdom Metazoa; phylum Mollusca; class Cephalopoda; order Octopoda; family Octopodidae; genus Octopus; species Octopus bimaculoides. The sequence goes on along the minus strand of NC_068986.1, from coordinate 97,050,510 downwards.
ATGGATGTTGTGTTAGAACACAAAATAACTGCGATAGTTACCATGAGAGAACTTCTCGTATGGTTTCTTCGAACACTCTTGTTCACTCTGGTGTACGTTCTAACGTGTAAGGCATTTTAGGTATTTTCACACTTAAATACTATACAACGATATTTTTCTCTTGGAAAAGAGCCCGCAGCAGATGCATATCTCGTTCTTGTGTTCCTCAGTGTAATGGAGATTACTATTTTGATACTCGCTGCGTCACATTCATCGCATTTAATCGTATGATTTGTTGATACGATTAAATATTTTCTATATGACATTTTACAAGACATTTAGAAGCTGGATATATAAAAATAAATTTAAAGTAAGGAAATTGTGCGACAAAGATGCAGGCATAAAAATATAACTGACATTTATAGGAAAGTAATCGTGAATATACTTTTGGTCCATATATCTTTAATTAGTCATAATTTTTCTTCCTTCAGTTAATAGTAAAACACTTATTTTCGTCTCACCTTGAGAATTTTATAGTTTTCTGCAGACTTGACTACAGCAAAAACCGAAAGCGTGCTCAATACCACAAATGCTCTATCTCCACCGCTGTGCTTGAAATGAAGCAAAATATTAGTCCTGAGGACGAGAGATTTATTACAAGTTTTGATTAATATCTGGTAATACAGAATGCGTTGTAATCTTCAATATTTAAATGTACAACAGCATACATAAATTTGTATGGCCTACGAAGTGCTTACAATATCGAATAGTCAGGTATTCTATATCTCTGCATCTCTCTTCCTTCCCTCTCTTTTTTTCTCACTCTCTCTCTCTCTCTCTCTCTCTCACTATATATATATATATATATATATATATATATATATATATATTATGTGTGTATACATACCATTTAATGTACACTGTATAAGAGCTACATTAAGACACGTGGTTAGACAGTTTTTTAGAACGTGCCTTGTATCTCTAAGTAATATTTGGGCTCCATTCTATTTGAAAATCAAACGCTACAAGTGGACTTGTTACTGAAATTAGGTTCGTGGTCTTTCAGAGTAATGAACGCTTCCCTTTTCGTTAAGCATTCTAATATATCGCCAATTTTACTACATTTAGAGAATAATTTAACTTCATCGTTAATATGTTAACTTATATTTAGTGAAAGTGGTGTCATTCAGCAACTTTTTATATGGGTTATTAGTGACTTTGTACATGTTATAGGCCTTATGCATATGAGAAGGTAATTTTAAAACACGTTATGCAAACCACCAGTCTTCCCAGCACATCGACAAAAGTAAAGCCACTTGGATGGCTAGTCACGTGTGAGATTTGAAGACCAATCAAGAGGAGAATCGTGGAGAAATCCATGCCATATGTAAATGGATCTAAGAAATGTAACTTATACGTAGCTGGAAGATTGCACTTTCTTTTAGGGCAATGAATTCCGCAATACTACTTAATTCTTGAACCAAAATTTTCGGTAAACGCAAACATATGGAGAAGTTTTTAGCAAACTGGCCGACACTATCCTCTTCGAATTCAACAGCTGTCTCGCAGACTTTGAAACACTTTCCATTAGATTATTCTACAACAACTAGTTTAAGTATGACTTCTACGGTCAAAGAGAACGTAACTAAATTTCTTTCTTTTCTTGCCTTTTTTCCGTTTTTATTCATCCTTTGTCTTCTCATTTCACACTTTGCATCAACGTTCTCGTTTTTTTTGGGGGGTGGGGTTGTAGTTTCTCGAGTGCCAGCGTCTTGATTTTCAAGCAGAACAAACAAACGTGGTTCTGGGTTCAGTTCCACTGTATACCACTTTGGGTAAGTGCCTTCTACTACAGCCTCTGGCCGACCAAAGCCATGCGAGTGAATTTGGTAGGCGGAAACTGAAAGAAGCCTGTCGTATATATATATATATATATATATATATATATGTTTATATGCGTGTATGTCTTTGTGTCTGCGTTTGTTCCCCATAACCCCTTGACAACCGGTGTTGGTGTATTTATGTCCCTGTAACGTAGTGGTTCAGCAAAAAAGAAACCCGAGTGTCTTTTTGGTCAGCTGAAAGCAGTTTTGGTATAAACTTGGCAGACACGAGTCTCATATCCAAATCTTCAGTGATAACGGACTGAATTGAACCGCAACTAATCTGCACATCCTCTGATAACTCACGGATGGTGATTCAACGATTTCTCCACACAGCTATACGCGCAACTGCAATATCTTTCTCAATTCTGCTGCTTGCGGGTCTCCCCGAACGTTCGTCACTATCGCTATTTTCGGCCATCTTGGAAACGTCTGAGCCATCAGTACACTTGTGTGCAGCTCATACACTCCTCTCCATACACTTTCTACAACTTTGTGTAGGCCTCTGAGCAGGTATCGCCATGACAACTTTCTCTGTCATGGTCAATGCGACGATCATGTGGATTCATTCTGCGTGTTTTAGCTTCGTCACTATAGCAACAGTCCGGATACTTATTGATCAGACCTAAGATGTATGTATATATGTATTATGTATATATATAATAGAAATATGTTACAAAAACAAAATAGAAACTACACGTGGAAATGTAAGCGGAAAGTAAGCAGAAAAATAAGCGAAAATGCACATTGGAAATAAAAAAAAGTAAGGGCTTTTTATGAAAAGTAACGACAGATATATATAATTAGATGAACTGAGGTAGGAATAAAAGTAATAAATGTCATTATTGTGAGTTGTTAAAGAGATTCAAAAGCATACCGGTGTCGTAATATTACTAATCATTGCTCTGAATACACACCGAATACTGAACGGTGTCAGGTCTATTAGTCCCTTAGTAAAAAGATTATGTGTAAGGGAGGTAAGTAGTTCTGGATTTGGTGCAATTAAGGTAGATTTAGATCTGTAATGTGAATGGTGTATGGGATGTATGGGGGGTTAGTGGTATTAAATGGAAGATTATTAGTGCTCTATATTATGTTATGTGTTCATATTTAGTTGAGGAAGGTATTTATTGATGAAAATTGCCTCTTTATTCATTCTTTGTCGTGTTGAGGTGTTCTGTGAGCATTGATAGAAGGGAAAAATTAGGAAATTAGGATTAAGATTCCTCGCACACCATTCTATGTGTCCACTGACCTGTATCTGTCTGTAATGTGGGTGGCGGATTTGTTCTTTGTGGAGAGTGGTTCTTCCACGAGTGTTATTCCTGTTATATATATATATATATATATATACATATATATATATATATATATATACATGTATACATCTGTATGTGTATGTATGCGTGTGGTTGTGGTCTTTGTCTGTGTATTTACAAATTTCAAAGGTAACTAATGTAATTACATTTTGTTTTCAGATACAATATAAATGTCGCTATAATTACTCAATTATTGGAAGTATTTGATTCCTTAACAACTATGGTGCCTGACCATGAACTGATGAACTGAGACTAATTTTCATGTATGACTTTAAATTGAGGTATAATTGCTTACACTCGTGTTAACATAGTGTTTTAAGCGAACAGTACAGCTACCAATTCGTAGCTTAGTCTGGAAGTATGAACAACAGCAACGAACATTCTTGTTCTTAATAAAGTCTTAGTCTAAGAAGGCGAGCTAGCAAAATAGTTACCGAGCCGGGCAAAGTACTTAACGTCCTTTAGAGCGTTCTTACGATCTGAGTTCAAGTTCCACCAAGGTTGGTTTGGGTCTTTCGACGTTGATAAAATAAAACTACCAGTTGTACACTCTGGTCGGTGTAATCGACTATCTCCCTTCACCTTACATTGCTGGCATTGAGCCAGAATCTGAAATCAATAATTAAGTCTTGGTGAGGCAGCGTGCTGGCGGAATCGTTAGCACACCGGACAAAGTACTTAGCGGCATTTCGTCCGTCTTAGCATTCTAAGTTCAAATGCCACTGAGGTCAACTTTGCCTTTCATCCTTGCGGGCTCGATAAAATAAGCACCAGTTGAGCCCTGGGGTCGCTGTTATCGACTTATCCCCTCCCCCGACTTACTTGCATTGTGCCAAAATTTGAAAGCAATGATTAAGTTTTAGTCGACAGCAATGGAAAACAACACCAAAGCAACGATTTCATCTCTGACAGACGTTGGCGCTTTCACATCGGTCATATTACGACAGCTGTTGGTAATAGCAAACGTTTAACAGTTGTTGACTGATTCCATAATGAATTGGGTGAAACTTATATATAGCAACATGTTGAGGACTAGTTATCGATGATCATTAAATCAGACAGGGATTTTTGAAAAGTCAGTCGTATTTGATAGCAAAGTTGATCAGTAGAATAGCTAGATAAGATTAAATAGCCGATTCATATGCCAAATCCATTGTTGCACCCCATAAGATTAAGGTGTTACAGTTTGGTAGACATATGAAGGAACTGTTCACTTCTCTAATAACATCTAGTTATATTATCGACTGAAATGTATTTAAAATTGACCATCAAATATCTCCCGTTGGTCAACAGGCATGGACCAATATTGTTCTTTGCTGATTCCAGAATCCAATCATCTTACTTTTCAGGTTTCTGAGAGAGTTGAAATATGAGACACTGCAGTATGCTCCATATTCATCTGACATTTTCCCAACAGATTATCATCTTTTCGAGCACGATTCAATAACAGAGAAACCGTAATTAGTGCTTTTACTGGTTTTGTAACTACTAAATACAATGGATTTCACAGAGCTGACATATTGTCTTTAGAGAATCGTTGGGTAAAGGTTATTGCTTCAAAACTATAATAATTTGATCAAACATCCAACATTATCCTTCATTTTGCTACAAAAATATTTCATGCGTAACAATTTAATATATACCAATAAAAAGACATGTTTATTGGTGCGATTATGAGTGCACGCGCGCCTGCGTGCGTGCATGTGTATGTATATGTATGTTTATGTGTGTATATATCAATGTATGCGTATATGTATATACATACGTGTGTGTATGTGTGTGTAAAGGTTCTTTAGTCCAAAATAGTTTGTTTACTAACATACTTCAGTATAACAACTCTTTGGCCTAACTGGTTAAGAACTAAACCAAACAAGCATTTATTACAAAATGTTTGTAATAAAATTAGCTTCTCTTGTAAAATGGTAAACAAGATCATAGGTAATTTCCCATAAGAAGTCTTCGTTTTTTGTTCTTTTTTAAGATCAATAATGGGTGTTCAAATACGGAAAAAGATTATTATAGTCTCCGTATCTCCCTGTTAAAGGGAGCACAATTCTTGTATTGCCACCTACACTTCTCTTCTAAAATCATCTATGATATTAATGTTAATTATTCTTTGTGTAATAACATTGATTATACCAGTATTCTTTCTACTTTTTTGCTTCTCGTGGCCTTAACTAAATGCATTCTTCTTTTCATTGTTTTGACCATAACAGTTTTGACCAAAGTATTTCCATAAATAAATTAAACTAATTAAATCCACTTTAGGGAGTGTTTTGAAGCGTTCACATGAGATAATATTTTTATTCATGGTACTAATACTTTATGGAATTACTGGCTTTTGAAGTATAAAGGTTATAACTTATAGATTCATATTGTGAAAGTTCGAATTCAGCTAAAATTTAATATATTTTTATTGTGCCTACCAAAAAGATATTTTCTCATCATTTTGTACCTGCAATTAAACCAATTGTTTTGTATGGAAATGACGAATCACTCACACGCACACGTATGTATGTACGCATGTATGTAGTTATGTATGCATAATGTGTGTGTGTGTCTGTGTGTCTGTGTGTGTGTGTGTGTGTGTGTGTCTGTGTGTGTGTGTGTGTACACGTATTGTGTTGTCGCACATGCAATACCGTTTCCTTTTAACATTTAATTACGGGATTAAGAATGATATATATAATTGTTTCTAGCATAGGCACTAGGACAGAAATTCGAAGGAGAGTGGGGTTATTCTTGACAGATATAGTATTTTACCGACCTCAATAGAATGTGGAAGCGTGTGACTTAACGGTTAGGGTACTGGTTCATGTTCATAACATTGTAGTTTCGATTCCTGGACCGAAAGATGCGTTGTGTTCTTGAGCCAAAAACTTCATTTCATGTCCACTCAGCGTCATGTCTATAGGGGAATATATTGCGACAAAGAAACCAGGAAACCGACCTTATGAGTCTATATAAGTAAGATAGGATCTTTATCCTTTATTTTTTCAAACGACAGAATGAAAAGCGAATTTGACCTTGGCGGGATTTGAACTCAGGATGTAAAACAACCAAAGAAAGGTACAAAGCATTTTGTCTGATGCTCTAACGATTCTGTCAATCTACCACTCTTGTGTATTACACAATCCAACAGGTGTTTTGTTGTCAGTATGTTTTTATCTGATTTGAATGTTTTTTGATATGCTGAATCGAAAGAGGGAACCCATTTTTACCATTACGCCTAAATTTCAAGATATACCCCGACACTAATTATCGCAATTTTCCTCATTTTTCGGGAAAATACATTGTTTCCCTGTGAAATTTAATAGAAATCTTCGCGAGCTTGATGACCAGGAAGTATCAACCTAGCCAGAGGAAACCACAGATGGTCCGGATTATTTTGGCACTAGCTCATCAAACCCGCAGCTATTTTGATCAAAATGAACTCAATGGCTTGGTAAGAAACCTACACTTATTAAAAGAATCTGCGGAAGTTCATGGGTCTCCATTAAAGGAAAAAAGCCTTCTTAAAGAAGGAACCAAAGTCACTTTCTACCGCATTAGTGATGCTGAATTTCTTCTGTTCTTCGCCTAAGATAGTATATTGCACAAACATTGAGAGAAGGAATTCTTTGGGGGATGGGATTTTTTATTGATAACGCAAAAATGAATTTGAAATGTTTCCTTCTTCATAATGGAAAGATATTGGGCACTGTTCCAGATACTCACTCTACAAAACTAGCAGAAAAACATGAAAGCAGTGCTAGAGAAACTTAAGTACCACAGTCATCAGTGTATGATGTGATATGTATGTACTTTAAGGTGGTCAATTTTGTGGATGCGCCAAATATCCATGCTTTACATGTATGTGGTAGAGCAGGGTCAGGAAAAAACAGTGGGGGATCAAAAAATAGTTGCATGAACATTAGTTCCAGGGTTTTTTTAATGTGCTTGACGAGTCTTTAGTTCAACTGGGAAAATCATCCTACCTTCACTCAATATCAAACTTGGCATTATGAAGCAGTTTGTTAAAGCTCTGGTAAAGATGGACCATGCTTTCACTATATCTGTAGCACATTTTCCGGTCTGAGAAGAGGAAAGATAAAATATGGAGTATTTGACAGGCCTCAAATTCATTGAATTGCATTGAAGCATCAGCATGAAATTCATTTGCAACAGTTGTAAATGATTTTCTGGGCAGCACGAAAGCAGCCAGCTCTGCTGCAGTAATCGACAACATATTGAAGCCCTTTCAAAAGTTAGGTGTAAACATGAACATAATGCTGCGCTATCACCGCAGTGATCTTGATAAATTCCCTGAAAATCTTGGTGAAACATGTGACGAACAGAAAGATTGTTTCCATCAGGACATAAAATCAATGGAACAAAGATATCGAGGCAGATAAGACTTGCATATGAAGGTGAACCATTACTGGAATTTGGCTCTTAATCGTTCTGAGTTTCAGCACTCATCCAAATGCAAATTCATGAGAAATTAGGCATAAAAAATGATGAAGAAATTTTAAGATTTTTATTAGTTTTCTGCAGAATTTTAAGAAAACATTCTGGTTTTGAAAACCAATTTTTATATATGCTTGTATGTTTGCCTTGTTCCTCATAAGATGGAAAAACAAAGAAATTTTATAGATCCAGCATTTTAAAATTTTGACGTGGTTATTAAATGGATGTCATTTTTGGATTTTGTGTCAAAAAACCCCTAGTTCAGGTCCAAATATTTTGACAACACAGAAAAAATTCTTTTTGTTGGTTTGTGTTATATAAATAATTAAAACAGCCACTGGGCTTGCAATTTAGTGATAGGGTTATTTAATTGATACTACTGCTTTATTTTATCGACCATGATTGAAGGGATGAAAGGCAAAGTTGATCTTGGTAGGGCTTGAACTAAGAACGATAAAACATTATTATACTGCAAAGCATTTTATCGGATGCTCTAACAATTCATTAAATCCGCTGCCCTTATCGGTGATATAAATGTTTCTGATTTTGGCACAAGGCATTTTTTGCTTCAATACTTGACAAGTACTAAAAATAATGCTAAAGTTCACTTGCGGGATTTGAACGAAGACGGGAAAGAGCTGGAACAGATACCGCATGGAATTTCAATTTTCCAACGTTTCGACGAGTCTGCAAATTCACTGCCTTAAATGGATGACATGAAAAACTCTTTTTAATACGGCCACAAGGCCTAAAATTTGGGGGAAGGGGTATAGTCGAATACATCGACTCCAATGCTCAACTGGTATTTATTTATCGTAATGATAAAAGGCAAAGCCGAATTCGGTAGAATTTGAATGAATTCAGAACGTAAAGATGAATGAAATTCTGCTATTTTCTCTTCTGTGCTAACGATTCTGCCAATTCACCGTCTTATATAAATACCAATTTATATAAATAATTAAATCATTAAATGTTCAATCAAAAAAAACAGATCTTCTGAAGTAATAAACTTTTCCAACCACACTTTAATGATAATTTGTCAGTTCATAGAAATCTCCTATATTTAACAATTGCAAAATCTGTAAAAGCACTAATTCCCTGTTATTGAGTCAAACTTGAAAAGGTGATAATCTGTTGACATATCAGATGAATATGGAAGATAATGGAGGACATCAAATTTCAAATTTCTAAAGTTAGAGTCAGTAAATGAAAAGATTGGGTTCTGGCAATAACACCAGACAATGTTTGGTCCATGCCCGTTGACTAATGCTGGTTGTCTGAGGACCAATGGTAAATATATTTCAGTTATCAGTCAACTGTATGACGTGTAGCTGTAGTAATATGACCGCCGTGAAAGTGTCAAAATCTTCAGTAATTCATCTAATTGTTGGTTTTGTGTTGTTTTCCATTGGTGTCGACGCCTCCGTCGATGTTCATCATTATTATCCATATTTTCAGGCTGGCCTTCGAAACGATCGTTGAACACTTTGTAGTGTTTTACAGTTCTCACAAAATACTACCTCAACGTTAACATTAGAATGTAGAGTATTATTCTTTAATTTGAAATCATACTTGAAAATTAGTCTCAGTTCATCAGTTCATGGTACCATTGTTGTTAGGGAATCAAATACTTCCGATAATTGAGCAATTATAGCTACATTTAAATTGGATCTAAAAACAAAATGCAATTATGTCAGTAATCTTTCATAATTAGTATGTGTATATGCATATATGTGTGTATATATATATATATATGTGTGTGTGTGTGTGTGTGTGTGTGTGTGTGTGTGTGTGTACACATATATACATACAGACGGACATATGTGTACGCGTGGCTATTTGTATGTATACAATTTGAAAAATGTAATTACTTTTGTAATCTTTCTTAATTAGTGTATATATATATAAACATAGAAATATACTAACTTCGTAATATTACTAAAATAATGGCCTATTTGTTATATACGATGTGTGCCTGTGTATGTATGTATGTATGTATGTATGTATGTATTTATGTATGTATGTATGTAAAGAGTAATTACAGTAATACAAATAAGAATATATATATATATATATTATTGGGAAACTTTATTCAAATATCTATATTTACAGTGACCTTAAACACTACTCGAATATTACTTTTTATTGTCTATTAGGTGAATATATTTTATATTGAAGCGGCTACATTTGTTTCTGTGTCGTTTTCCTTTTCTTTCTTTAGTCATATTTTTTTACGATATTTTTATTATCAATATCAGTATGCTGTTATTAGTTCCCTAGTTCCCGAAATAGGAAATGGACAATGCCTTCATATGATCATAAAACTGTAACACCTAACCTTTTGGTGATGCAACAATGGACTTGGCATATTACTTAGTCTTTTATTCTTGTCTAGTCATTTTCCTGGCTGCTTTCCTCATCGTATAATTTCACTTTTCAAACATGGATCCTTGTACTATCTAATGACAATCGGCGAATAGATCTCAAGATGTCGTTGTATCTAATTTTTTATTCAATTCTAGTTGGAATCAATCTGCAATTTTACTATTGCTTAGAGCTGTCGTGATGTGGTCGCTGTGAAAGAGACAAAGTCTTCAGAAAACATTCGATCCATTTTCTTTGAAACGTTTTCAACTGCTATCGATAAGTTTTCATTTACCCTCTTTGGAGGTTTATCATTGTTATCCATATTTCGAGACTATGCTTATTAAAAGAACGCTAAACAGTTCACGTTGATCATCCAGGAATCGACAATTTCAGAAAATAACTTTAAAGAGAAGAGAATTCACTTACATTTTATTTGGATAGGCGTTCTGTGGATTAGAGAACTTCGTTAGTACCGGATTTGTAAGTCATAAGAGGGGTAGAGATGAGTGTACCGGATGGATTAGGTAGAATGGTACGCAACGAGCTAGCCCTGGGAAAGAGAAACTATTGTAGTGATGATAGGAATGGCATAGTTATACACTTCCTCTAGTTTTGTCCTTGCAATACTCGTGGTCTTTCATTTATCTCTTGATCTCCAAATGTATTTCTTAAGTGTTATTGTCATTCGTGAGTCGATGATGAATGGGCTGTTGAGCTGGTGCACGCAGCGTTTGAATAAATGCTCAATAATTACAAGTTAGCATGCCGATGTGCTACAAGTTGAGATCATACAATGTCTTTTGGTGGGTATTTACCTTTTATTTTCTTATATTTTCTCTTTGTAACACACCATGGCACTTGGCGTACTTCAGGCAGCTCTGGCTCACTTTTATGCTGTTCGCATTGGTCTGCTGCCAGAATATACCTACTCTGCAAATAATTCCGATCAGAGAAATTAAATACTTTGCAAGATGGATTTTATTGTATGATGGATTATACCATATAACGTTTTCTCATCAAGTATTTTTAGATTGGTTGCTTCTCATAGTTATTAAAAGATATTTAATCATTTATTTATTTATTTATTTATGGGTTTCAGCCAAGTGGCTGCGGTCATGCTGGTGCACCACCGTGAAATATCAAATGTCTGTTCTTTCCTCTCCATTGCCCCGTTAAATGTCGGATGTCTGGAAAACAAACTTATTCTTTAGGATACATTTGGATGCATTTCTGAAAGCGTTTCAGTGGATGATTAGATTTTGTGTGTGTGTGTGTGTGTGTGTGTGTGTGTGTGTGTGTGTGTGTGTGTGTGTGTGTGTGTGTGTGTGTGTGTGTGTGTGTGTGTGTGTATGTGTGTGTGTGTGTGTGCGTGTGCACAATGGGGGTGGCTGTTATTCGGTTAATTAGATGACTTTCTTGATATCAATTTATGCGTAAAGTAACGTCACATCAGGTTATTATTTTAAGGATTTCTTTAATTGATACATTTAGACCAAATTTGTTGAATATTGTAATTACAGTAATCCCTCGATTATCACGGGTGTTACGTTCCAACCCACTCACCCACCCACGAGAGGTGAAAATCCGCAAAGTAGAAACAGTGTTGTACTGTATTTTTTTTTATTCTTATAATTTGTATATATTTTATTATAAATACACGACAACACCACGGAGGAATCGACGTAAGCTTAAATAATAAACCGTGATATGGCAAGGGATTACTGCATTCATGTCCTAAAGTATCAAGATATGTCATTTGTACGCCTACACGAGCAATTCAAATTCATAAGTTTATTATCCTTGAATAGACTATACTAGGCTTTAAAAGCGATATATATTTCGTTAAGCAAGAACATGCCTTACTTTTCACGTATTTCACTTCCATCAAAGCTACCCAGTCACATCGATCTTCTTTAACCATCGAGCATTTTCAATAATGGGTGGAATGCGGATAATGACATGTATGACCGATATATTCATGTTAGTTTATGACCTTCTAACAGCCTTCAAATTCGCTAGTCATGATGCATGTGTATTTCAAACAGGCCAATTGCGAAACGAAACAAATTTATATGTAATTAGTTGAATATAGGATTCTATAAGCAAGCTAAATAGATATCATTCATTTAAAAGTCATGCATTCCAACATAAAAACTCTTTCGACACCATGAAAACACTACAGCACTTCTAAAATATATATGGAGGTCAATGGATATAAAAATAGATTTAGATACAACACTAGCGTTACAAGGGAAATACTAAACAAAGTACCAACACTTCATAAATAATCGATTTGCTGTTAGTTCTGTCTTACAGAGAAACTTTATAGCATCCGCCTTTAACCTATTGGCCTAATACTTTCTCATGAAGTTTAATATACAGAAAAAAGTAACCTTGCTTGTGAACAGATAAAAAGAAACGATGTGAAAGAGCCAGTGAACGCTTAAACTGTTATTAGTCCTTTTGAGAATTGAACGAAATCATAGTTCGGATAGGCTCGGATATTTACAGGAACAAGTTTATCATATATACGAATAGCCCCTTACATTTCTTACAAAAGAGTTTATTGAGCACTTTTAGATTTTTGAGCCACAAAACAGAGAAAGCACGTGTCTACATGTGAGCGTGTGAATGTGTGTGCGTGCGCTTTTTGTGTAACAGGGAGAAAGAGAAAAAGAGTGTTATAAATATGCATGTTCACTGCACATGCATATAAATATGCATGTTCCAAAAACTGCTATTCATAGTCAGGATTATTACGTTTCACAAGACAAAAAAATGTCGAATTTTACTTGTGAATTATATTTACACTTATGCTATTTAAAAGACTTCTTACATAAAACTTTTAAACAACTTTCACTTTTCTTCTCATTCTCTCTTCACACTTACACACACACACACACGCACATACACATACATACATATATACGTGTGTGTGTGTGTGTGTGTGTGTGTGTGTGTGTATGTGTATGTGTATATGTGTGCGTATACATGTATGTGTGCGTATGCGTGAGTGTGGGGGTGGGGGTGAATATATATACATACATATATATACATTTATACATATGCATTTGTGTATATATATATATATATATATATATATATATATATATATATATATACAAATGCATATGCATAATGTATATATATGTATATACATATATAAATATGTACATATATACATATGTATGTATATATATATATATATATATATATATATATATATA
>NC_068986.1:97034385-97037253 GCF_001194135.2 Octopus bimaculoides | reverse complement strand
CTATGCGTGAGAGTTTGTGTGTGTGTGTGTGTGTGTGTGTGTGTGTCCCCTTCCTACCTGTATTTCCCCTTCCTTTTTGTTCGAAGTATTTCGAAAACCGAATCTGCGTTTAAAAATTGTAGCGTTACATGCACGCAAGCACGCATGCACGCACGCAAGCACACGCACACACACACACACACACACACACACACACACATACACACATATATACATATATATATATATACATATATATATATATTAAAAAATATATATATAGTCATACATACACACACGCATACACACATACATATATATATACATGCATACTCACAGGTATACATCTCTCTGTATATATACATATACTCCTTACAAAAGCTATAAAATAAAAGCAAACAATAAATTCCTTTGGATATTCTTTCCACTTTTTCTCTTTTCTCCAACGTTAATATATATAAAAATTATTCATTTTTAATATCTTCCTATTTCATTATATTCAATTTTGATGCATGTTATATGATACATATCGTTTTTTCTATATTTTCAGTATAGTATCTTTGATATTTCTTTTCAACTGATATTGAATGTTTCCAGAGGAATATCTAAAATGAAATATAAATTATCATTTAAAAAAAAATACTATTTGCTTTCTTCTTCATTTTAATTTGTTTCTTTTTAATTTTCTATTGGTTGGTGCTTTCAGGATACATTTGATTTCTTTTTCTGTTTATCATACATTCAGATGTACATAAATGTATACATACAAAGAAAATAGAAATGCATAAAGTGTATAAGTATCAACAGCACATATGTATTTGTGTGGGTATAGACCCGCGCTGATGAAGGTATCAAATGTCCATATATTTTTACAAACGTCTAACTACAAGAAAGATAATCATATCCGGAAAAGTATATATTCATGTCGTTGTGTAGCTTGGATTTATTTTTAAGTTGCTCCTCACGTTATCTGTATTTTTATGTCATTGTATTGTTCTATTGACGACAAGCTGACGGAATTGTTAGCAGGCCTGACAAAATGCTTAGTGATATTTCTTCTGGTTTTATGTCTGAGTTCAAATTCCGCAGAGGTCGATTTTGCCGTTCATCTTTTCGGGGTCAATAACATAAGTACGAGTTGATCATTGACTAACCCATCGTCCAAAATTTCAGGGCTTTTGCCTATAGAAGACACATATTGTTTTATAGCTGGGAGATGGGTTAATAGAATAGTTACAAGGTCAGAAAAATATCTTCCGGTATTTACTTTCTGACTTAAAATCCCGCCTTGGTCAAATTTGCCCTTCATCCTTTCAGGTTGGGAGCGATAATAAACTACCTGCCAAGTGCCAGGTTGTATGTAATCATCTAAGCCCCTTTTAGAAGTGATGGTCTCCTGCATATTTTAGAAACACTCATTACCTGATATCTGATTATTTTCTATTTTTATTGGGATCTCTGCTAATCACCTTGCCCGAAAGTAATATTTTCACTATGTCAATGAAGTATTTCTTCTAACACTTTGAGTGTGCGTGTGTGTGTATGTGTGTGTATGTATTTATGTGTGTGTGTATTTGTGTGTGTGTGTGTATGTATGTGTACGTGCATGTTTAAATCTTGACAGCTCCTTTCTGATTGCGCTTACATATAATCAAAACATTATCCATCTATGACAACCCTGTCTTATTCGAACACACTGTGACTGTAACTACATTTTGTAATATGTACTCCATTACATCTTAAGATTAAAATCATTCCCATCCTGTCTGGCGAAGGTTATCTTCGTCCATATTCTCCAAAATGTCCTTTCATTATTTAAGGTAGTAGCCAGATTTTCTATGGAGGTTTGGGCGTTATTTCAAACTTATTGGGTGACTGTGTAACGACTCTCTCATTAGTTTTTGTATCTAGTATATGTCAGTGAAAGTATGTGTAGGCGTGTTTGTGTGAAAGTAAATATGTACACACACTTACATACAAACATATGTGTGTGTATGTTGTGCATATATATATATATATTCCAGTGAATCTTATAGGTTACACCTTGCATGGAGCTTACATGACCGAGACCATCATTTATGAAGCCACAGTAGATTCTACGACCGCTAAGGGCACAGTTTCGTCAAAGAAACATGTGGGTCTCACAGAGGAAAATTTTAAAGCTAGGTTCAATAATCACACCTTAAGATTTATACACTGGGAAAAAAGAACAACAACCAAATTATCCAGTTATATATGGGCCTTAAAAGAACAAGGTGTCAGCTATAAGATACACTGGAAGATCTTGGCCAAGTGTAAACCTTACATCAACGGCAGTGGAAAGTGCGGTCTTTACGATATGAAAAAATGGCTCATATGGAAAAGTTCTTTAGATCCCGCTACATGTCTAAATTCAAGAACTGAACTTTTTGGATCATGTCCACATATGACAAAATAATTGTTACGTTTTTGGCCCCCACGACAAAAAAAATCACAGATAGAACCTGCTTTTTTATTATGTCCGTGTATAAGCCTTTCATATGTCTTTACATTTTTTATATATTTTTATTGTTTTATATATATTTTTTGTATATATTTTTTCTTTTTCACCCTTTTTCAATTGTGTGACTATATACCCGTGTAGTATTTGTATATTTAAGCTTATATAAAATGTGTATGTGTGTGCATGTGTATATATGTGTACGAATGTATGTATGCATGTATACGAGTGTAAGACTGTATCCGTTGCATAAGACTGTCATGCACATATCTCCTTCCTTTATACATATATGTATGTATATACGCTTGTATATCTAAAGTTGTAGGTGTGTTGATAGATATACATATGTATGTATATGTTTATTCATGTTTGCGGCGTGTGTGAATATATACCTGTACGTGTGTACATAT
>NC_068986.1:97033753-97034111 GCF_001194135.2 Octopus bimaculoides | reverse complement strand
TGTATATGTATGTGTGTATGTATATATATATATATATATATATATACATATGTGTGTGTGTGTACGTGTATGTATGTAGATTTTATGAACGAAGATATCTAACTTTATGAATATGTGATTGCGTGTATGTTTATAACTTTTTATATATTTTATAGTTTATATCTTTTACTTTCAGTTTTTCAGGCCTATTAGAGTAACTTCACTGTATTAAACGGTTTTTCATAGCGTTCTTGTCTTTATAACTGATGAAAAATACCTAGAAGCTTTCAGCTCCGGTATTTGAAACTCTGAGTATTATTATGCCAACTTACTGATTGTTCCATATTATATATATATATATATATATATATATATATAT
>NC_068986.1:97028013-97032927 GCF_001194135.2 Octopus bimaculoides | reverse complement strand
TATATATATATATATATATATATATATATATATATATATATATATATCAATTGATAAATAGGCAGATAGTCAGACAGTGGAAAAGAGAGATAGAGAAAGGGAGAAAGAGAAAGAGCAGAGAAAAATCTCACATATAAACGAAACTATAGTATTGTATGAAAATAGGAAGACAGAGATGTTTGTCGGAAATCTGGAAGGAAAATGTTCAAGAAGACCTATGATAAATAAGAAGGAAGGAAATAAATAGTTTAAAGTGAGTCAAAAATGATTTTTTACTTATAATTTTTAACTGTGTAATACAGGAATTTAAAATAATTGCTTTGGAAATGGACTTTTGTTTTATATTTCCAGAAACATCATGATTCTCGGAAATTCTATAACAATAAAAATTGTTAGTTGATGGTGATGATGCAGTTGACGGTATTTTTTATGATTTTGTTGATAATATGTTGGTAATGATGATGTTAATGTTTTTAATAATGATGCTATTGTATATTATGATGTCATTAATGATGATGAAGATGTTGACGACGATGCTATTGATGATGCTGATTATGTTGTTGATAGTTATGTTGTTATTTAGTTTCATATCAAATCTGATCTAACAAATCGATGACCATCTAAACTTTCTGTATTTCAATATCCAATATATCATTCTTTATTCGCGATAGTAGGCGAGGATTTATGAGAAATTTGGCTAATATTTCTAAGGCGTTCTCGATATCGAGGGAGGAAAGGTAGTTTTTAGCATGGCGGAGTGGAAACGACAATAATAATCATAAAATCTCAACAAAATAAGCAGTGATTTAAACCTTCGTTGTGTTCTGTATGAGAGGAGAATAAAATATAAGCTTATATTATGTCACTCTATACACGATGATTGATTGCTTGATAAATGTATATTTCAGAGTAACTTTCTTTCCTATGCATTGCATTTTCTGATAAATATTTAGAAATATAATATATTTTTCTTCTTCGTGCTAGTAATCATTGCATATTCAGTAGCTCCCTCTAAACTCATTTTTCTCTTGCTTCAGCAGATCTTCTACTTTCATTTCTTATTCTCCATTAAGGCTCAGCATGAAAGGATTATATACATCAAGAGCAGCAAACCCTTTGTAGCCAAAAGATGCAACGCATCTCCGAACTTCTGCACTTTTTTACTGTTACTATTGCAACTTCACTAAAACTACAACTAACGCTAATTATGTCTTCCTATGGAAAAATCTAAGTTCTGTAAGCTATCTGATCAACAATTACTGCTAATGATTTCTTTACATTTATCTTAAGAACTGCCTTTTTTCATAGGTTACCCAACGTTTCACTATATACTGTTAGCTCTCTAGATATTCAGTCTCAACACCTGCTTTCCGAAAGTTAGCTAACTTTTTCAGTTTTACATTATTTTTATTCCCTAGAAACAATTGAGTTTTATGCTGCAATCTCATGCGTTATCCAACATGCTTTAGTGATTTGGTTTCTATTTCTAGCAACTTGAGCAATCTTGATGAGACTCTGTTGGTTAGAAAATATATGGAATTTCATGTTCTTCACGTTTTATGAGTGTTAAGCGGTCCTTATTAAGAAGCTATGCGCGGGTCTCTACATGATCGCTCGGCCAGCAACAAATAACTGCTAAATTTCTTTTAACTCTTATCCTATTTTCTTAAAAACGGGGAAGGACACATTGAATAATACGATTCGGTGTACACTTTTTCAAAAAAAGATTGGATGGCCATGGTTGAAGAGTCTTGGTTAGTAACAAATTGTGACGAAACAATAATCGCATATAATAAATCTCTGAGAATAAAGACTTTTAAATATACATTTAAGGACATTTAATCCACGTACATGTGAGTATGCAGGTATGTCTGTGTGTGTGCGTGTGTGTATTTGGATGTATGTGTATGTATTTGCGTGTGTATGTGTGTGTGTGAGCGTGTGTGTGTGTGTGTGTGTGTGTGTGTGTGTGTGTGTAGTCAAATGCATTTCGGAATGGACAACCATTTCCTCTTTCTCCAAGAGATTTGGAGAAGGAAGTTATGACAGTTACGAATTATTCAACGATTATTTGGAGAGTAGGTGAAGTGAAGTTAAATAAATGTCATCGGAAATCGATAATTTCTATCCTATAGTAGCACTCGACATTCGGCCTATAGATATTATATAATTGGTTCTGACATTTACTTAAACATTTAAGATTGAAGCTCAATTTATATTTTGCAAGTTTCTACATCATAACTTGTATATTTCAGTATGAAGTGGGTTTTTAATTTTATGATTGAAATAGTAATTCCTGTCAATTTTGATTATGCTATTCATCACCGTGTACTTAATAAATGAGGTGTTAGTAATCGTGCTGAATCAAATTTAATAAGAAAGCAGCCTAAATATATTTTCCTGTAAATGTTTATCTGTAGTTAAAGACATAAATAATAAGACATACGGAAGTTTATATATTTCATGACTCCGAGGAAGAGCGGCAGCCGGTACGTTTTCGACAGCCACCGAAAGCGTTGGGAAAATTTATATTCAGACCAGAAATCTGGTTCAAATGTTTGCAGCAAAAGTAGACTTCCAATAAAGGAATCCAAGGGTCAGCTGGACTTTAGTTTTAAACGAATTATTTCTATCATCTACGAATATGTAAACTCCCTTATTATCGGTTTTTTTGTCTATCCATTTTCACTCATAAGGCATGGGTAATCCAGTCCTAAGGTACACAAGATACAGACAGAAGTGTTTAACAGGGATATGGAATAAGTCTACCGCTCAATAATAGAAGCAATCTATCCGAAAGGCTTCTGCATTTTCTGTCTACACATTTTCAGTCATCGTAGAATAAACTTACTAACCGTGCAACGCACCAGAATCAAACCCAAAAGCACGTAATTTAGAAGCGAATGTTTTAACCGAACATTTGTTTTTTCTTGTTTAGTCCAAAACCATATATGGTTAAAGGTGTTCCCGCTATCACTATCACCCACTTTCTTAAGAATACACAGAATCGTATTATCTCCGCGTTTTTCTATTTTATATAAGAAGGTGGGATGTTATTTGAAATATGCTTGCTCATTGCTACGAGCAGTAAAATCGACAATGTAGCGCTTCCCTATCTCGCTTGTTTTAAGCATAGAAAATGCTCGAATGTACAAAACAAAAGAGATACATGAATAAAACATATTGCGAAGAATAAATTCACGTATCAAGTAATGAAATACTCATTTCGATTTATAACGCAAATGATATAGAAGCATCGAGAAATATGTATATAGGTCTTTATTAATGATATCATGAAACGAATTCAGCTATAGATAATAGATTATAACATATTGGGTCAAATACCTCAACGAAAGACCATATTACGTAATAATAAATAATCATTTTAATTACATATATAATTATGAATTATTTTATTATAATAATGCCTTCAAATTGCTTTTGCAAAATTAATCGAACGTGAACCAATACATTTGCATCTGCAACGGTTATATTAAAAAGTTAATAAGTAATCCATCACAGTGAATTCGAATTCCTTCTAATTAAATCAAAGTTAAAATTAGTGTGGCCTTCGTATATTTTCATACAAATGTAAACATTTCGATAGCATATACATGTACATATGATAATTATTTTAAATTCTAGTTTTACTAATTTCAGTTAATTACCATTCGGCCATATTGGTGCACCGCCTTCAAAGACTTAAGTTAAATATAGCTACGCCATATTAGCAGTTATTAATGCATCGGAAAGAATGACTTACGGTATTTATTCAGGTTTTCTTCACTTTGTATTCAAATGGGCCAAAATTTTATTCGCCTTTCATTTTTTTCGGGATCCATTAAAAGGTACAACCCCGGGTGGTGGATTCAAAAGATATTAACCGTCGGTGTGATATTTTGCAACCATTGTCAGTTCTATTCAGTGTTCAAATCTCGTCTCGTGGCACCAGAAAGAAAACAAAACATAGTTACAGGCGTGGACGTGTGGTAAGACGCTTGCTTCCCAACCACATGGTTCTGGATTCAGTCCCACTGCGTGACATCTTGGGCAAACATCTACTACAGCCTGTAGCCGACCAAAGCCTTGTGAGTGGATTTGGCAGAGGGAAACTGAAAGCTCGTCGTGTGTGTGTGTGTGTGTGTCCATTACCGCTTGACAACCGGCGTTGATGTGTCGACGTCCCCGTAACTTTGCGGTTCGGCAAAAGTAACCGATAGAATAAGTATTAGGCTTAAGGAATATGTCCTGTGTTCGATTTGTTCGACTAAACCCTTCAAGGCGGTGCTCAAGCATTGCTGCAGTGAAATGATTGAAGCAAGTAAAAGAAGGAAAGAATTTGGAGGGCAACGAAAACGAGTGATAGGCTGGAAATCCGTAAACATATCGCTAAGTTTTTCAGCTGATGACACACCATGACAGCTAATTGCTTGACAAGTAGGAATGTAAGTGAACTTTCTAGCTTCTGTATACTAACAGAAAGATTACATACATACATACATATACATATATATATATATAAATTATTTATATATTTATGAAAGAATGATGAATTTTTTTCATTATTTTTTTCATTATGAGGTTTTTTCACGCTGACTACTTGATAAATTCTTATAAAGAATTTATCCTATATTATATTATAAATAATTAGAATATATTCAGTGCTGAATATTATTCTGTATAAGCACATGTTACTGAGATGCAACCGGATAAATTCAAATCTCTTTCATGGATATATAATTATGAACAGAAGTCATCGTTCTGTGGTGGCTACATCGTGGTAAGTTGATTCTTGTTTATTTTTATGTATCTCGACCATACGTGTACTGATGAACAAAAGAATGCAGGTTACTTCACAGTTTTTCTGTATTTGATTGAGAAACCAGTGGTTTACCATTAAGTTAAATGTTTTTA
>NC_068986.1:97024224-97025231 GCF_001194135.2 Octopus bimaculoides | reverse complement strand
GCCGGAAACTACAGCCTAGAAGACGAGCTTCGTCCGGGAAAATCTGTAAAGCTCGACGAGATCTTCAAATCTCGGTAGAACAAAATTCCATCGTAATTGTTGAAGAACTAGCAGAGAAGCTTGGATTTGGTCATTCAACCATTCATCGACATCTGTGTGGATAGGAAAAGTCACCGAATTGGGTCAATGGGTTCCTCACAAATTTTCCGAGTCTAATCGCGTGCAGAGAGTGAACGTGTGTTCTTCTTTGTTGTCAAGTCTCACGAATGAACATTTTTTTTAACTGAATAGTGACTGGTGACGAGAAATAGGTTCTCTATAAAAATGTCAAGCGCTAAAGACAGTGGGTAAGAAAAGGAGAAACACCGGCACCCAGGCTTCACCCACGTAAGATGTTGTTTTCCGTTTGGTGGGATATGAAAGGTTTAGTCCACTTTGAACTTTTAAGCCCAAATCAAGCGATAACAAAGGAGATCTGTTAGCAGCTTGAGCGGCTCAAGTCAACGCTAGAAGGAAAAAGACTATCTTTGGTTTCATGACGAAAGGTGTTCTTCCATCAGCATAATGCCCGGCCACATACAGCGAGGATGACATTCCAAAGACTGGAGCATTTTGAATGGGAAACGATGCCCCCACCTACCATATTCGCCGGACATTTCCCCATCAGATTATCATTTATTCTGCAGTCTTCAAAATCATTTGGACGGAAAAATATGAATTATGTAAACGAGGTCAGAACAGTACTAGAGGAGTATTTTTCATCATGGACAAGTGAATTTTGGAAGCGGGCCTTGCAAGTCTACCAGAAAGATGGAAGAGCATTGTAGAAAATGAAGAGTATATTTTAGATTAAAAAAGAACATTGTTTCTCTTAATTTTGAAAAATAAAAGTATTAAAAACCACATTATTTATGGGATGACCTAATACATACATGTATATTCACACACACACACACACACACACACACACACACACATATACATACAAACATACATACATACATACA
>NC_068986.1:97020642-97023503 GCF_001194135.2 Octopus bimaculoides | reverse complement strand
TATATATATATATATATGTACATCGCTTAAAACAGAAGCCATGAAAGATGCCGTGCATCGGCAAAAGTTGTTTATTTTGGTTAAGTTTTTTTATTCTGTTTCGCAGACCGTTAGGAGAGCCGTTTCCGGTGGCTTCGAACCAATTTCTTCTACGAAAAACTGGAAAACTTTTTCTTTGTCCAAGACTGGGCAGAAATGGTGAAGGACTCGTTTCTTCAATCTTGGAGAGAGAAAGATGGGAGAATATAAAAGAAATTAGGAAAGAACAGCATTGAAAGTGGAAAGGGAATAGAATGTCGGGGAAGATTATTGATCAAGGTATGGCTGGGAGAGATTGGGAGAGGGGTTCTCAGTAAATAACTTTTCGACAACAATATACGTAATCATTCACCTTTTGACATACGCATACATAAAAATAGCTGAAATTAGCCGGATATTCTTATATACAAACACAAACACACACACTTACATACACACATACATACACACACAAACACACACACACACACACACACACACATATGTATGTATGTACGTATGTATATGTGTACGTATGTGTGTATGTATGTATCCATGCACGCAAATAATACATTTATACATAAGTATAGATTATATATATGTCTGTGTATATACACGCATTAGTATATATATATATATATATATATATATATATATATATATATATATATATATATATATATATATATATATATATATATATATATGTATATATATACTTACATAAGTATATATATGTGTTTATATAATATATATTTGCATACACATATATGTCGTTGTTATTGTTGTTTAGGGGATGATTGTGTAGCTTTGTGAATATGCGCGTGCTCATGTATGTGCAAGTACGGGTTGGTGGTTTTATTTCAGTCATTCCTATATTTATGTGAACACGCTTGTCTGTATGTCTATATCCATATAGGAACGCGTAAATTGTTATTGACTTAAGTTGTTTACGAATCCACTGACCTCTGAGTTTCCCACCTACACCTATCATAAAACGATCAATAATTCTCCTTCTCCCTGCTCATTCTTATTATATCTAAACCTTGAACTTTCCCCTTTTCCCACTACTTCTTTCCACCACTTCCGCAGAAACTAGTTCTAATGCTTCACTTTTTTGCACACTTCCGTGAACTAAAGACATAAAAATAACTTTAAACTTTCTGTATTTTTTTTTTCTTCTTCTCCTTCTCCGTAAAAAGACTCCGTCCGAAAGATCAGAAAAAATTTTCTCTCAAAGACATACGAACTTTAGAAAACAAACTTTATAATTTACCTTTAGAAACTTTTTTTGTGGAGACTCATCTCGTAGCTAGTTACTTCGGATTCTGTAATTTTTTCCATGAAGGTTCTTGATAAATTTCTTCCAAATAGTAATTTTTATATCCAGCTTAACATGGATGTCTTGTTGGAACAGCGAATACAGTGTTATTAGCCTTGTGAGATTCTTTCATATAGGCGCCTGTTGCATAAAATGCACACACACACACACACACATGGATCGCAGCAGACGAGAGTCGTCCGTTATGGGCACCGGAACTTCAATATTATGTGATTCCTTTCTATTGGAAATCATCAGTTGGAGGCTCAGTGCAAGGCGTCCAATCACTGCATGCCAAGCAAACGTCGTTGCTAAGATATATAAAATATAAGCATCTTTTCAGATACTGATATCGCAAATAGCTAGCAGGCCTATGAAAAATTCATTATTACTGACGGAAGTAGTATTAATATCCAAAGATAATCTTTATATCCAACTTAACATGAATGTGCTGTTAGAACACGGAATAGTGCGCTCAAATTATTTTCGAAAACTATTTCTGATATAGTTTTGTTCGCAGATGACGAAAATCGCAGTTTTTACTAAAAGTTAAAAATTAGAATTTTTTACAATCATTTAAAGTTATATAATTTTAGCCAAACAAATACTGTGCTGTCGGGCATACCGGAAGTTTCTGTCCTTATGGGAACAGTACAACTACATCATAACGTCTAAAGCAAACAAAAAGGATGACACATTGAGTCACAACACCGTTTATTTCTGCATTTGAGGCAGACCAAAGTAGTTTCCACTAGTTGAATTATCAATAACATTTAAATTAAAGTCAATCTCCACGGATGTAATCTTTTATCGAAATCACGACCCATTTACTGCTTATTGAGCCTACAGATCGATATTATAAGTACTTGCTCTTTCCTTATGGTAATGTGTATGTATGTATGTATGTATATATGTATATGTGTGCGCGCATGTGCATGTATTGTCTTTTATATGTGTATATAACAGAAGGCGCGTGGCTTAGTGGTTACGGTGTTAGACTCACGATGGTAAAGTTGTAAATTCGTCTCGCGGCGGCGCGTTGTGCCTCTTGGGCAAGGCACTTTATTTCGTGTTGCTCCTGTCCGTTCAGCTGACAAAAATGAGTAGTACCTGTACTTCAAAGGGCTAACCTTTTTACCTGGGAACTACGTTAAGAGTATGCATATCTGTGGAGTGCTCAGCCACTTTCACGTTAATTTCACGTATAGGCTGGTCCGTTGATCGGATCTACTGGAACCCTCGTCGACGCAGCCGACAGAGTGTTGCTTTTTTTTATATATGTATTGTTTTATATGTATTGTGTACATATCTATAAGCTTGTGCGTTTCTGTTGGTGGCGAGCTGCGTGTTTGCATTGATAGATTAATAAGTTGTTTGGAGATGTGAAATAAAATAAGGAGGCGTGCGAATGAATGCGGTTGTTTATGCATATACTTATTTGTACATTTGTATAAATATATGTAGATAGATCTATGTGTGTGTAACACGCACGCATACATATATATATATATATATATATATA
>NC_068986.1:97012876-97020036 GCF_001194135.2 Octopus bimaculoides | reverse complement strand
GTGTGTGTGTGTGTGTGTGTGTGTGTGTGTGTGTGTGTGTGTGTGCGTGCGTGCGTGTGTGTCTATACAGTAGCGAGTTTTGATTGGCATGGGGTAACCGGACACCTACTG
The DNA here is from genome assembly GCF_001194135.2 of Octopus bimaculoides. Classification (NCBI taxonomy): domain Eukaryota; kingdom Metazoa; phylum Mollusca; class Cephalopoda; order Octopoda; family Octopodidae; genus Octopus; species Octopus bimaculoides. Next base: position 97,019,925 of record NC_068986.1, on the reverse strand, counting down.
ATGATTTCCAGTAGAATGAAATCACGTCATATAGCAGGTCTGGCGCCTATGACGGACGAATCTTTTTATGTTACAGTCTATTCGCGTGATTTTTATGCACCAATCGCCTTTGTGAGAGGATCTATCAAAGTGATAACGCAGTATTCAATTTTCTAACAAAATATTCATATTAATATCTCCCAAAATTTCTACATGAATTAATATCTCCTTCACATTACACGATACAGCATTTGAATCCTGCATATTAATTTGTATATGATTATTACCTTTTGGTGTTAGTACTGTTTCCATATATAAATGATGTGTGTGTGTGTGTGTGTGTGTGTGTGTGTGTGTGTGTGTGTGTGTGTGTGTGTGTGTGTGTGTGTGAATACACACAAAACTGCTTCGTAACCTAAGCGTCCCTACTTTTTATTTTCACATGTATACCGTTTGTTTGAGATATTTGCCTGTTTATTAGTGTCTAAGTAACAATCTAGAAAACCTAGACTTAAACTAACACACGCTTTTCTAATATAATCTCTATGCAGGGCAAAAACGATCATCTGAATATATTTTGCTTCGTACAGCTATAAAATGCCAGAGTGTGTATGTAACACAAGATGTGAAGTTCAACATGTAGTATATACCACTTTTATTATGCAGTTCCAGCGATGGAATTTTGTTTATTTGTTAGAAACCAATGCTTTTCTGATAGGAACAATTCCCATAATTCAAGAAAAGATAATGCACGTAACATTTATTCGTTAATTTCGGTGAAAACTTATATAACTGTTTCTTATAGCATTTGTAATTTCCTTTAAAGGTGTGCATGTAAAAGTATGAACCAAAACTAAACGATTGTTTGCTATATCAGTGGACAAAGAGTTATGAAAATGCATTTATTTTCAATATCTTACTGATATGTAAGTGAACAACTAAATCGAAAGAAAAGCCGCAAATCAGTGATTTAGTTATTCACAAGAATTTTAAGGGAAATTTTGAACTGTTTTGGCGGCCAACCTAGGTGAATATTTCCTTCGAAATAGGTGAGAAAGAGAATATTTATGGACAACTTCTTCGAATTCCAGATTGTAATCTATAATGGATGATAATCATACACACTTTATAGTCAATGGTACGGTTAGTTTTGTTAATAAATGTTCGTGTAATAGTATGGGAATGCTGTGTTTTTAGAAAAATAAACGAAAAGAGAATTTAACTCGTGTTCTACAACTTCAGTCTATTAGTCTTTTCCACTCTAGGCACAAGGCCCGAAATTTGGGGGAATGGGGGCCAGTCGATTATATCGACACCAGTGCATAATTGGTACTTAATTTATCGACACCGAAAGGATGCAAGGCAAAGTCGACATCGGTGGAATTTGAACTCAGAACGTAACGGCAGACGAAATGCCGCTAAGCATTTCGCCCGGCGTGCTAACGTTTCTACCAGCTCGACGCCTTAACTTCAGTCTACTAGTGGAACAGAGAAAATGTCGCATGCTTTTTGGAATTCAGTATGGATTTTAATCGTACTTCTTGTGATCTAAATTCTACCCATGAAACTTTATTTCCTAGTTAGAAATAGTCCTTTTTTACTATAAGTAGAATTCAAAGAAGACATATACATACGAGCATACATACATGTACATACATCATGCATATATACATACATACATACATATATACATACATGCATGCATACATACATACATACATACATACATACATGCATGCATGCATGCATACATACATACAAGCATGCATACATTCAAGCATGCATACATGCATGCACATATACATATATATATAGTCATACATACATGTATGGAGGTATCTGTACAACTATGCATGCATACATACATACATGTGTACGTGGGTCTGTACATACATGCATGCATGCATGCATACATGCATACAAACGAACCTGGGTATGAACATGCATACGTACATACATTAAATCAGCTACCCGGTGGATATTAATATAAAGCTAAAGTTTAGCCAAAATGCAAATATATACGCTGACCTATTGAGAAGTCTACAGTTACTCTACCCAGATTACAAGTACAGGCTTATACCTGTAATTCTAGGGGCACACACTGCCTAAATACCAATCTTCAGAGATTAGGCATCTGATAACCAGAAAGAAAAAGGCTGATTCGGAGACTACAGATCCAAGCCATCACTGGAACTGTAAAAATCTGATATACTTTTCAGAAGTTTATCATTTAAGTATACATTTGCATGTCTAGATATGCAACTATGTGCATGAAAATACATACGTAAAACAAAACATGCAAATCTACACACGTATTGACTCCAAATACTACACATAAACACATATATGCAAAACTACCCTGTTGATGTTACTGAAATTCCAATGAAGGATCAATGGATTTAGTTTCTGTATTGGCAAGAAATGTTGAAATAAAACCTAATAATGGCATACATACATACATACATACGTACGTACATACATACATACATACATACATACATACATACATACATACATACCAGTGAGACAATCTTTTTATGATAAAGTGGATCATTTATCCTTTGTGCAAGGGAAATCTGAACAGTATGTAATCGATTCAAAGGAAGTTAGAGCAATAAACTTATCTCATATTTTCCATGTGGTGACTTGAAAGCATATGCTAAGTATAAGAATGGCATGAAGAAGAATCTTGATGTGGTTACAGCTTACTCAAAGGATATAGGAATGGAATTTAGTCAAGATAAATATTCCTTCATAATTGTAAAACCATGGAAACTACAAACCAGTTTAGCAATGCCACAAATAATGGGTGACTGTTTCTCAGATATCAAACGAGGAATGCTTTTGGTACTTATGTATTGATGAAAATATGTCACATGGTAAGTTTCGTACTAGGGAATAAGTAACCAAGAACATAATACTTTGATTAAAATATATTATCATCTCTAAATACTATAAAACTTGTGACTCATAATGTGTTTTCTGTACCAATTATCACACTAACATTTCGATAGCATGGATGCTACATGAGATCCAAACCTGAGATGTGAAAACCTGAAAACTATTAACATCTCCCAAAATTTCTACATGAATAACGATATTGACTATCTCAACTTAAAATAAGAGTAAGGATGCAGAAACTTCACATTACACGAAACAGCATTTTATCTTATCCATACGATCTACAGACACCCAGCATCGAAGTGTATCCAAATATCATGTTTATATCATGAAAGTTAGAAAGGAGATCCGCGAAAAGTATTCTTTGACAGATGACCAGGGATACACACCCGGAGAAGTTGTACAACTATGTAGCAGCAAATGAAAGGCTTTCTGCTTATAAAATAATCTGTATCAAACTAATGAGAAATCAGTAAACACTCCTATCAGATTATATAGCTTTACGTTTATAAGTGAAGTTTTTGGCACTTGGTTATGCAACTAGGTTTACTGGCTTCAGTCTTGATTATCTTACCTTCATAAATTATCAGGCTGAATGAAAAGTAAGCAGCGTTTTGGACCATGAAGAATTTTTGCAGAGTTTAGTATTTTTCAAAACATTTTTTGCAATTTTCTCATAATACAGTTATAGATTTTCCCAAATACATCAATAAATTAACATTACTTTTTTCATCGTTGTTACAGTCATCTGAAATGGAACTGTCAATGCGCGATTTTCGAGAAAATTTTGCTATTCAATTTCAAAAAAGAACGTAAAGCAGCTGAAACTGCTTGCGATATCAACGAAACGTTTGTTGTGGAAATAACCAATCAGTGGACAGCTCCAAAATGGTTTAAACGATATTGCAGTAGAGACCTGAGCCTTGAAGATCATGAGCGTAGTGGACGCCCATCTGTCATCGATAATGGTCAATTAAAGATCGTCATTGAGAAGAATCCACGTAAAACCACTCATGAACTAGCAAAAGAACTTCAAGTTAGGCAGTAAACTGCCTGCAACCATTTGCATGCGATCGGAAAATCAAAAAGCTCGACAAATGGGCAGCACAGATTTGAATGAAAATTAGAAAATGTACAGATATGAAATATGCTCGTCGCTTCTTCTCCGTAGCCAGACTGATCCATTTCTCGACCGTATTGTAACTTGCGATGAAAAGTGGATTCTGTACAATAATATAAAAAGTTCTTGGCAGTGGTGGGACCAAAATGAAGTATCGGAAATCTTCCCTAAATCCGAGTTCTTCAAAGAGAAGGTTATGATGACTGTTTGGTGGCGTACTGCTGGATTCATCCAATACAACTTCTTAAAACCCGCAAAAACCATTACTGCAGAAACATATTGTCATGGAATTGCCAAAATGAACGGAAGACTGTACTCCTAGACTGGTCAACAGAAGAGGACCAATCATTTTTCATGACAATGCTCGACGCACGTTTCTCTAATGGCGCTCCAGATGTTGAGGAAACTTGGCCACGAAATTACCCAGCTTATTCCCTAGGCCTTTCTTCTACCGACAATCACTTTTCCAAGCACCTTGATGGCTTCCAGCGAGAGGAGGAGTTCAAAAATTAAACCGATGTTGAAAATTCGTTCAAAGAGTTCATCAGTTCCAGAACTCCAGATTTTCATGTTACCGAAATAAACAAACTTGTCGCTCGTTGACAAAAATGCATTGATTATAATGCTACTTATTTTGATGAATAAAATTTCCTCGTTGTTGAAATATATTGTGATGAATTTCATGTTTCAAAACGTTGCTTTCTTTTTACTCAACCTGATAGAAAGGATACAGCTAATTAAGAAATTACAATTACAAGCTATTTTTGGAACTGTCAAAATATGTAAAACATTCAAGAAGTTTAACCTGTAAGAAGTAAATATGATTATTACAGGTATATGTGCTATCCGAGCACAAGATTGCTACATTATAGCTAATAAACTAATAATACAATGAAGTTCATAACTTCTAAAATTATATTTCATGTGAGAGAAAAATATATGTGATCACCAGCTGCCTAAAAACTAACGTTAGGTTAAGCTTTCATTTATGTTACTTAGACAATATACAATGCAGTCTACAGATAAAAATTATTCAGGCACAAGCGTAAAAAATATTTTGATATTGAGAAATATATAGATTTATAGAAGTCAGCTGGTCTTCAGACGTAAACATATATTTCAAAGTCAGTGAGAAGAATAATTTTAATTATATAAAGCTTTTCTATCCAGATTGTAGCTTCACATTTGTACCTATAACTTTTGGTATACAAGTCTAGGTAATTAAACGTCTTAGTGGTAATGTTGAAAAGTTAGTGCTTTCAGCAAAAGAAGGTGATCAGCTAAAACTCATTTTACACATACAATCTATAAGCGGAACAGTTAAACATACAAAAGATTCCTAAAGTTTAACGCGAAAATATTTTCCGTCGTTGTTGGAGTTTTATTATTTTATAGAGATTAGTTTCTCCTTTACTGGAAGAAATTTAATAACAAAGAAAGTGAATGATAATTTTGTACTTACACGCACAATGGTGAATCCATGACTACTCGTCTTATCGGAGTTATATAGAACAGCATTATCTAACATTTCCTTTCCTTATTTAGGGCAATAGTATGTCGAAGAACACGTACGAATTTCATCGTTAGCTCAGAAATATTGGTTTCAAATTTTGGCACAAGGCCAGTAATTTCAAGGAGCAGTGTAAGTTGATTTCATCAACCCCAGTGTTCAACTGGTACCTATTTTATCGACGCCGAAACGATGGAAAGTAAAGTTGATCTCAGGGGAATTTGAACTAAGAACGTAAAGACGGACGAAATGCCGCCGAGCATTTTGTCCGGCGTGCTTACGTTTCTGCCAGCTCTCAGCCTTTGTTAGTTCAGAAATATCACAATATATTATATCAGTAAGATAGATTCGATTTTTATATATAACGAAGTAAACCATACTTTTCTTTGTTATATCAGTGAACAAAGATATATACAAATGAAGATAGCACTTTTCAATTATTGCTTTTCACTTCAAATATAGAATATCTGAGAGATATACGTCTAGGAAAGAACAGAAGAAATACTGCAATTCAATAATTCATCTCGCATTGATTTTTAGAAAAAGTATGTACCGTTATAGAGGTCAACAGTCGTGCGGGTATGAGCATATCTATTAAAATCATTTTCGGACATCTGCTGCTAGAGCTACAAGTGTTCTAACTAGATTTTAAAAAACGGTTATGATCAAAGCCGCACTTCTTTACATTACTAAGGGTTTGAGTGATAATCTTACAAAGATTAAGAATCTTTTTTCAGTTAAAGACAATATGAATTACAATTGAAATGAAAATTTATTCTGTAAATATGAGAATACATACATGCAAAACTTTCCAAACAATTAATTCCGTGCTACATTTTGTCATTGATCAGGTCGCGGTCCCAAAGCAAGAAAATATTTTGGCAAATTAAATCTAAATGTTGAAGTGAATTTAACGGTTTTTGTGTTTTTAAATGGCTTATAAACATATTCCACGCAGCAATTGTTTTTTTTTTTTTGTTTCAGCACACGATCTCAGATCAGCTCACTTGTTATGCAAGTACATCTCCATAATATATATATATATATATATATATATACATACTCTTATATGTATGTGTGTGTATGTACACATGATGGATTCATTTTATTTGATGACGACTGGCTCATTAGTTATTCTCTATACAATCTCTGTTTATTGCCAAACGTACATGACGACTCTTAACAGCTGCTGTGAACGCGATGAGGTAATGAGTTATCAGTATATCATTGTAGTATAATGTATGATATTTATGCATCTTACTAAGCACACAGTTAAATATTCAGTGACAAGAATATCAAGAAAATTGCTATCTCATCTACAGGTTTTATATCAGAGATCATCTCCGAAAAAAGGACTCCCCACAAGTCAGTGGAGGTTGATTTTAAAGTTCGCTTTCTCCAAGTTGTTCTGTTGCATGGCCAGAAACAAATCTGAGTATTTCTATGTCCCCACACAATGCGTATGTGTACGTTTACTCACATATAACCATACATACATGCACACATACATACATATATATATATATATATATATATATA
>NC_068986.1:97011514-97012493 GCF_001194135.2 Octopus bimaculoides | reverse complement strand
TATATATATATATATATCAGTTTTATCCTGCTTTAACCTCCAACAGTTCGGACTTACTTCTGCCTACACACCAGCACTCCACCCGGATTACCACTAGATATACTTATGGATTTCACTGGACTCTTCCGTTGATGAAAAATCGCTCCACTACACCACGACGTTTAAACCTTTTTGAACAATTTTGAACTTACTGTTTTTTCTTACTCTGTTCTTACTGTTTTTTTTTATAACTCCGTTCGTTGTTATTTTGCCTCTCTCTCTCCCTCTCTCTTTCTCTCTCTCTCTCTCTCTCTCTCTCTCCTCTTTTTTCCTTTCATCTTCTCTTCTTCTTTTCTTCTCTTTTTCTCTCCGTTTCTTCTTTTTTTTTCTTTCTCTTCCTTTTTTTCTTTTTCTTCTAACACCTTTTGAAGTTTTTAAATTTTTGTACTCCGTACATCATTACTTTGCCTTTCTCTCTCCTTTCTTCTTTTTCAAGCATGCCCGATTACAGATCTTTCCTCCTCCACCTTCAACACCGCCTAAAGAGACACCTTCCCACACTTCCTTTCTGTTGCTTTCAACCTTCTATTAATTTTTTCCTGTGAAGTTTCAAAAAAACACGGTTCTCTAGCCACGTTTCCTTTCTCAGTTGCTGCATCCACTACCGCCTCATCCTCAAAGGTTTCCGCCTCCATTTCCACCCCACTTTCCACTCTGTTTCTGCCATCGAACACATATTCCGTACTACTTCCTGCCGCATTATGCGTGCCACCATTCGTTCTAATCTCTCCAAAATACACACCCTCGACCGCCTTCTACCTCTTGCTTATTCCATCTTTTTCTCCTCTCTTTCACCTTTCTATGCACATTCCACTCTCCGAGTCATAATCCATTTAAATCATCTTTTCCACGAGTTTCTCGCTCGCACTAAACAACATAAACTCCACTCTTTCATTCCGTCACACTCGATTCCACTACCCCCACCACTCCCCCTACCCCT
>NC_068986.1:97008068-97011416 GCF_001194135.2 Octopus bimaculoides | reverse complement strand
CCTACCCCTCCCTCCCCGATACACTTCCCCCTCATCCTCACGCCAACCCTTCCGTTACTCGAACCCTCCACGCACTTACCCCTCCTCTCTCTCCTCCCAGCCTTTCAATACCTCCACCACCCTTCACACATCTAACTCATCCACACTCCCACTTCTGTCGTTACCATTCCTCCTGATCTTGCCCTCTCTGAGGCGAAGCGCTCTCTTCTCAGTAGAGGTCTGCGCTTCATCCCCCTCACTCCATCCAGTTACGAATTTCAGACCCGTGCTAATATTCATAGCTTTGTGCGCCGTGTCAGGTTATATGTACTGTTCTACAACATTCCACATGCATCTAACGAAGAGGACTGCTTCAATGACTTGGGCCACCGACCATCCCACTGGACGCTAGCTCCTGACCAGTTCCAAGCTGTCGATCATTTTTCAGGTATCTGCCAACATGTTGTGGAGTGGTTAACTTTCGCAAGCGTCCCCGACATCTGAACATCTCCCCGGCCGAACTCTCGGCCCTTAGATATCTCCGACACCGCAAAGACATTATCATAAAACCAACCGACAAGGGTGGAGCCGTGGTGGTGTGGCGTGCAGACCTCTGCAAGGCTAAAGCGTTCTGCCAACTTCAAGGCACCTCCTTTTATTATCCCCTGCCCTCCAACTCCACACCTAGATATCAACAGACTGCCTTCCACTACCCATGGCCTCATCTCCTCCTCTCATCTCCCTCCCATCGCCTCCAAACTCATTGTCCATACTCCACGCACTCCCACCATTTATTTCCTTCCCTTAATCCACAAGCCCAACAACCCTGGCTGCCTCATCGTCTCCGCCTGTACCTGCCCCCACAGAACTGATCTCGAAATATCTCGACCGTGTCCTTATCCCCTTAGAGGCTCCCTCTCCTCCTACATCCACGGCACTAACCATGCACTCCGTCTTTTCAACTCTTTCTCCTTCACTCTTGGCCCCTCTAAACTTCTTTTCACTCTTAATATCGAGAGTCTATATACGGTGATCCCACACAACGAAGGATTTCTTGCCCTCAAACACTTCTTAGACCTTCGATCCAACCCCCATCCTGACACGTCCGCAGTTCTTCGTCTGGCCGAACTTGTTCTTCCCTCAACTGCTTCTAGTTCGCGGGAGAGTTTTACCTACGCCTCTCGGGAGTGGCCATGGGAGCGAGAATGGGCCCCAACTATGCGAACCTGTTCGTTGGCAACGTTGAGGCCCAAATATTTTCAAGATGCACTGGTCTCACTCCCGAACTATACAGTAGTTATATTGATGACTGTATCGGTACGACCTCACTCTCCCGCGAGTAACTAGACTCTTTCCTCTTTGTTATCCAAACCTTCTATCCTGCCCTCGAATTCTCCTGCACTATTTCCAACACTTCCCTCGCCTTTCTCGACATTTCGGTCAACATACACAACTCCGCTCTCACTACCTTCATCCACTAAAAACACACGGACTCACACTCATACTTCAACTTCTTCTCCTCTCACCCTACCCACACCAAGTTCTTCATCCCCTACTCCCAATTCCTCTGTCTGCGCAGGCTCTGCAGTGATAACCATGACTTTGAGATTCAGTTTCAACTCATGGATCGCCACTTCATCCTTCATGGATATACCCTCACCACTATCAAAACGCCCTTGCCAGAGCACTTCCGTGGACCGTGCCTCCGCTCTCTCTCCCCGTACCCGTCCCGCCGTTGCCTTCTCTCGTTTCCCTTCACCTACCACCCCTCCGCCCTGCACAATTCTCCGAGCCTTCCGGCGACTCCAGTCCGACCCCTCCACTTCACACATCTTCCACAACCTACGTGACTTCTTCGTCAAGTTTCTTCTCTATCCCCACCTCCCAACCTGGCTGGTTCCCCTATTCCCAACCACGCTGCTGCACTTGCCCGCAACTCTCCAACACCACCATCCTCACAGGCACCCATCATCGTCCCTATCATACCACTGACTCCTTCACCTGCACTTCTAGCAACGTCATTTACTACATCTCCACCTCTTTCTGCCATTCTCTGTACGTTTGTTTTATTCTCTGTGTTTATTTCCTCGTATTCCTTTCTGCTGAAGGGCACAGGTTCGAAACGTAAAAGACTTTCTCACGTTCCCGAGCGTCAAACTAATATACTGCTTATTGTTTATACACCTGTTTTCGTCTTTTGTTTTTTATAAATGTGTGTGTGTGTGTGTGTGTGTGTGTGTGTGTGTGTGTGTGTGTGTGTGTGCGTGCGTGTGTGTGTGTGTATTCTAAAATATAATGTCCAACGAACGAGAACGTGAAACTCTGAGTAACAGTTTTTGTGATATTTTTGGTACTTTTTAATAAAGCATATTACTCTACCTCCGGTATTCGAGTACTATTTTTCCACCTTGTTTCGCATTTATGTGCTTACTCTGGTATAAATATATATATATATATAGTATGTATGTATGTATGTATATATGTATGTATGTATGTATGTATGTATGAATACATATATACGTATATGGGTATACATACACATATTTATATTTATATTTAAATATACGCACATATACATGCATAATGGATTTCTGTAGGTGTCTGCGCTGATCAACTGAACTTCTGTTCGATCAATTGAACTTCCTGTTCATTGAATTATTGCTGAAGTAACTACATGTTCCACAGAAACACGCTCCGTTAATGGCATTCTTAAACGAAATCCATGTGAGAGTGAGTTATAAGGCTGCATATTTGGATTACAGATACGAGACATCCGTTGTGTTTATGAGTGTTTCCTTCTACTCAGTTACCTAACGGTAACCCATGGCTATGGTAAATGATACATAAGCCAGATATCTGGGATCTTGTAATTGCGAAGTTAACTTCTTAACCATTCAGCCATACATACTTACAAATTGACATACATCCTGATATACATCCTGACATACATGTATGCAGGTGTACATACATGCATTTTTTTATATAAATTGGTCTAAAGGAAGAGGCTGTACTCATGTCCTGCACAGGTCATTAAAGAGATGGAAATATGTGAGGGCGGTGTTTGGATGGATGGATGTCATTATTCAGTTTATTTCAAGATTTCTTGCCAACAGAGAAAGGACCGGTTTCTAACCTGGATCCAAACTCCTTCATTGAAATTTTAAGCAGTATCAACAAGGTATTTATGCTTACTTGTGCTTATATGAGCAACATTTGGAGTCAGTACATGTGCAAATTTGTATGTATAATTTTCAGTGAGACATTCGACCAGTACTCCTTCTTATCATGAGTGGCTGTGGCCTCTACCGTACTTTGTATTAATGTATGAACGTATGTATGTACGCATGCATGCATGTATGTATATATATA
>NC_068986.1:97003674-97007980 GCF_001194135.2 Octopus bimaculoides | reverse complement strand
TATACATGCATGTATGTGTACAAGTATGTATGTACGCATGTATGTATGTATGTATGTATGTATGTATGTATGTATGCATGTATGTACACATCCATGCATGTATGTATGCATGTATGTATGTATGCATAGATGTATGCATGCATGCATGTTTGCATGCATGTATGTATTCATGTATGTATGCATGTATCTGTATATGCGGGAATGTATGTATGCATGCATGTATGTATGCATGTATGCATGTATGCATGTTTGCATATATGTTTGCATGCATATATGTATGAATGTATGCATGCATGCGTGTATGTATGTATGTATGTATGTATGTATGTAAGACTAAAACACGTACAGGTGTTACCAATGAAACAGGTAAAAGCAAATGACATTGCTATTTTGATTAATTCCAGAGCAACCCTGATCACACACATCAAAGTTCAAAAACATTCTAGTCGTGACTAACCTTCCTCTTTAGGTCATTTGTATTATTCCATTATTCGAAGTGTCTTTTCTTTAAGAGGACAGTGTGCGATCTGATGTGTATAAATCATATTGTCTTCCTTTAGTCCAAAATGTCTTCGTCACTGCCCGTCTTATAACAATCAAAGGTAAAGTTATAAAAAGTAATACATAAATTTAAAACCGAAGACATTTTCTTAATGGAAACATTTTTCCATTAAGCCTTTACTTACATTTCATATTCATAATGACTCTGACCTTACATAAACCACAATATTTACTTAGACCTCTATTAATGTCGGTTTTGTTATATTCCACAAATAATGTATTTTAGAAATATTACATAATGAAAGAAAACATTCGTACAGAAAAATGCGGAACACCTATGACGCAGCCATTTCGTGATCGCTCCACTTGCTGCCATATATCTTTAATATTACGACCTATCAGAATCACATTTACACACACACACACACACACACACACACACACACACACACACGTGCACGCACGCACACGCTCGCGCGCGCGCATGTATGCACACACACACACATACACACACCACATACACACACCACATACACGCATGCACGCACACAAACACACACATGCACACACGCACACGCGCACGCACTCACACATGCACACTCAAATACATATGTTTAAATTAAATATAGAGAGACAGACAGACAGACAGACAGACAGGCAGGCAGACAAACGGACGGACGGACGGATAGACAAGCAGACAGACAGAAGTGGAGGATGTTGATAATGATTGTAATATATAAAGCTAATACAACTAAAAAAACAAAAATAATATGTTTCTGCAGTAATGGTTTTTGCGAATTTTAAGAAGTTATAGTGAATGAATCCAGCTGTACGCCACCAAACAGTCACCATAACCTTCTCTTTGAAGAACTCGGGTTTAGGAAAGGTTTTCGATGCTTCATTTCGGTCCCACTACTGCGAAGAACGTTTATTATTGTACAGAATCCACTTTTCAACGAAAGTTACAATACGGTCGAGAAATGGATCGGTCTGGTTAAGAATAAGCGACGAGCATATTTCATATCTGCGTATTTTCTAATTTTCATTCAAATCGTGTGATACCCATTTGTCGAGCTTTTTGATTTTCCGATCGCATGCAAATGGTTGTTGCAAGCAGTTTTCTGGCTAACCTGAAGTTCTTTTGCCAGTTCTTGAGTGGTTTTTCTCAATGATGGTCCTTAATTGACCATCATCGACGACAGATGGGCGTCCACTACGCTCGCGATCTTTAAGGCTCAGGTCTCCACTGCGAAATCGTTTAAAACATTTTCGAGCTGATCACTCACTGGTCATTTCCTCACCAAACGTTTCGTTGATGTTGCGAGCAGGTTCAGCTGCTTTACTTCCCCTTTTAAAAACGTTTATAGATCGAATGATAAACAAATGATAAGCAAAACAAATACACAAACAATGATCTGGGGGACGGGTTTTACTTCGACCCTTCAAGCTCCGTGCCAACACTGTAATCTTTAATATAACATTATGGATACTCTATGTGGGTTCATTCATTCGCAAGAAACTCGCGTTTCCCATCCCCCTTCCTGCCCTACCACTTGACAACCAGTGATTGGTGTTTACGTGTCCGATATCTGGCAGTTCGGCAAAGAGACCCATAGAATAAGCACCAGGCTTAAAAGTATAGAAAAAAGTCCTGGGGTCGATTTGTTCGACGAAAATAACTCTTCAATGTGATGCCCCAGCATGGCCGCAGTCAAATGATTGAAACAAGTATAAAATAAAAGATATACATATATATGTATATATATATGTATATACATACATATATATATGTGTGTGTGTGTGTGTGTGTGTATGTGTACATACATATATATGTATATATATATATATATATATATATATATATATATATATATATATATATATATATATATACATACCTACCTACGCCGTTGTCATACTCATTGTGACAGACATTCTTGAACAGACCGATATATTGTGAGACATTTAAAGAATATCTGGGAAATTATTCCGTTCTTTCAATTCAGTGGTAGTAAAAAAAAAGTTGTTGCTACACATTATTCAGATATAAACATAGAAATAGTGAACAGCTCATCATTCATTCCTCTATAGCAACATCAGTGTACGTGAAACCTAGCTAGGTTTGCTTTTTACCAACGCTCAGCTATAATGAGCGACCCACCGATGTAAAAGATCTACGAAAATCCTTTCTGAGACAAACTTCTTACTTTCTGATCCAAAAAGGGACGCATTAAATAAGGAAATAATAATTAAGACTGGCTGATCAATAACTGGTATTCCTTAGTAGATCAATATGTAGTATATAAAAAACACATCCATCCTCCAAAATAGAACAGCCAATATATGAATAATGTAAACACCAAACATTGTGGAGGCGCAATGGCCCAGTGGTTAGGGCAGCGGACTCGCGGTCATAGGATCGCGGCTTCGATTTCCAGACCGGGCGTTGTGAGTGTTTATTGAGCGAAAACACCTAAAGCTCCACGAAGCTCCGGCAGGGGATGGTGGCGAACCCTGCTGTACTCTTTCACCACAACTTTCTCTCACTCTTTCTTCTTGTTTCTGTTGTACCTGTAATTCAAAGGGCCAGCCTTGTCACACTGTGTCACGCTGAATCTCCCCGTGAACTACGTTAAGGGTACACGTGTCTGTGGAGTGCTCAGCTACTTGCACGTTAATTTCACGAGCAGGCTGTTCCGTTGATCGGATCAACTGGAAGCCTCGACGTCGTAAGCGACGGAGTGCCAACAACAACAAACACCAAACACAAGTCAACGATGGGGCTTTTATCTGGTTGTATCTGCTAGAAATAGCAGACGAATCTCTCTCAAATCATACTTAACAGTCTTATAACTACATTTATGGTCACAGTATACCTCACAAATGAAAATGGTGATATGGTTACAAATGGAATGTCTTTCGATAATAAGTCTGTTTGCTCAGAGACAATAAGAATAAAAACACAATAAAAATAAAAAGAATAAGAATAAAAACATTGAGAATAAAAACACAAATCATTCATATCCTATATTACATGAACTGAATGCATCATTCTAGTTTTAGTAATTGTTGAATAAGTCGCTAAAACATTGTATCATCTATTGCAGCTGTCCACAAACTAAAAGTGAGAATATTTTACAAAAATATCACCAAAGTTAAAAATGATACTCGTCATTATGAAAGTTGAAAGGTGTAACCCTCAGAATGTATTACACAAGGACAATGCTTTCGCGTCTGTTGACCATGCATTTACTAGAAAGCGCCATTAGACGACACATAAAAAGAAGAGAACAGAGATCAAAACTATATAGAAAACTATTAATCGATAATTATGTCATCTTACACACACACACACACACACACACACACACACACACACACACACACACAAACTATATTAGCAAGAGATGTTTTATAATAGTAAAATACAAACCAGAAATCAGCACAGAGATGTAGCACCCGTAGAATAAACTATAAAAGTTGAAGTTAATCGGAAAACAAATTTGAAATAGTGATGAAGGTTTTTATGTTACATCATTGTTTTTTATGTTACATCATTCATGTGATCTCTTGCTGTTTATTATAAAAACAAATGAGACGAGAATGGTGCCCAATAAACATTTTATTCAAAACGTGGAAGGTCTAGAAACATTAATGGACATAGGAAAGTTATTGTTCCAAACGAAACAAAAAAAACTAATAATGAAATACGAAAAATTATAACTAAAAGCAATAAAACTAGAAGTCAACCATGTCCCCACTATGATATATATATATATATATATATATATATATATATATATAT
>NC_068986.1:97003005-97003664 GCF_001194135.2 Octopus bimaculoides | reverse complement strand
ATATATATATATATATATATATATATATATATAGATAGATAGATATACACGTGTATGTGTAGACTTATAGAACTGTATATGTATAATATATGTAAGTGTACATGTACGTACGCTTGAATATAAAATCAAGAGGAAAAATACACTTTAAAATGAAGACGTGTCAATATTTATTATGGCAACGAGCTGGCAGAAACGTTAGCACGCCGGGAGAAAATGCCTAGCGGTATTTCGTCTGTCTTTACCTCTAAGTTCAAATTCCGCCGAGGTCGACTTTGCCTTTCTTCCTTTAGGGGACGATGAATTAAGTACCAGTTGCGTATTGGGATCGATCCAAATATTTCGGGCCTTGTGCCTAGAGTAGAAAAGAATATTTATTATGGTGTTGTGATTATGCTGGTACTCAAAGTTTAACGTTTTACTACAGCTCAGGTAACTAAAATATAATACACAGGAAGATGACAATTATAACATATAAATACGTACCTGTAGATAGATAGATAGATAGATAGAGACAATGATGCATATAAGAAAATAAGTCACTGATTGGGCTTGATGTGCACAGTATATATACATGTAGACACGTAAATAGAGAGAAAACACAGGCTGAAGATCTTCAGACCATGAATATTCAAGCATATATATATATATATATATATATA
>NC_068986.1:97000011-97001809 GCF_001194135.2 Octopus bimaculoides | reverse complement strand
TATATATATATATATATATATATTAATACAGCATACTTACGCAGAGTACAAAGAGTCAGAAAAATAGTCTGACAGCTGTTTCTGGGGGCTCAGAGTTACATCATAATGTTGACAAATGTAATTCAACAGAATATGCAAGCAGTAATAGAAGCAAATAAACACTGAATAGCCATTTTCTACCCTGCAGACTTGGTCCTTGGTAAAGGTTTCGGGATGTGAGTTCAAATCGTTTAAGCTCCACTAAGTGTTTTCTTCATAGAGAATATTTGGGTCAATATATGTATATGCACAGCCACACATATACATATATAGACATATATTATGTTACCCATTTTAATTTATATTATTTTTAGTTTCACGAATGCTTGAAGAGTGGACGATGTACCTAATATTAAACAATACATTTTCATTTCTATATTATCTCTCTTACACACACACTTTCTTCTCCCCCTCTTTGTTCACACACACACACACACACACAAACACGCACACATTCATATATATATATATATATATATATATAACACAGCCACACTGTAGGTTAAATTACAATGTAAACACATTCTTTTTATGTTAGTAATGTGTGGGGGGGAGTGATATGGCCGGTTAACTGCTCATCAAAGAAGGCGTACCATATTTCTTTTTCCAATCATCAGCATAGACCAAATGCTTATAGACCAGTCATAAATAAAGCTAGCACCATGATCTATAACCCAATTTGCTTATTTCTGCTCTATGGGGTCTAGTTATTGATTAGGTAATATCTGTTTATACACAACATCGCCTTGTAAGAAGGGGCAACATGGAAGCTGAACAAGATTTTGAAATTTCCAAGAGGGAGAGCGTATTTATGTCTTTTTATCCGCCTGTATCTAACAATTCTTGTGAAAAACATTTGGGAGGTCGCTATATATGAGTGTAAAAGTGTATAAAGTAGAAAAGCATTCTGAATTAAGATGAATAATCTACGAGTAGAGATAATGAAGAATAAAACTGCGGGTAAAGAAAGAAATTTTTAAGCATATTTTTATTCAAAATTTTGGAGATAAATGTTACATTACAACATAGAATTTAAATATACTAAACATTACAAATTAAAAATGGAATTGAAGAGAAAATGGGGAGAATAGGGGAGGCTCGTAGAGAAAGCTGAAAGAACAAAGAAAACACTGATTTTGATAGAAAATACGGTAAATATATTTCAGTGAATTTAAAAAGTTATATGTGAAGTTTATTTTAATGGACATTTAAAGTTATAATATGAAAAACGTAAAATATTTTCTGTAAAATGTATTTTTGTAAAATATAGTTTTCTAAAAATATTATATTCGTTGGAAATCCATATGTATTAGTCCAATATCCAATAATTTCATTCTATATGTAATTACAGCTGATTCAAAACGTAACGCTCACCTGTTGATATTGTCAGATTAGCTCCGGCTTCTTACTAGTGTGAAATCCTTTGTTAAAACACTAGATATGGCACTTGAGTGACAGACATATAGACTACAAGATAGATATGTTAGTAAGAGAGATATATATATTCACCTGCAAATACAGGCAGATTGATAGGCAGCTGAACTTATAAATATGTGTGTGCGTGTTACACACATATATATATGTACAAATATATATCCATATATATGCATGTACATATATACACACACACACACACACACATATATATATGCATATATATATATATATATATATATATATATATAGAAAAAAATGTTAATTAAGGTACTCAGAAACCTGGATGTTTGTACATTTACAGATTTTTATTAATGTCACATAT
>NC_068986.1:96997292-96998443 GCF_001194135.2 Octopus bimaculoides | reverse complement strand
TATATATATATATATATATATATATATATATATAAACTATGTCCTATTTTTGCACGTCGAAATGATATGGTATAGTTCGAGGGAGATTTAAATTTCATTTGCACAGGTGGATAGAGAACGGTAAAGGCTCCATGAAGCTTCCCCCTCCGATCCTATTGGTTTTCTTGAGTGATTCCTTTATAGCGCTGACCTTTCAGTTTATCTTAATGTGCTTTCTATGACAACCCATTTATATTTCCGTCTCATTGTTTCTATTATCCGTTAATTTTTTTCTTCAGCTATTTCAATCACAATGAGCTGTCAGATTTATTGTTTCGCTTTATTGACTGTAAACCTAAATGTTTGGGACTTTATTGGTTGCTTGGTTATGTCAGCATGAATTTATTGATAAATGATAAAGTTCATATGCTGATGCTAAGGAAAATTTACAAGCAACATCAAACATTCATTTCTGTCCAAGATGTCGTACAGATTCAGAATAATACATTCGAACACCGCACTATTCAAGAAAAGTAACAGAAAATATAAATGACGATTTCAGCAAGATAAAAAAAATAGCCCTTCACGAACCATGCAGTCATCGACATCAGTGAAGCTGTTGTCGACTCCATTCTCCCGCTATCCATTTATGAACTTAATACTCAATACCTCGTTAAGAAACAATCTAAAGTGATGCTTCACAAATTACCAGCTGGGTCGCCAAGCCTATGTAGTACACAGAAATGCAGACATTGCAATTTCTGTTCATTTACCCTTTTCAAACCATGCCTTCACCATCTTTACAGCGCGTTTCATACACGGATGGCATCAAACTTGTCCTCTCACTAATCTCTAGCTGCAATCAATATTGTTACAAAACAAGGCTTAAAGTATCATCCACTAAATCCACTGTCTCCACTCTGACAGATATAGCAGCCAAATATCCCTCAAATCACTCTGTACCGTCTTGAAATTGAAACGCATTACTCGATGTAGTCAAGAGTACACTGTTCCTCATGAGAGCAAATGGATTGTCATAGCCAGAATACATTTGATCGCCGCCTTCTTTCTTTCTAACAACACAAGAGAATAGACAAATAGATAGATAGATAGATAGATAGAGAGAGAGAGAGAGAGAGAGAGAGAGAGAGAGAGAGAGAGAGAGAGAGAGA
>NC_068986.1:96990468-96996932 GCF_001194135.2 Octopus bimaculoides | reverse complement strand
TGTGTGTGTGTGTGTGTGTGTGTGTGTGTGTGTGTGTGTGTGTGTGTGTGTGTGTGTGTGTGTGTCCCGGACTTTCAACTGGACATTTATATCTGCTGGACAGCTGACCTCTACAACAACGCATATCTTCTATTCCCTGTCCCACAGAACTATATCAGGCTTGTTATGCTTGTGCCGAATTGATGTTTTTATAAGAGCGTTCCATCAGTGTTTCTTGTTTTTAAAGGTGTGAATACCTACTGGTTCTGACAGGCCTTTGATGTATACGTCAGGACAATCCTTCCTGTGGGTATGTATGCATATATGTAAATAACATTGTATGCATTTATATGTATATATACGTACGTGTGTTTATGCACAAACACACGCACGCACACATACACACACACACAAAACACACACACACACACACACACACACACACACACAAACATATATATATATAATATGTACGTATGATATATGTGTAAATATATGTGCGTTAGTATGTGCTCGTAATATCTTTTAATTTTGATATTAATAACATTTTATTACTATCTTTATTAATATTTCTCATGTATAATTTTCTTTCATTACTTATTCATTTGCGTTTCTAAAGCTATCTCGTATGAATTCATATGCGTGTTTTTATTTATTGTAGTGATATTTACGTAATAATCGGTGTTATTTTAATGTATTCTGCCTCATTATACATTGAGCTAGCTTGTGTTTAAAATCCTACTTTGTATCTTTAATTGCTGTTTCTTTTATATTTTCCCTCCTAGTAAATCATTAACTCGTTATATAATTCCATTATTGTTTATGGTGAGGGACACGAGTTTAGGGCTAATATTTTTCCCACTCAACTTTTCACTTCTTAGACTTGATATTTTATTATAAATTTAGATATTAATAAATAGATATTCTGTGCTTTCCTAACGTGGACTCCTGATAATTATATATTTACGTTGTTTTATTCCATTCCTTAGAATTGAGAGTAAAGTTTATATAAAACGCATACTGTGAATTACATTGTAAAGGAAACAAGGATATCAGACTCCTAAAAGAAAGTGGCGAGGCCGTTAAGACGAAAGCAACAGTAGACCCGTTTTCTACTTTGCATCATGTCTCGAAGTGGAGGATGCAAGTAAACATGAAACGTAGATTCGTCTTTCGACTAGACATGTTTCTTCTGTCCAGGAGTAAGAATCAATCATTGTGGTCGAACTTACAATAATCTGGGAGGACAGACACGATACTTCTCACCAGCTAAAGAAAACCAAATATCAGGATTTGGTCGACGAGGGATGGCACATGGCGTCATTCCCTATAGATGTCGGCTGGCAAGGCTTCCTAGCATGGTCCAGTGCGGTATTTCCTGCAGAAGATTGGTCTGGAACCCAAATACGTGAAGAAAGCCAGCAAGGAGATAGGCACTACAGTCGAAGCTAGCTCGAGGTGTCTGTTGCTGACAAGAGACCGCAAGTGAAACACATTGTTATTATTATTATTTCATATACGCACAACAGACCAAACTGTTGGAAAAGAAAAGTAGCTAGAATCCAAGAGCCTCCTTAAGTATTAACTGTCCTTACTAACACTATTTTCAGGACTTGCACTAAACATATATTGAAGGGGATAACGAGTCTTCTTCAAAGTTTCTTCTCTTGGTATTAATTTTCCCTAAGGCTGTGTCACCTGAGTAGAGATCTACTTTCTATTTTTTCATGCTATAGCTAATTAACTCTCTCCATTTCTTCATGTTATAGCTAATTAACTCTCTATTATTATCATGATCATTATTATTTTTCTTTTTATCTCAGCTTTCGGTGAAACTTCTGGAGTCTTGCATGCGAAGCGGGCTTGCTGCCTGCATCCTACAGTACCATGCTATCTGTTCTTTTCAACTATCTAATACTTTCCTGGTTATTCTGGCCATGCCAAGGAGGCAAACCTTTTGTAACAGTTCTACTTGGCACTCTATTCCGATTTCCTTTATATTCCTCTTGACACCCCTAGGACGCAACAGTAATTGACACTATCTTCACCTTCTTCATTTTCCATAGCCGGGCTATTTCGTACTTAAGAGGGTTGTATTTATCTATTTTTTCGCCTTCCTTCTTGACTATTCGTGAGTCAAAGAGGCACACAACATCAACTGTATAGCACACATGGGGCATCTTGTCGACCACCACTAGGTCTGGTCTGTTATGTTCTAGCAGCTGATCTGTTTGAACTGGGAAATCAACACAGGATTTTGCAAGTTTCCGACCACGCTACCCTCTGCGATTTCTGTTTTTGATTCAATCTAGCCCCCACTTCTCGCACAGTTTCCAGTGTAGCACTTTCCCTACCTCATCGTGTCGCCACAACTTGTAGTGGTTTGGGGAAAGTCTTGGGTATTCGTTCATATGGGCAATGGTTTCGTCCAATCTATTACAGATGCGGCAGAGTGGAGACACTTGCTCATTCCTAAGGTTGATTCTCTGCCAGTATCGTACTCTCAGTCTCTTTTCTCAATGTTCCTTTCTTTAGCCAACCCCACCCATTTTCTCCAGAAACTTCAGTTGCGGCTACATGGAACTGATTGCGTAGTCCTTCGTTGTGTAATAGAGCACTAGTTTAGAGACAGACTATACCAAAAATAAGCTCAATAGGTAGTTTACTTAACAAGCAATAGTAATTTTTCCTGTGTCCATTTTTCTGGACGCTATGCATTAATGGGTTAAAGATGTTCACCGAAACACCCATGTTTCCAGAGGTGAATTATTCAAACGTCAAAGAATTCCTCTCAACACATGGCTCCCCCGCTACTCTTGCTCGTGATCAGAAATGAGTATATCGTTAGCCACTAAGGGACATGCTCAACTGGTTAAGGTCAAGCAATTGACAAGCAAATCTGTGGTATTCAGCAGAATATTTGTTGTAGCGCATCTTTTATACCAAGACAAAACATGTACATGATAACACTTTCATCCAGTTAAACTCAGAAGGCACGAGAGCCACTGCTTGGTAATTATTATTATTATTATTATTATTATTATTATTATTATTATTATTATTATTAATATTATTATTATTTGCGTTGTTGTTTTATTTTATACGAGCTATTACAAGTCATGCACACAGACATCGAATAAGAGCCAGACGAACATCTCACTATGGCTGCTATTTATAAATTGGCAATGGTATATGGTAGAGGAAGCAGACAAGACTCTGACAACTAGTTGTAAGATTTCGTTAAATTTATATTTCGAGTAGTAGTAGTAGTAGTAGTAGTAGTAGTAGTAGTAGTAGTAGTAGTAGTAGTAGTAGTAGTAGTGTTATCATCATCATCCTCGTCATCATCATCGTCATCATCATCGTCATCATCATCGTCATCATCATCATCATCGTCATCATCATCATCATCATTATTATTATTACTAGTGAGAGAGCGCCGTGCATGCCATCAAAGTGACACCAGAAGTGAATTTTTCAAACGTCAAAGAATTCCACTCAGCATATGGCTCTGATGCTCCCACACAACTTTTGCTCATACTCAGAGATGCACATATCATCAATGGACATGCTCAACTGGTTACGGTCAAACAACCGACAAGCAAATTTATGGTATTGAGCAGAATATTTGTTGTGACCCATCTTTGTTGTGGTCCAAGACAAAACATGTATATGATAACACTTCCAATCAGTTAAGATCAGAAGGCATGAGAGCCGGTGCCTGGTACTGCACCAGGGCGTTGTTGTTCTTGTTGTTGTTGATTACCAGAGTAAGAAGTGTCTCATAAGTATTATTAAATTGTACTGAAATCATTTAACTGTTTATACTCAATTAGTGTGTTGGTGTTGTCGTGTGTGTTGAGGGTGTCTAAGTGTATTGGCATCTATTTGTTGTGGATTGATGATATACTCAAGAAGTGTTCTCTAAGTTAATTGTGCAAATGGGCGGTTGATCTCGAGGATTGTAATATGGTCGTCCAGGCAAATAAATTATTTTCCAGTTAGATACAACAAATTTGTTTTGATGGATACATCTCATAAAATTCTCCGCTCATGAATTTAAATAGCTGTTGTGGCTTTTCGACTTTTGTCTGGTTATGTAGCTTGTCCACCACATAGAGGCTGCATTTCTTTGATCCATCCATAGATGGCTAATACACACACACACACACACACACACACACACACAGATAGATAGATAGATAGATAGATAGATAGATAGATAGATAGATAGATAGGCAGGCAGACATAGAGGCATACAGGCAGGCATACAAACAGACAGGCAGGCAGGCATACAGACAGACAGACAGACAGACAGACAGACAGATAGACAGACAGATAGATAGATAGATAGATAGATAGATAGATAGATAGATAGATAGATAGATAGTTATCGTTTGGCTTTAAAAATGTGCTTATCGTTTAGAAATAAAAAGGCACTATCCATGATCTTTTGTGTGGCCTTTAAGCCCGATTGGTGAAAAGATAAAAGTTATCCTTAAACTGGCAATCTAGCCCAAAATTAGTAACAGATTAGACCCCGTGAAAGTCACTAAATGGCCAGTTGCCGTGGTTATATCCTGCAACCGATTGACTATACCACACAACAATTTGTAAGATCCATCTGCTATCAGCTTCGGCACAATTTGCGACTATCCAAGATTCGTTCACAACTTTTGATCGACCTGAAACCATAATAGAAGGCATTCACTCAAGATGCCTTGCAGTGAGCCTGAACTTAGAACTTCTTACCCACAAAGCAAACTTCTTGATCACACGGTTATGCTTGCATTATCTTATCTATGAAATCTATCAAATATGCTTTGCACTTTGGAATTACGTTGTTTAGTTTTGAGAATGAATTGAGAAATGAATAATGATACATATTTATGAAGTTTAGGCCATTACTTCCGTAAGTTTAGACCATTGCTTCTATGTGGTACTACAATGCGCCATTAGTGTGTTTTTTTTTTACTCGTTGGGTAAAATTATCATTAATAAATATAATCCTTGTTACAAAAGTCGATATGTCTGAATATCAAAATATTATTTAGATTCCGTTGTGCATTGAAAATTATATAGAATAACGGTTCTCAAATTTTGATTTTTGCTTGTAGCTACCAGAACCATCAGTGTGTTGACTGTACGAAATGTAGAATAAATTATGGCCTTTGATTGTTCAGTTTATTACAAAATTGCATATCATAACTGCTAAATTGAAATAACATCACAGAGTTGTTTTCAATATAAAAGAAGATAAGAATACTAAATTACACATTGAAAGTGATATTATCTTTACCAATATGAATTCAGATTGGTTTTATTAGTTTGTTATTTTTGTCCGTTTCTTCTATATTATTGAATTTCAGTCCTGATCTTTGAGAACTTAATGTGTTATAAACATCTTCTCCGAGCATATCAAAAGGATCATTTCATATCTGTATTAAAATAACTAAATCATTCAAAATCATATGTGATCGTTCTACCTGCTTGAAATAGCAGTCAAATCACTCTCAATCTTCGCTCTACGGTCTTTAAAAGCAAGAACACATTTAGCGAGCCATTCAGCGATCCTCTGTGTGGTTTTCCAACCTGGTAGGAATGGCAGCTATATCTTCCTCAAATCAATGAGTGGGGCTTTAAACTAGTGGCATGAGCTGCTAGAAATAGCATCTAACTCTCCTTTTAATCATACAAACAAATGATGAAGCCTTTACATTCTCATTCGGTCTGCTAGTAATAGCAGTAAAGTCCCTCAAATCACATGATCCAATGACGGAGCCTTTACGTCCTCACTCAAATTTCAAGAAACAGCAGCTAAATAACCCACAATCCCATGAGGATATATTTACAAGTTCTAACTGGTTAGAAACAACAACCAAATATCCCACAAGTCTCCAAGCGAGTGAAAGCATCTTTTGGTTGATGATTAATCCGCTAGAAATAGCAGTCACATCTCCCTCAAACTACAGCCTATATTCATAACAAAAATTATATTGGATAACGTAGTCTGGAGTGCATCTTTCTTAAAAATAACTTGGGGTGGTTGCGCTTGGGAAAATTTTGGTCATACATCTGCTAAATGATGGATGTCTTAAAGTTTAAAAAAATAACAACAGCAAAAAGAAATGTAGATAATCTATATCTATAAAAGAGAGGATGTGTGTGTGTGTGTGTGTGTGTGTGTACGTGAATGTAGTTTATGCACGTCCACAAATTAGCACGCATGTCGCTCCAATTTTAGGAGGACATTGTTCATGACCCTATCTGTGTTTTTGTCAACTTTTTCTCTCAGAGGCACCCGCGTATAGCTGTAAAAATCGATAAACTTTTACCAATTGTGAAGTTTGTTGACATGGCGAAGTCAAATCTGTGCGTACGCGCGTGAAGAAGAGAGAGAGCAAGAGAGAGAGAAAGAAAGAAAGAAAGAGAGAAAGAAAGAGAGAGAGAAAGAAAGAAAGAGAGAAAGAAAGAAAGAGAGAGAG
>NC_068986.1:96987379-96989719 GCF_001194135.2 Octopus bimaculoides | reverse complement strand
TTTGGTTAAGGTTGTTGGTAAGCTTTCCTAAGTTACTCCAATCCAGATCCCCAATGCAAACCTTCAGATCAACCTTCTCCTATGCAGATCTCTAATGCAACATTAAAAAAAAGAGTCAATAAGTGAAAATAACCAATAAACTGATTCCTTATGAGATTTCCCATTCAAATTGCCAGCAAACCATTTTCAGCCAAACCAATTTCAACGGATTTCGCTCAAATCTGATGTCGATGTTACTTATTTTGGTTTGAAATAATGCACTTAATCATTTAATAATCCTAGCTTAATCCCGAGCAGCGCCGGGCTATACTGCTAGTTTATATATATAACCCGGAATAAAATAACGATATGATCACGATTATAATGCCTATGAATGTGGATTTGCTGTGTCAAGGCTGATCCGGAGATTAACAGCATCAAATGAGTATAAATTAGATAATGTAGTGCTAGATACATATATATATATATATATATATATATATATATATATATATATATATATATATATATATATTCCTAAATGAAAGTTGTGATGGTCGCAGCTGGATCACTTTTGCTACGCCTATTAAATGAAAGCTGACTTGGGTTGAGTAGTATCAATTAACAGAAATACAACTTGTGATAATTAGTATGCTAGAATTATTAAAATTACAAGTCTAATTTTCGAACTACTCTTTACCCAGACTAATTATTCTAACTAAAACGAATATTAGCATTATCCGCAAATATATTCCAGATCAGATAATACTAAAATTAGGCTAACTTCTCTTTTGCTGTTAATTATATTGGATTTTTACTTCTATATCTAACAAAAATAATTTTGTCATACAGTTTAGCTTTTGTCATTATTATCCCTCATTATCAAATTCCTTTTAATGGAAGCTATCAATTTCACTACGAATTTTTCATAAATTATTTCTTCAGAAATTAATATCACGATATATGACTCGTGAGAAAATTGATTTTGTATTATGATAATAGCATTTAAATATAATCTTTCTAATCTGTTTTCTGTTAATTGGGTACGGCGGAAACTAGTGATATTATAGGGATTTTATATCTTGAATTGTCAACAGACTAAGCTTCCCTAATTTCACGACCTCTCCACAGAGATGATCAAGAATTTTTATCATAAAAAAGTGAAAGGTTCCGAAAAGAACTCCATAGTAGTTTTAAGGAATCTAATTTTAAATAGCGGTTAATACTGAAGATGTAGCCAGACATTTTATATTTTAATAGGGCATTTACCTGTTCTTACGTAAAATGAATTATATCACCAGAAGAGACAGTTTTTCATTTTAGTATTTTTTATTTATTTTTTCAACTTTTGCCTTAAAACTGAATATATTCTAACATGAATTAAAAGCCAATAACAATTTTAACACGTGATTCTATTTATAATGATACAAATATATTTTTAAGCCTTTTAAATTATTCGTGCGGATAAAGTGTGAATAATATTTTATCTTCATTTACCGTATTCCTTAATTTGTTCACATATATAAGCAAGACTTGGTATAATTTGTAAAACACATCTTTGAATAACCTACAACATCAAAAAGGTCACCTTATTCTTATTAAATAGCATTTCCTTATCAAATGGTTCAACGTCGTCATCAGAAACAAAACGATTAACGGCATTTCTTCTAGACGTTTACGTTCTTAGTTCAAATCCAACCGAAGTCAACTTTTATCCTTTCGGGATAAAATAAAGTATCAGTCAAGTACTGGAGTTAATGTAATCGACAAGCTCTTTCTAAAAATATTGCTGGCCTTATACCAAAATTAGAAACAACTACTACAAATATTTTCGTCCCCATATATTCATATATATTCACTTTTTTAATTCAAATTTTATGTAAGTTGTTTAATAGTTTCTGATTTTAATTTTGTAGGTTTCAAAGATATTCCTCGCTGCCCTTATTATTTCTTCCTGCACCACGTCTATTTGTTGTAATTTATCCTTATTGTCGAGAAGAACCCCGTTTAGAACCATTCAATGCTTTCAGCATATATTACTGTTTACATCTACAAACATAATCATGTTTTATACAGTACGAAGATAAAATTTACGGTTTATAATTTAGTTCGATAAGTGCCAGCAAAAATCCTCGGTAATATGTAAGAGAATGGAGTGGGGGACGTCAGTAGATTCACATATCCACGTTGCTGGAGATTAATGTAAAAAAAAAAATAGCGTTCTCTATAAGTAATGGTATATCGAGATCTAATAACTGGTTATTGGTACTGCTAGAGCGAGGGAGAAAATATACAAACACACACCCACGCATAAACACACATACACAAACACACACACACACACACACACACACACACACA
>NC_068986.1:96979164-96987065 GCF_001194135.2 Octopus bimaculoides | reverse complement strand
ATATATATATATATATATATATATATATATATATATATATACCATCATCAAAAGCCAAAGAAACGAAATAATAAATCAATAAATACTGTAAACAATAGATTTATGAGTGTCAATTAAGCAAACGATGGATAAAGCGACATAAAAGGTTAATAACATAAAAGAATGATAATTATCAACCTTTCAAGTAAGCAATAAATGAGTGTTGATGGCAGTTGTTGTCTTCAGGTCGGTTGAACACTTAATGGTGTCAGACAATGAAACATATGTTAAAGATATTAACTATGAGCTGCGTCGATAGGAGGTGTTTTAGTGTTAATAGCTGTTAACGCTTTCTGGGTGATTACACACTTGATGGTGTCTGTCACACTGAGGTACATGTATTAACGGCATTAGCGATCAAGCGGGCAGGTAGGTTTATGGTTAATAAGGTGGAGTGGAAGGGGTAAATATTAGGTAGGGGTGTGGTTTATGGTAGTTCCTTATACATGTATTACATTTGCGTATATGCATATATATATATATATATATATATATATATATATATATATATATATATATGCATATATATATATATATATATATACATATATATACACATGCACATTCAGGTGCATTTATACGTATATGCATGTGTGTATATATATACATACATACTGACATACACACACACAGACACACACAAAGACACACATATACCGGCATACACACACATACACACACACACACACACAAACACACACAAGCAAGCACATAAGTACAAAACAAGGTGGAAAAATAGTACACGAATGACGAAGAGTAATATGATTTTTATTGAAGCTGCAAAGTCATCACAGAGCTGATACTCAGAGTTTCACGTTCCCGTTCGTCGGACAATTATGATGGAACGTAAGTCCCTCATATTGTTATCAAAACTGTCCGACGAACGGTAACGGGAAACTCTGAGTAACAGTTCTATGATGATTTTGCAGATCTAATCAAACGTGTGGATATATACATGGGTCAGAGTTTGCTTGACAATACAGCCTGTTAAGGATACCCTTAGCAGTTAGAGACTTGGTTTTATATCAGAGTTTTCTTCTCCTAGATGTGTTACCTTCACCACGGCTAAGGAGTCCCATCTGCCCCATAAAGTATAAGATTGGTGGAATCTAGAACTTCCTTATGCAGTTGCAATCGCGCTAGGCCGGGCTTGTCGTCAGAATGAGTGATGAAAGACTATCCAAATTCTTCATGTACAGCCAGCTTGATAGTGGACACAGGAATATTGTGGTTGATCATGGCTCAGATATAAAGAAAAGCTGAAGAATAATCTCTCAGCAGTCAATATAACTCACCAAACCTTTGAATAAGCAGCCTTGGAGATAACAAAATGGAGATCGCTGTGCCAAAATGGTACAATAGACTTTGTTTCAACTATCATTAATAGGCTTAGGGATCAATGCGAAAGAGAAAAGCAGTTGCAAATACACCGCCTGCTCTGACTCGTATTCTTCATACCTGCAACATCGGCAGGCTTCTTTGCAAATCGTTGGCAGGGATCAAAAGTCACATTCGACATAAGCTTTATGACTGACAAAGAAAGAGTAGGCTGTTGAATCCTCATACGTCGTTCTGAATTCAAATTTCTAACGAGGTCCACTTTGCCTTTCATCCTTTCGGGTTCGATAAATTAAGTACCAGTTGAACACCAGTGAATCGTTGGCAATTTTCTTCCTCCGTCTTCCCTTCTTTTGGACTTTCCTCTGTTTCTGAAGAAGAGCGTCTGCTCGAAACGTAAAACCATCTTTCTCTCCTTTCCTGAGCGTCTGCTAATACATTACATGTACCACGTACTCGCGTTGTGGCTGTTTCATGTTTGTTGTTCTTTTTGAGATTTACTACATACATACATACGTACATACATACGTACATGTATAGATCTGTGTGTGTGTATGTGTTTAGTGCGATTTAAACTTTAGATTACAGTATAAATCACCAAAATTTAGAACACCATAGGTATTCCTGTTCGTATCATTGTCCTCATATCATTAAGTATGAATCCGCAGTTTGGGGACGTCACAGAGTGCACATCAAAAGAAAGCATGACGTCCATGAAATATTAGATGTAATCGACTTATCCTTTCCCCTGAAACTGCTGGCCTTGTACCAATCTTTGAAATCAATATTTAAAATTTACTTCAGTCTTTCTTTCTGATTAACGTTGTGTTGGTCATACAGTATAAATGTTTAATTAATGATAAATCATCTAAAGCACATATATACAAATTTAACTACCTTCCAAGATAATAGCTTCATTCATGAAGCTGAATTTTTATGCCGTATCTCGGAAGGCGTTCGGGTACATTTTCCCTACCAGCAAATTGTAAAACGATTTGTCAAGTAATTCACACCTCTTTTCTCTTCTACCGAAAGCATAGACAGAATCTGTTTACATTCCTATAATTTACTATAACATTTGCTTATATCATAACTTAGTTACTAAAGTCTTTCTAATATTTAAACTATATAAGGCAGTGAACTGGCAGAACCGTTAGCACGCCGGGCATTTTGTCTGTCTTTACGTTCTGAATTCAACTTCCACCAAGGTCGGCTTTGCCTTTCATGTTTGATAAAATAAGTACCAGTTGAGCACTAGAGTCAGTGTAATAGACTTACCCCTTCCCAAATTGCTGGCCTTGTGCCAAAATTTGACACCAGTCTTCAAAATATGTGATTGTTTCCGTGACAGTCTACATATTCTTCAATTACTTCTGTTCTACTTAATATATGTTTATTGTAGTGTCCAGCGATTTAGAGTTTCATTCCATGCTGCGATCAAAATCCATTTGGTCCTACAACTCTGTGTCCTGCGCCATTTAGCAGGTGCTAGGATTTTATAATTTGATTTTAACTGTACATGATACTTTTCTTACTTGCCAGATCTGAGTGATATGTGACATTAAAACCTATTAGATTAATGCCATTAATATTCCTCTTTCAACAGGGCGGGAATTTCAGGAAATCGACGGTCTGGAAGAAAAGATTGAGGTGGAGATGAATAGGGGTGGGGTATGAGGAAGTTGACAATCTTATATAAATTTTATTTTCTAGTTGCAGAAGACACCTGTCTCTCTGTATTCGTGGTAAATATACCTACGTCCATGTTTTGAATGGTGTCTTATGAATATAGCAAATATTGAATGGTATTTTCTTAATACAGAAAAATGTTATTTAACTGAAATACACCTTTGCTTTCCTATATAGTTTTTCTAACTCAGGCTATGCTTTATAATGTAGTATTCATACCTATTAACTTGTTATTTACCTCATTTAATTAGTTTCTTAGTGCTTTAATAATTTACCTTCTTATACTTTTCTTTCAACAGTGAATGTTTTTGCTTATACTCTATTTCTTTAATGCCAAACTAATTGCAGATCCGTTTTTGGTCTAATATTTTTATCTGTTTCTTCACCTAACGTCATATTTGTTGGTTTAATTCAATATTGTGTCTTCAACATTAACTTAACACACTTTTGTCAACCGAATTCCAATTCAATTTGCCTACTCAATCTGTGAACCGCAATAGTTGTTTGTCATCTACAACATACAACTTGACGTCATCTATAAATAGACGATTGCTGGTTTGCTATAAACAAAACTTGTCTCCATAAGTAGTCTGTTCAGAAATGTCATTCTTGAAAGTTATCCTAGACTATTGGGAGAAAATATTAGAAGAAAACACGCTTCGTGAATTATCTTCAGACAGGAGATCTGTTCTGAACGCTTACAACAGAGAGTACTCCACTAAAATCACCCAAAGTTGAACTAGTGATGTTAAACCAGGTAAAGAATTATTTGTAATCCCTACTACAAGAAATATAATCCATTTGAGGGACTTTTCATGTCGTTTTTATCTAGTTTGTTTTAGTCACAACACTAGGTTCGACCAGTGATTAAAGTACTTGAGGGCAATGTGATGGTTTAAAGATAAGAGCTAGAGAAAAGTTTTTTTAATGAACACCAATACATTAATTTATTGATTCTATTAACAAAGATACAATCACGGCCTTCTATAACATGGTAATAATACACACCAGTATCAGCTCTCCATCCAGAAAATGAGACTGTGACTTAATATATTATGATTATCAACTAAAAGGGGCCTAAAATGGAAATCAAAGGAGGTCACAATGAGATCTAAGTGCGGGAATTAAAAGTACAGGGGAAAATGTGCATCCAAATTTGGTCCCGGGTTCAGTCCCACTGCGTGGCACCTTGGGCAGGTGTCTTTGGTAGTGGATTTGGTAGACGGAAACTGAAAGAAGCCCGTCGTATGTATGTATATATATATATGTGTGTGTGTGTATACGTTTCTGTGTCTGTGTTTGTCCCCCCCAACTTCGCTTGACAACCGATGCTGGTGTGTTTACGTCCCCGAAGCTTAGCGGTTCGGCAAAAGAGACCGATAGAATAAGTACTAGGCTTACAAAAAGAATAAGTCTTGGGGTCGATTTGCTCGACTAAAGGCGGTGCTCCAGCATGGCCGCAGTCAAATGACTGAAAGAAGTAAAAGAGTAAAGTGTAAAAGAATATATTAAAAAATCAAAATTTAGAAAAGGATTTAAGGACCAAGAGAAGAAGGATACATAAAACAATCGAAGCCATAAAAGTGGGGGACTTTTATATAAAATAGAAACTTCATAATGCTTCTTCTTCGCATAATATTAAGGTGGTCATGATAAAACTATTCAACAATGAACCTATAATTAAATTCAGATGTCATCCGAGTGGGAGTACACATTTTCTATTGAGTCAAAACCAGAGATTAAGGGTTGAAAAGATAAGATAAATATTTCTATAACAAGTAAACTTATTTAAAAACCTTGGAAAAATATGTCTATATAAAAATTACCAACATTATGAAAAAAATCTGAAAGGATATAAGAAGGTATAAAAATACAACATATATATGCATAAAATTATCATATTTCTATTTATTTCTATTTATGTGTTTCAGCCAAGTGGCTGCGGTCATGAAATATAGAGTGCAATTATTATAAAATATAAATATAAATAAATAAATATCCATACCATATTGTATTATATTATACCATGATTACTATAGAGAGAAGTTACAAACTCCTTCACAATCTATAGAAATTACACCAGTAAATGTGAGGGTATATAGATATACAAAATACAATAATGTAATATAAAAGAATAAATAAAATAAAATAAAAATGAATAAAAGGAAAAATATCTGTATAAAATTTTAATACAGGATTTATAAAATGAAAAAATAGAAATAAAGGTAAGAATTTTACATTGCGATTGCCATAAGATATATACCGGATATAAAAAGAGATAAAAAAAAATAAGGATAAGTCAAGATATTCATAAGAAAAGCTAATTTAAGAATAAATAAAATAAGATAAAAATACCATTGGAAATGGTTTTATAAAATATTTGTAAGATATATTATTACAGGTACAGATGTGTGTAGAATCATAACAGTTCTTAAGGGGTATATAATATCCTTAAACGAGGCGTAAGATCCGGTAATCCATTGTAAATATACTTATTATGACTGATAGGAAAGAAAGTGTTAGAACCGAAGGGGGAAATAGTGTAATATAAATATAGGAGGAATGCAGATTAAACAGGTAGGGGTTATAAGGGGGCAATAATTTCATACAAGAGAGGATGTATTATGAAAGATATAACACCCCAGATAATTTCTGCCACTAAATCATAGTATAATATGTATAATATTATTTGTTTCTAAAATATTTGAAGGTACGGTTGATCTGATGCACACAGGATATTCTAAGGTCTAATCTATTAGTAATTAGGTTATTTTTATCTCTATACTTTAAAATTTCGTAAATTTTCATACAACATAGTTCGCATCCATATCGGCTATCTTTGTATGGCTGAGCTCCCCGTACTATATATCCCATTTACGGCTAAATTTACTATTGCTATCCTTAAGTTCCCAGATTTTACTAGATAATGATGTACTGTTAGCTTTATGTCTAAGTCTAAAAGATGGAAGATGGTTATTTAGGTGCTTCTTCATATCTATCGAGCACCCGATGTAAATAAAGTCACTAGTTTCAGTCATTAGTGTACATTTGTAAACAACATTTTGGACTTAACAACGACTTTATAACGGGCGTTGAGATCTTACCCTACAATTGCAGCTGGGGATATTATCGCTATTACTATCATTATTATCATCATCATCATCATCATCATTATAGGAGTTTAAAACACTATTGACAATATTATTATTACTAATATCCCGGGATAATTTTATATTTCTTCTATTAAATTGGGCTATAATAGTACCTACATTAGGAAGGGTGGAATATGAGATTCTGATTGTCTTACAGGAGAAGATTTTATTGTACTTATGAGAAGCTAAGAAGTTTTTTTTTCTAAAATCGCCATAAATTTGTTATATTTATATTAGTAGATATAGTACAGTTAAAGGGAATGTTATACCAGACTACATTATTATTATTTCTAGAATTCTTATGTTTATGAAACCGTATCCTATCAATTCTACTACCTCTCGAACTCTCTGTTTGATTATTAACTATGGTCTTTATTATCGGTTATTTATGTTATCATTAGAGCAGGCTCCATTCATCTCAGTCATATCCTTACTATTATTATACATATTAGACATTTTACCGTTCGTAGATTCTATTTTCTTATTGTTATATATCTTATTCATTGATTTAATAGGAATTTTAGAGGCTATCCTGGTAGGTTTATCTACTCGACTAGTGGGGGTGCTATTGTTCCTCTTTTCCCTTCTATTTTCATTACAATTCCTAGTAGGTGTCTGACTTTCCGAATTAAGAAAAGCAATCTCCTGATTATAGCCTGCTTTAGAAAGAGCAGAGTTATAGTAGTGGGAGTATGAATTAAATATATCCTATTAGCTGATAATTGCGTAATTCGTCTTGAAATTTCTTTTACTACCGATTTTAATGCATTAGGGGGCGTGATTATAGGATTTGCTCACATACCTAGTAACTTCATCCGGTTTTCTAGCCAGAGTTTATATCTAAAGTAGTATCTAAGAAGTTAGCTATCTTCGTGCCATATTCGAAAGTGAGCCTTAGGTTAAAGCTTTTGAAGAATTTTCTGATTTTTTTCCCCTCATTCTTTCTATAAGGGTTTTACTATTACTAGGTATAATGAACAAAGCATCATCCTAATAAAGACCACCATGCAGTTCAGGGATTTCACTAATGAGACTTTAAGAGATATGCACCAACCAAATCAGTAATCTGGGCTGAGACACTCGAACCCATAGGAATATCAAAATTATTAGGGATGTCGCACCTCGTCCATAACCTACCCTCAAATTCTATGATAGTTTTCCTATCTAAAAGAATAATATCTATTTTGTCCCTAGTTATAAGAGAGAGGCTTGTTTAAAAGAATAGGGGAGATACTAGAATAACTATTGATATCAAATTGTATAAATGAGTAATTACTTACATTTTCAATAGATGTGAACTAATGTATTACTTCATCAGTACTACACCATGATTTAAGAGATAAATTAGGAATTATTAGGGGTAATATCGTATCAAAAACGGATTTACTAAGTCAACCAAGTAAGTCTAACAGAGGGATTGTATATATAGTTGGTGTTTAGTATCGTCTTACAACGAAACCAGATCTAATAACTCTGACATTCTCTGACAACAGACACCTACGCTCCTTATTTTAGCATAATTTTGGGTTCTTTCATATTGAAGACAACCACGATCATCTGAACGAAATCCATGCTTATCTATCTATTTATATGTGAGAGGTTTTGTGGGGCAAGTATGAGTGAGTTTGTGTGTGTGTGTGTGTGTGTGTGTGTGTGTGTGTGTGTGTGTGTGTGTGTGTGTGT
>NC_068986.1:96974914-96976967 GCF_001194135.2 Octopus bimaculoides | reverse complement strand
TCTATCTAGACGTTTCGAAGATAAGACAGAACGTACTCTAGAATAGTCTCTTCCTGAGTAGTGGATCAACCCACTACACAGAGGATTCCAAGGTGGCAAACACAAACCAAGACAGGAAAAAATGGACAGTGAAAACAACATTCAAAAGCCGTACGGCCAAACGCAAATCTGAGGTAGAACGCTAGTAGTTCGTCTTGCCTTCACAGCGGCTGGAGTGAAAAGAAAGTTGACCACAGGTCACACGAGAGCAGAGAGGATGGTGGATATATATATATTTATATATATGACGGGCTTCTTTTCAGTTTCCCTCTACCAAATCTACTCACAAGGCTTGGTCAGCCTGAGGCTATAGTAAAAGACACTTGCCCAAGGTACCATGCAGTGGGACTGAACCCAGAACCATGTACCTATATGTATAGTAGATATATATTATGCATGCGTGTGTGCGTGTGCATATATGTATTATGTTAGTACCTATATTCTATATATGTACGTATGTTACGTATACATATGAACGTGTGAATTTATTTATCATTCTATTCGACTCAGATTTAGTCTTATACCTGGTAGACTTTATGTGGGTTGCGCGTTACTACCTCTAGCCTTAGATATCCACAAGCTTTAAATAATCTTTCAAGTGCTCAAAACTCTTCTGATAATCTCTCCTGAAGCTCTACAGGACATTCTATTCCAGTCACCTTCTATATAATTACTCACAGTCCCAAATGCACCAATTATTACAAGCACAGCATTTACAGTTTTTGTATTTTAAATTCTCGCAATTTTCAATTTTAAAGGATTGTATTATTTAATTTTTCATCTTCTTTCTTTACAATCCTGGAATCAAGCGGACATGATATATCAATTAGCAATTCATGTGTGGGATGGTGTGTGTGGGATGGTGTGTGTGGGATGGTGTGTGTGTGTGTTTATGTATGTTTTGACGTATGATATTCGGGAAGGAAACTGAGTACTCTTCTCTGAGGAGCGGTCGACAAATGATGAGAAGGTCGGTCAGGAGACTGCGACACATCAACAAAACAGAATGTGTTAACGTTCTTATTCCTATTTAGTCCACAGTAAAGCTTATTTATAACATTTAAAAACTTTTCAGTCATAATATACACTGTTTGCATGTGTGTGTGTGTGTGTGTGTGGATATCAGGCACATGCCGTCAGTAATTACCCAGGGTAGACAGTTGGTGACGTTTATGTAGAAAAACACAAAAAATAAGCCAAACACAGGCGCGCGACTGAGTTGAAGGCAGATTTGCTTCTTCCTTTATAGCACGTAAAGAAAACGGTGTTGTAGGAGTGTACACAGGACGTGTACTGCAGCAGCAATATGCGTAGTTTACTCTTTTATTGTTTTACTCTTTTACTTGTTTCAGTCTTTTGACTGCGGCCATGCTGGAGCACCGCCTTTAGTCGAGCAAATCGACCCCAGGACTTATTCTTTAGAAGCCTAGTACTTATTCTATCGGTCTCTTTTGCCGAACCGCTAAGTTACGGGGACATAAACACACCAGCATCGGTTGTCAAGCGATGCTGGGGGACAAACACAGACACACAAACACATACACACATACATACATATATATACATATATACGATGGGCTTTTTTCAGTTTCCGTCTACCAAATCCACTCACAAGGCTTTGGTCGGTCCGATGCTATAGTAGAAGACACTTGCCCAAGATGCCACGCAGTGGGACTGAACCCGGGACCATGTGGTTCGTAAGCAAGCTACCTACCACACAGCCACTCCTACGCCTAAATACTGAGATTGAAAAGTAGGGACGAATTATGCCAACCTAATCTTCGTATTTTCGCATCTTATGCGTAGTAATCAGAGTAACCTTCGTATTTTGCCATCAAAGGAAAATGTTGCTATCGGTCTAATATATAGAAGGTAGGCACTGCCTATCTTGCCTACCTAAGCGGCACGTTCCTGATCTATTTGTGTGTGTGTGTGTGTGTGTGTGTGTGTGTGTGTGTGTCTGAGTGTGTGTGCGTGTCTGTGTTTGAATATATATATATATATATATATATAT
>NC_068986.1:96971714-96973689 GCF_001194135.2 Octopus bimaculoides | reverse complement strand
TATATATATATATATATATGAAGGTAGGTATGTAGGTACGTATCTTGCATTACATATATTTCGTAATGTAAGAGTTGTGTAGTATATACAGCTATGCATTTTACATAGTGCAAATATTATCTGATACGTTAGGATAGATATATTTATTATATTAACAGTCGAGAAACTACTCTTTCTTTCGGTTTTGGGTTTTTCATGACAGCAGTGAACAGCCAAAGGCAAATCTCAGTTTCTGTTATACTAAAAGTAGGATGAGCACAGTTGGGACTTCACCTAGATCAGGGCAGAACAGAGCTAAATAACAAATCAATATTAATTACTGCGGGGCCAACAAGGGCGTCACTTCGTGTCTGCTGGCTCTGCAAGAAATACCAATCAAACTTTGCGTAATCACATCCTGCTGATTTCCATGAAGGAAGAACACGTTAGACAAGCTAGTCACCCTACCTAACTGAAAAGATTGGGACTAGTACATGAATTCCTTTAGCCGTAATTCAGCTGTATCAAGGTCGTTTGGGGGCTAAATATTAACAAAAGTTCAACCAACCGTCAATCGCAAGCGATTTATGGCCTGGTGGCACGTACCATGCTTTCACTATTTGTTTTAGGTGCTTATGTAGTCACGAGCAAACATAGATACCTTCGCGCCTCCCCATCCTACACTTAAACTTGCAAAACATCGAGGATGCGACGACTAGGGAGGAAGGAGCTGAACGCATACTCGCGTAGCAGCTAAGTGAACTGGAGCAATATGAAATGAAATGCCTTGTTCAACATGACGCATTACCCGGTCGAATAACTGAGTCCACGGACCAAACATCTTGACCGTTCTCTAAGCCCGGCACTTCACCCTCAACAACATCATCATCAACTGCAATCAATGATTACAGCAGAATTTAACGTAAAACGTTTGAGAGAAAGTGAAGCAAAATACTAGTCTATTGTTATTGCTGCTGTTGTTTAGCCCTAGGTCAGCCCTTATCCAACAGACTTATGATCAAATACGTGCCATCTTAACATTTTCTAATAACAATAACATTTTCCAGTTACTCCTTTTCTGTAACTACAGGATGAGATTTGAAGACAACTTTTCTGTTATTTCTAACTGGTCGATCGATCGATTATGTAGACCAGGGGTTTTCAAACTGTGGTCCACGGACCGCAGGGGGTCCGCAAGGACAAGACAGGGGGTCCGTGGACAGCAAATACTTTTTATGGGCAATTTGATTTTATATATGTTTTTTTAATCGAAATCTTTTAATTGACAATAAACCTATTTGTTAAATACTGTTAAATAAATAAATGTAAAAATATATGTTATTTTAAGCAAATATTTGTGTATAAATTTCATAAGCGTTTATAAGGGGGGTCCCTAAGGTAAAGCCTGAAATATAAAGGGGTCCGCAAGTCAAAAAGTTTGTAAACCCCTGACGTAGACGATCCTTCACTGATCCGTCTTTTAGTGCAATCTATCTAGGACTACATTATCTAAAGTGTCTATTTTTTGAAAGAGAAAATATGAAACTTAACGCAGTCTGAGTTATGTTACTGAAAAATGAGTTCATTTTGTTTATGATTCTGACTTTAATGCATCTCATTTACTTTACAAACAATTATAAATAATAGAGTAGATGCATTTCCTTAATTGAATAAGTGTTTAATTAATGTTGTAAGTGTTTAATTAACGAAATAAGTTCTAAATGCATACCAGTATCAGGCATCGTTTACATGTGTGAGGAAAAATTGCACTAAGCTCTTTCTACTTCTGCTGTTGTTATGGCTGTTGCTGTTGTTGTTGGTGTTGTCATAGCCTTTGCCATTGCTTTGTTGATGCTGTTACTTATGATGATGATGATGATGATGATGATGATGATGATGCACAAACCTTGCCAATATATATATATGTGTGTGTGTGTGAGTGTATGTATTTACATATGTGTGTACGCATGTAAGTATGCATATATATATATATATA
>NC_068986.1:96970495-96971511 GCF_001194135.2 Octopus bimaculoides | reverse complement strand
GGCAGTGGACTCGCGGTCATAGGATCGCGGTTTCGATTCCCAGACCGGGCGTTGTGAGTGTTTATTGAGCGAAAACACTTAAAGCCCCACGAGGTTCCGGCAGGTGATGGTGGCGAACCCTACTGTATTCTTCCACCACGACTTTCTCTCACTCTTACTTCCTGTTTCTGTTGTGCCTGTAATTCAAAGGGCCAGCCTTGTCACATTGTGTCACTCTGAATATCCCCGAGAACTACGTTAAGGGTACACGTGTCTGTGGAGTGCTCAGCCACTTGCACGTTAATTTCACGAGCAGGCTGTTCCGTTGATCGGATCAAATGGAACCCCCGACGTCGTAAGCGACGGAGTGCCAACAACAACAACATATATATATATTAAATATAATAGTGTATAATATTTTTTAAATATTTATGTCTTCTGACTTTTATTACGCATGCTAACCACTGATATAAATTATTTAATAAACTTTACCTTGTATTTATAATTTTATATATACACACATACGCGCGCGCACACACGCACACACACACACACACACAAAACCACGCTAATAGCTTAGGAGTGAAATTTAAGATTTCTCGGTTTTCTGTCAATCGATTTTCGTAAAACTTTCCCAGCTGGTTTGCTCACTATGGCAACACCGTTGCTATTGTTTTCATTATTCTGTGTAACATCCTTTCTTTTTTTTTTATTTCAGATTCTTCAGTTTTGGGGTGAACCACGGTAATAGTTTTTGAATAAAAATAGCCCATCTAGACATTTTATTTCCAGTATATTGAGTATATATTTAACAGAAAACCATAATAATATTATAACATTTATTGACATAATGAATTATTTACACATACACACACATGTATGTATATGTATAGACATATAGATATATATACTTCTATATGAATATATATATATATATATATATATCGATATATATATATATATATATATATATGTGTATATACAGATAGATAGATAGATAGATAGATAGATAGATAGATAGATAGATAGATAGATAG
>NC_068986.1:96968817-96970484 GCF_001194135.2 Octopus bimaculoides | reverse complement strand
AGAGAGAGAGAGAGAGAGAGAGAGAGAGAGAGAGAGAGAGAGAGAAAGGTACTTTTATATATATATATATACTCAGTTTTTCTATTTATATCGATTTAAATGAGAGCTCAAAACTGATCCATTGAAAATACTTTATTATGATAATGATAATGACCTATGAACATGTTGATGCAATATCCAGATTGATTCGTGTATATCATAAAATATGGGATACTGCATCTCCTCAGGGCCTTATTAGTAGTAGGCAGACAATAAAAATAGATAACATTCATATACAACATTCATAGTTGACCTATGAAAACATGCAAGAAAACAAGTTGAAAAGACATGAGATGTAATACAACCGTACATCATAACGGTATTCAAACCGTGAACATATCAAGCAAATGATTCAAATTTATGATGTTAAACTATGAAGTTCGGTAATGAACCAATACGGAACGGACCGTTGGAGTTATAAACATAAATACAAAATTCAGACCGAAGAAAAAAATACAGTTAGATATTTAAAAAATACATTTTTAATACAGAGAGACTAAACCCGGAACCATGTGGTTGGGAAGAAAGCTTCTTACCACACAGCTACACATGCGCCTTCATATATACATATATATATGTATATATATATATATATATATATATATATATAATGAAGATTAGGATAATCCCTGCTAGGACGCATTTGATCTTGAGATGTATCAGTCCAAGCTTTTAGTTAGTAACAACAACAACAACATCAGTAACAACAACAACATCAGTAACAACAACAACAACAACAGCAACAACAGTAGCCTCAGATATTCAATTCTGAACATGTCTATTTTAAATATTGATGGATTTACTTATAACACAGACAACTTTGCTGTGACAGTATAGAATTAACTAACTTTCCTCTATTATTTAGCAATGCAACTTTAGCTTCCAATTATCTCGGAAAAGCTATCATTAAGTGGACAAAACTGGACTTTTTTACGGTCAGTCTATGGTCTGCTTACATTTCCATTTTTCTTTTTATTGTATTGCTTTTTTTCATCTATCTTTTTTTAATGAGTATGCATGACATTTTGATGGTTTCCGTATAAAGCAATTAACCCTTTCATATGATGCCATAATATATTATGTTGCCACTTTATAGCATCGTGTATGTAACAGGTTGTAGGCTGAGCGTGTTTTCCTGAATCATTTTTTGCTTCAGTAATGATTCAGCTTTCTAAAGTGTCTTCAATTTGTAGAGATTCAAAAACGTTAGTAAGCTCCAAAGTGGAGATTATATCATACAAACATTTTTATGACTATTTTTTTCATTTTCATACTTATATAAATAACACTGAGCAATAAAAGTTGCTTATTTAAAGAGACGCCGTTTGCATGTTTTCCTCTTTTACAAATTATATGCTATACCCACACACATACATACAAACATATAAACCCATGTATAAATGATTTGCCCTTTGAATTAGCGTGTAAGTAGCTGAGTATTCCACGGACACGTACACAATTAACGTAATATTCAGGCAAAATCAACGATAGATAGATAGATAGATAGATAGATAGACATTCACCCGCAAAAACACATATTCACACACGCGCATATATACACACACACACATACACACACACACACATATATATATATATATATATATATATATATATCTATATATATA
>NC_068986.1:96961938-96968563 GCF_001194135.2 Octopus bimaculoides | reverse complement strand
TATATATATATATATCACGGTGGTGCACCAGCATGACCGCAGCCACTTGGCTGAAACACATAAATAAATAAATAAATATATATATATATATATATATATATACATAGTGGATATTAATTTGCTCATCCATCTTATTTGGATGTGTTGTTAAGCACGCCATAGACTGTGGTAGTAGTCCTGAGAAGTCATCTCGCAGTCTAAAGAGCACATATTATACACAGCCCGCCAGTTTTTTTTGTTTTTTTTTTTACATCACTGCCTGTTTACTCAGTGCTACACTATACCGATTTGGCGAACTTTCAATCTGACATTCGGTACTTGGGTATCTGTTAGTAATGATATACTAATTACGATGAAATCACGTGATACAACGGTCCTATCTGCCGGTAGCGACAAAATTTCGTCAATTGATATCTGTGCTTTTTAGCACCTAACGTTTATGCGAGACGACTGTTAGGATTGCGATCATAAAAAGAAACAGTTCCAAATTGAGTTGGATATGCAAATTAATATTCGTAAGAAAGGCTGCTTCCGTCACTAATAGCTAATTTATACAATGGATAGATTGATTTGCAAATTTGTGAGCAAATATGCAAATTAGCTATTCACAAAAGTAATACCTTTATTTGTGAATACTGTTTTACACCTAAATATTATATGCTATGCATTGACAAATGAAACCAGTACGTCTACCCCGAGGAGCGGTCAACAAACAATGAAACATTCTGTCAAGAAACTTCCTCCTCATTTTCCGCTCATAAAACGCGTAGACAGAATGTATTTACATTCGTATTTTTCTCTTAGGTAGGCTTCCTAATATTTAGATTTATTACAGTCTTGGTGATGTACATTATATTTAGCACCCAGTGATAAAACTACATACAAAGGAAATTGATACTATCGAGCACAAGTTGTCATATGAACAAAATGATAGAGTAATCATGTGTTCTAGTAGGACCTACGTTCTACATAAATTCAATAGAAAACAAAGTTGCAGTAAGTCATAAATATATGACATACATCATGTATACTGATATATTTGTAGTTTTTGATACACTAGCCACCTAGAGATTAAATAATAACTTACAACACAGCTCTGTTCTAAAATGAAATATTCAGGCAGTCTAACAAAATAACTCAATTTCTAAATGTACAGCTTGAGGGAAGAAATTGAAAGTTATATCATGTTTATTTAAACTATAGATACTAGTAAATAACTGCAGGAACATAGAAATAGCAAGTGTCCACATAAATATGATAGGTTGGTGGTGACGTTTCTACTTAGAAGAAGAACAGTCACATTCTTCACAAACGCAGCACTACACTTATAAATCTACAGAATTAAACAAAAACTGATAAACAATGGGTATATCAATAAGCTAGTAGACAAGACCATGGTGTAACAGAAAACCAATATCAAAGAAGTAAAACAGCAAACACTACTCATGAAAATAAACAACCCAGAGGTAAAGTGCATCAGATGAATCAAATGTATACTAGCTATAAAATATGCTATGAAAACACTCATAAAATAAAATATTGTATGCTTTCATAATCAAAAATTAATGATATTTTACAGCCTAAAAGAAATAAATTAAACAATATTTTATCAATAACA
Organism: Octopus bimaculoides; assembly: GCF_001194135.2. NCBI lineage: Eukaryota > Metazoa > Mollusca > Cephalopoda > Octopoda > Octopodidae > Octopus > Octopus bimaculoides. The sequence goes on along the minus strand of NC_068986.1, from coordinate 96,966,945 downwards.
AACCACGGGCATCTAAACTTATGAACATGCTACAAATAACGAATGTGATTTACAATGTCGATAGCAAACGGAGAAATTGCAAAACTCCAGACTGTAATTGTTACATTAAGCAAACAAGTATGATACATTGTTACCGACTACATCAGCAACAACGGACAACATAAAACAAAGCTTAATACGGAAACATTGTTAAACAACACAACCATCTTAAATGGAAGTCGAAAAATAGGAAACTAGATGAGTAATTATTGAAGCGAAATAAGTAGCACAACATTGTAAAAGTCGACACATAAATAACGTATAATAGTCACAAACAAAAGCCAGTCCCCAATTCTTGAAAGAATGAGGTGCGTGCCTTAGTGGTTAGGGTGTTACACTCATGATCGTAAGAGTGGGGTTTTGATTCCTGAATTGAGTGACATGTTGTGTTCGTAAGTAAAGTACTTCATTTCGCATTTCTCCAGTCAACTCAGCAAGCAAAAATGAGCAATTCTGCAACGAATCGTCAGCATCCCGTCCACGGTGGGAGTATGAACATATACGCCACAGAATCCAGGAAATCAGCTTGATAAGCCTATAGCACAGGAAGGACTTTTGACCCCTTTCAATTCTTGAAAGAAAGAGGCTCTGAGTCGACGATCAAAATTTTAAACCCTGCAGCAATGTCACTTCAAACGGCAATCCTATTCCACCTGAGATGGTAATAAGGCCCCTTAACCCCACCAACCACTTCATCTAAAAGATTATGAGAAGATAACTCCAGAAAACAATAAAGAAACCGTAAAGAATTCAAAAGTAATATTTGTGAAATAGAGAAAATATATATTCTCAAAACACGGATACTCCGTTACCTCTGAACAACAAAATGTGAAACAGCACATCAGATACCTTATGGTTATCAGCTCATGAGATCTGCGTTATATAACTTTCTGTTAAGTGTTCTGTAAGTTTTTAAATATCAACTACTTAGTAGTATAACTATATCATACATGGATACAGTACTTATTGAAGGTAATAAACGTTGCTATTGTTGATGCTGTTCTTAATGTTGTTGATGTGGTAGTAGTAGTAGTAGTAGTAGTAGTAGTAGTAGTAGTAGTAGTAGTAGTAGTAATAGCAGTAGTAGCAGCAGCAGCAACAGCAGCAGCTACTACTGCAGCTGTAATAATAGTAGTGGTAGTAGTATTGATGAAAATTCTGATTGTATACTTAGAACTACTTTCGTCGTTGTGAATTTAAGACAATACTTCTATTTCTAATAGATGTGGAAACTACATAGAACTTCACCCGCCTCCAATTTGGCTTCCATATAAATGCGGCTAAATAGCTATATGGTAAAACAATTTCTAAATATACTGCCCAACTTAGAAACATATTTGGTATTACTCTTAGCTCGTATTATTGCTTTCAAATTTTGACACAAGGGCCGCAATTTCGGGGAATAGGTAAGTCGATTACATCGACCCTAGTGCTCAACTGCTACTTATTTTATCGACCCCGAGAGAACGAAAAGCAAAGTCGAATTCGGTGGCATTTTAACTAAGAACGGAAAGATGGACGAAATACCGCTAAGCATTTTGTCCTGTGTACCAGCTCGCCGCCTTCTCTTTGTTCATAATATTACGATAGGAAAATAGCAGCTGCAAAGTGTGCGCAGTCATTATTCTGTAGTTAAGAGCTTATTTATCAAACCCATGATTTTGGATTTGATTTGCAGCACCTTATCCTCTAGCGTTATACTGAGCGAAATTGTACGTTCGTGTGTGTGTTTGTGTGTGACCCTATTTGCACCTAGCCCATCACTCCTTCATCCGTTTTTTTTTTCCTCTCACTATAATTTTCCTAAGTAATTTTCTTCTGAGGAAGAACAAGTATCCAAGACGTCATGATACTCTCTCTCCTTAAGCGCCAAGCCAATACATAAAACTTATTCTTCTTGTGGTGCTTATTTTTCTTTTACATTGCCCATATATATATATATATATATATATATATATATATATATATACGGGCAATATAAAAGAATGCAAGATATACATATAGTTCCGGGTTTAGTCCGACTACGTGGCACCTTGGACAAGTATCTTCTACTAATGCCCTCGGGCCGGGCAAAGCTTTGTGAGTGGATTTGGTAGCCGGAAACTGAAAGAAGCTCATCGTGTATAAATGTGTGTGTCTGTGTCTGTGTCTGTGTGTGCGTGTGTGTGTGTGTGCGTGTGTCTGTGTTTATCCCCCCAACATCGCTTGATAACCGATACTGGTGTGTTTACGTCCCCGTAACCTAGCGGTTCAGCAAAAGAGTCCGATAGAGTAAGTACTGGGCTTACATATAATAAGTCTTGGGGTCGATTAGCTCGACTAAAGGCGGTGTTCCAGCATGGCCTCAGTCAAATGATTGAAACAATAAACGAATAAAAGATAAAATATATATACATGCATACATACATATATACATACATACATATACATGTGTGTGTGTGTGTGTGTGTGTGTGTGTGTGTGTGTGTGTGTGTGTGTGTGTGTGTGTGTGTGTGTGTGTGTTAGATTGCTCATCTTTAATGCACTGCAGGATGACGGCCTCAGCATGGTCTCTCCACCAACCACGGTCTGATGTGGAGGCCTGAATTTGAGCTTAATATTATGATGGTTTCATTAGCCTACTTTGCCACACTGGCTCGACATGGCTTGGCGGAGGGATGCAGTTTTTCATTTTTTTATACTCATACTCAGGAGTACTCAAGTCGACTTCATCGACCCTCAATGCTCAACTGGTACTTATTTTATCAAGCCAAAAGGATTAAATGCAAAGTCGACTTCGGAATTTGAACTCAGAACGTTACGACAGACAAACTACTGTTAAGCACATTGTCCGGATTGCTAATGATTCTACCAGCTCATCTATACACAAACATGTGTGTGTGAGTGCGTGTGTGTATGCACGCACGCGCACATTGCGGCTGTAGGGTTGTGGGGTGTATGTGTGTATATATGTATATATATATATATATGTGTACATGTCTATATATGTATGTGTGCGAGTACATATATATAATATATTAATATATATATATATATATATATATATATATATATATATTCACTTAGATGTCGATAGTAGTGCTGGCCCATTGTTTCTGTATTAACACAGTAGCATCAGAGTTCAAATTTTTCAAGCTAACAGGTTTCATCTCATTTCTACAGGTCAAATGTTAAAAGTAGCGGAAGAGCAAGAAAATATAATACAAAGCACTACTGGAAGATAAATTATTAAAATCAATAAACCTAGAGTAGAGTGAACGATTTTCGCTATAACGACCATATTTGGGATCTAACTTAGTAACCATTTAAAACGGAATGAAGAAGTAGGAAACTTATTTTGCAATGATGTGATAGGTCTACAATAATAGGCAGTATTAGAATAATTATAATCAACGTCTCGCTTTAAATAGTCTAACAGTTTAATTCGTTTAAATAAGCCCACTATTCAAGGGAGGTCATGGCAGAAATAGGGTCTAATCGGAAGCAACCATCATTATGCTTTCCAGTTGGATACCTAAGCGTGACCGCCTGAGACTATGGATATTACCCCGCCATCTCGTTCTTGGTCTATACCCTGAAATCTTTTAAACCATTTTCGAGCTGACCACTAACTTGTCATTTCCTCACCAAACGTTTCGATGATATCGCAAGCAGTTTCAGCTTTGAATATCGCGCTTTGACAGTTCCATTGCAGCTGATTTCAACAACGTTTTCTTTATTGCCCACAGGGGGCCAAACATAGAGGGACGGAATAAATGAGGGAGGGGTCGATGGTGCAGATGATCTTAACAACGGAGAAAAATATCCATGTTAATTTATTGATGCATTTGGGCATGTCTATGTCTGAATTATCAGACAATTGCAAAAAAGTGTTTCAGAAAATTCAAAACTCCGCAAAAATCCGGTACAGATTCTTCATAGTTCAAAACGTTGCTTACTTTTTACTCAACCTGAGAGTTTAGTTTCATACTAGCAGTATAACCCGACGTTGTCCGGGTGTGACTTATTACGCCATATACGATAAGTCTTGCTATGTGCAAATCAACTAAAAAAGAAAGCGTTGCAACGAAAAAAACCTTTATGATCTAAATATGTTGATAATTCAAAAGACGATGAAATTAATAGGGGAAGCCTGAAGGCTGTTTCGCACAACATTATTAAGCGGACGTAGATTTCATCCGTTTAATTGACTAAAGAAATGCTTGTGCAAAACAACTTTTTGCGCTACCCTGATTATACATAGCAGGGTATTCCCTTTTAGCAGGAGCTAGGACGGCAGTTTCTGATGAAGCAATTGCTGGTGATCTATTGCTAAACAGTTCTGCCAGAATTCTATCAGATTGGGCAGTAGATGTTGATGCACCATTTTGCATTATGTTCAAAGTAGCTTCTGGAATGTGGTGAATTGCTGCAGTCTGATGCTGTCTTTTTAAACCGGTTGCTTTCTTTCCCCAGCAAGCTCTCTTCTTTGGAGGCATAATCTATGTATATATTAAACAGAACAACAAAAGTTATAATAGATGGCAGGGTCGGTAGTTTTCACATTTCTGTAATTTTTCAGATTAACACCTGCACGATTACCCAACCCTAATCCTAAAACCCAAGACCTAATCCTAACCCTAACCCTAACATTAACCCTAAACCCTGAACCCTAAACCCTAACCCTAAAATTCTAACCCTGACCCTAAAATCGTAACATTAACCCTAATCCTAACCCTAACCGTAACCGTAACCCTAAATCCTAACCTTAACCGTAACCCTAAAACCGTAACCCTGACCCTAAAACCCCAACCCTAACACCCTAGTGAAAATCGTGGTATATTTACAAAACATTGACGGCATAAATACAGAGTTGTACCCCCCGACTTTGGAAGGTCATAACTTTCAGAAAAATGAATATTTTTAATGAAATTTTCTATGCATATATTATTTATTATGTAGATTCCGAATATACAAAAATTTTCTGTG
>NC_068986.1:96955703-96961928 GCF_001194135.2 Octopus bimaculoides | reverse complement strand
TTCTACAAATATACCTTGATGTATGTACATTTCGAGCATGTAGAAATTTTGAAGCAAACAACTGCAGGTTATTTTTGAGAAGTGTTCCCCACTCGGTGGTGTTTCGGAGCAAGTTGTCTATATTTGTTATATTATTATTATTATTATTATTATTATTATTATTATTATTATTATTATTGTGAGCTGGCAGAATCGTTATTAGCAAGTCGTCTATATAAGTGTTCACCGAGTGGGGAACACTTCTCAAAAATTGTCCCCCTCCCAAAACACTTTCACGAAAAATTTTTGTATATTCGGAATCTACATAATAAATAATATTTACATAGAAAATTTCATTTAAAAATATTCATTTTTCTGAAAGTTCTGACCTTCCAAAGTCGGTGGGTATAACTCTGTAGTTATGCCACATTGACAAATATGAGTTATATTTTATTGAATGATTGTGTGTACTTGCACGTGTATGCACTTGAGAGAGCGAGAGAGGAAGAGGGGGAAAAAGGAATAGCGAACGCGTGATATATGTGTATAAGAGCGCCGTTCCAGGTAGAAGGGAAGAAATATAAAAGTTGCTAGAAACAACAGCCAAATCTCCCTTAAATCACACAAAGTAAACGGAATTTAAAAAATCTAATTACTGCACTGGAAAGTTCACATCGAGAAAATTCCATTGATGTAAAAAATTTTTACGAGAAAGTGGAAAATGTGGATTTCTATAAACTTTTAAAAAGGCTTCACACAGACACACAACTTCACGTTTATTATATATAAGATAAGATAAATTTATGAACGCAAACTTGGTTTATCAGCCATGAGGTCGCGGGTTCAATTCTACAGTGCGTCATCGAAATCTTCAAATCCACGGGGGAATTCACTATGATTAATTCTGATAAATCTTCTAAAACTATTAATCTCCATTTAATATAAAATGTTGAAGTGTTTATAAACCATCCCAATTTAATACGCTAACATAACGTTCACGTGATAAAGTATTTTAACTGTTATTTAACTAGACAAACATATAGAATCACTTGTCACAAACTTGAAATTTGTCTCTTTTTTTAAGAAGTTAGCCTTTATGTTTTTCTTTAAAATATTTCCAACACATTTTCCTTATGACAACTAAGTTTAGATTTACAAGTGGTTTTGTTTTGTTTTGTTTTGTTTTTGTTTTTTTTTTACTAAATTTTAATCGTCACATCATTTAAATGAAATGTTACTTTGATTTGTCAAAAATAACACTCCTTTTTTAACTATAACACAATCCTACTCTATCTTTCATTCAGTTACAAATTGATGCAAACTATTTCAAACACAGAAATTTTTCAAGATAATATTTTCTTAATAAAAGGCAGCGAGCATGCAGAAATGTTAGCACGCTGGACGAAATACCTAGCGGTATTTCGTCTGTCTTTACGTTCTGAGTTCAAATTCCGCTGAGGTCGACTTTGCCTTTCATCCTTTCGAGGTCGATAAATTAACCAGCTGCGTACTGAATCGATCTAATTGATTGGCCCCCTCCCCAAAAATTTCGAGCTTTGTGCTTGGAGTAGAAAAGTATATATATATGTTAACATTATCATATCTACCGTTCATCTCATGCCACCCCAGACACACCAGAATGAATATCCCTTTCAGCTTAGCAAAAAGGATCTGTACTATAGTTTCTAATGCAAGCACCAGGGACACACGACTACATGAACTAAAGGATACACTCATCACCAGAAAATATCCACCTTCAGTAATTGACATATGCTTTCAACATGCCCTAGAACTCAGCATCCACGAACTCAGACATCCCAAATTAAAGAAGGATTTACAACCAAAAGCCCTACCATACATCACTACACACAACCCTCTTAACAATGAAGCCTTCGACACCATCCTTCAAAACATTCTCCTGCTAAAAAAAGGACCACAGAATGAACTTAATCCTCAAAATACACACCATCATAAAAAGCAAGAGACAGCCCAAATCTATGAAAAGTCTCCTAACACAAGCCCGAATAGGCTCAACAACAACACTGAAGCCGCCAGTAAAAATAAAATGCAGAAAACCCAAGTGTGGGATATGCGTCAATTTAATTGAGGGATCAGAGTTCTCCTTCAAACAGGGACAACGTTTCACACTTTGAAGCAGCTTCACATGTGCTTCGGAGAACCTGATATACGCACTAACTTGTTCTGGGTGTCAAGAGCAATACATAGGCCAAACAAAAAACAGTCTACGTCAAAGAATGGCTCTGCACAGATCCCAGATCAAAATTCCGAAAAACAGAAAAATAACATTCAGGCAGCACATCGACATCTGCACAAATAACAAAAATCCAAGCTTCAAAAATGTTTCCCCTCTATCAATTCAAGGATGATACAACCTGTAGCCAACGAATTAGTAAAGAGTCTTTCCTTATCACAAAATACAGACCTCTTTTGAACATATTTACAACAAATGATATATCCACCACGACCTTGGAATAACACACACGCAAATATTAAAAATGATACATTCAAAAGAGATACTCAAGAATTCATTTAAAACAGTCCCAATCACTGCTATAATGCCAACCGATCCACCACCACCTTGAGGCAATCTTTGCTTCCCCCACAGCCAACCTGATAGCCTTCTTCCTACTGACCCTTGTGATGCTAAGCATGTTGTAAATTCTGCAGAAGGACTGATCTGTAAACCTTCTGCATCCCACCTCGATGTTATCACACCTTGCTTGTCACCCACTGCTTTGCCATAACATCACCGAATTAATCCGAGCGTTTTTGATCTCGGTGTAATGGAACTGATACGCTCGATAATTCTATTATCTTGCCGTTTGTTGTAGTAATAATTAGTTGGACAAGTTTTTGATTTTTTATGTTGTTATAATAATTAACTAGATGCTTTTTTAATCTCAGTCTAGAGTAAAAAATTTGTTCAATAAATTCTTTAATCTTATTATTTATTGTGGTAATGATTAAATATAGACGCGTTAAATCTGAGATACGTTTTGTATCTGAATCTGACGATAATAATTGCTAGTTGAGTTTTTTTATGTTTTTCTTTTTTTAATCCCAATATTGTTGTAATAACTAATTAGATGATTTTGTGTGGAAGTAACAATATCCTTAGTATTTTTTTTATCTTAGTTTTTTTTTTTCTGGTGAGAATTAGCTATAGAAGTTTTGAATCTCAGAATCATATTAAGAATTAAGTTGGGTGAGTCTGTGATTGCTTTTTGTCGTCAGTTTTGAATGCCAAGTGTTGTGGATGAATTAAGAAAAGGAAACTAATAGAAATATTATGAGGTAGTGGACATCACGGGACATCACGATAGAAAGAAATATAATAATAGACTACATTGATAAAGATAAAATGAGGGCTGTTCTATTTAGTCGCTTGACCTTCTAGAACTAACAGACAAAACCTCTTTCAAATCCCACCCAACCGTCGTTATTCTGTTGTATTGATCTTTGCAGAGTTATCCGGTTAATTCTTAGCACAACACTGAGACTCAAAATTTATCTTACTAATTCGTAAAAAGTAAAAGCAATTCAATTTACTATAATGGAATTCTATGCTATGTTTACAAATCAGCTACATATTTAGAAAAAGTTGCATTATCTTCTTTCTTTTTCGAATGGAAAAAATATATAATGTAATAAAAAAAAAAGCACGATCTAATTTGGACAGAAATCAATATAAGAGTTAAGACGGCAGGGTGAGATTTGAAAGAGATTTGACTGTTAATTCTTGTAGGTCGAGCAACTACATAGTGACTTCCTCATTTCATCAAGTAGTTTACTATTCTCGTCATGAGTCTCACAAATTACTGAATTCCTTTCTTTCGAAATGTCTAGCGACCAAAATATATAATTAACCTTACTTTGATTTTTCCTTCACTTCATAACACTTCTGATAGTTTCCCTTTCCTTATCCTTCCTCAAAATGGAAATTCAAAACTTATATAGCTAATTCTTACCACAACAAACAGTAAGATTAGAAAAAGTTTTTAGCAAGTTATTGCGACCACACTGAGATGCAAACCGTTTATAGTGTTTGACCCCCAACCATCGCTTGACATAAGAAATATAGGGATTATAAAAAAGCTAATTAGAAACATTTATGTGCCACAAGCAGACAAATATATATGTATATATATATATATATATATATATATATATATACTAGGATACTACATAAGCACCTGCTTTGCTAAAAATAGAAGTCGAAACACTTCTAAACCACAGAAGAATCACAAAATTAATAGAGGCATGGTAGGAAAGAAAATTTAGTGAACAAGAATTGCGTCTTACCTCCGCCAAAAATGCAAGAGGAATGCTGCTTAATTTGATATCATGATTTCGAATTTAGTGCCAAAGGCGCTTGAATCTCCTCATTCAAATCTATCAGTGGTAGCTACTAGAGTTCACCTACTACCATTTCTGTAAATTCATTTGAATAGTCGAACACCATTGAAACAAACGAATTGCGTGAAATTATTTATAAATAAATATAAGAATGCTATTATTTCTAAAAATGATATCGTTGGTAGCCGCGAAAGTAAAGCCGTATAGGTAAATCAATAAATTATATATAAGATATATAAATTTATTTATATATACTAGGGTACTACTTAAGCACCTGCTTCGCTAAAAATAAATGTCAAAATACTTCTAAGCCACAGAAGAATCACAAAATTAATATAGGCATGGTAGGAAATAATTTTAGTGAACAACAATAGCGCCTTACCTCTGCCAAGAATGCAAGAGGCATGCTGGTTAATTTGATATCATGATCTCGAATTTAGCTCTAAAGGCTTTACGCTCACGGCCACCAATTTTTAGAAATAATATCGTTCTTATATCTATTTATAAATAATTTCACGCAATTCGTTTGTTTCAATGGTGTTTGATCAGTCAAATGAATTTATCACGTGTTGTAAAATTTAGGTTCGACTCTCTGACCTGGCGGCACGTTGTATCCTTAAGCAAGGTACTTCATTTCATGTCGGTCCACCGCACTAAACTGAAAATAAGTACCAGCAGCATTTGTAGGTTAACTTTCCGACTGACTGGTATCCTGTTGACTAATAGGGGGATTTTGTATCCACAATTGTTTAACGCCTCAGAAACTCAGATAGACTCTTGCCTAATGAGCCAATAAACTTGGGCTCATTTAACTTTTTCATACTAACATATGTGCACAAGATATGTCTTTCTAGTTAACTTTTTAATTTGCCCAACTATTCACATCATCATCATCATCAACATCATCATTATCATCATCATCGTTTGAACATCCATTTTTCCTTGCTTGCATCGGTCAGATATAATTAGTTTAGTCAAATTTTCTATAGCCAAATGCCCGTTTTGTTGCCGTATTTCCTCTAGTCTTGTGATATTCATTTACTTGTGATATTCATTTACAATTGTTGCACGTTGAACAGGCATTCATATATGTGTGTATATGTGTATGTGTATACATATCTCTTCTACTCTAGGCACAAGGCCCGAAATTTTTGGTGAGAGAGCCAGCGATTAAATCGACCCCTGTTCGCAACACATTAGTTCGCAACACATTAGTTCGCAACTGGTACTTAATTTATCGACCCCGAAAGGATGAAGGGCAATATATATATATATGATATGTGAAAACTAATTTACCAGTTGTTTTGCCTACATTAACACTAAAACTTAAACTTTAGTATCAAAAGCTTGCTAAATAATTTTTTCCATCTTCTCGTTTGTTGTGGCAAGAATTACCTATATAACACTTGTGGAAAGATTAAGGCCAATAAGTAAAGGGAAACTTGTCGGAAGTGCTATGATGGCAGTAAAAATAAGGTTAATTATATATTTTGGTCTCTAGACATTTCAAAAAGAAAAATTTAGTAATTTCTAAAACACATAATGAGAATAATATACAAAGTTGATGAAATATTTAATCACTTGACTTACTAGAAATATCAGCCAAGCCTATTTCAAATCTTAACCTACCGTCTTAACATTCTTATATTGATTTTTTTTAGCTGGCTTTTTTTTTATGGCGCAGGAGTGGCTGTGTTGTAAGTAGCTTGCTTACCAACCACATGGTTCCGGGTTCAGTCCCACTGCGTGGCACCTTGTGCAAGTGTCTTCTACTATAGCCTCGGGCCGACCAAAGCCTTGTGAGTGGATTTGGTAGACGGAAACTGAAAGAAGCCCGTCGTATATATGTATATATATATATATATATAT
>NC_068986.1:96949739-96955199 GCF_001194135.2 Octopus bimaculoides | reverse complement strand
TTTTTTTTTCAGATATGTAGCGCCATTTTTAGATTAGTTTGTACTTTTAAAATCTTTTGTTTGTTGTTTTATCTTTTCTTTCTTGTAACCGTTTGTCGCGTTAGTTTGTTTTATTTTGTAATGTGTGTGTGTGTGTGTGTGTGTGTGTGTGTGTGTGTGGCTGCTTGTATTAGTTTATATTACCATCCGTGCCAACGCTTCAATTCGCTGGATTTGAAAATCTTCCTTCACAAACGCATGCCTAAAGAGCAGTTTTTCATCCCGAGTAGCTGTACAGGTACACTTCAGATGGAAATTCTGCCTTTGATATTGATATTCATAGGGCTCTTCCAGATTTGTATTTGCTTTTTAAGCAATTTACAAGGGGTTTCCCATTAGATTATAAAGTACCGTTCCAATATTTCCACGTGACATTATTTCTTTTTGTTTCTCTTTTCTTTTTTGCTTTCTTTTTGACTCCTTGATTCTAGCGAGATCCTTTACTATAGAGCAGCGGTTTAACCATGCAAGACGTATATAACTTCTTTGGGTATCATATAGTTGTTGCCACATTCGTTGTTTATAAGTATTTCTTCTCTGAATATTTTACTTCTTTAGCTGCTGGCTCTGCATTGATTTTTGTTTTATCTTTATCTGATTCTTGATAAAATCGTTTGGGGCCGGAGTAGAATTGTTTGTTTTGTTCAAAGGATTCGCTGTCGTTTTTAATATCAACGGATTGTTAGCGATTTGGCGACGATCTCTTTTCTTCAGTCTGTCTTTGATTTCCTGTGCTTATTTATTTATTTTTGCTATTTTAATTTCTGCAGTAATTATCACTTCTTCTCTCTTACTCATTTCTGTTATTTAGTTATTTATTGAATTCATTAAAGAGAGAGATATCTGCTATCTTATCCTATTTTTTCCGTGTGTTTTTGATGTTGTTTGTTTAGATTTTGATAATCTAATGAGTATATATGAGGGGAGAACCATCTATTCTTTGTAACTTGTGAGATTTTCGCATATATTATTTCGTTTATTCTAGCAATATTGACATCTTTGTAGATTTGCATTTTTATTGAGGTAGCTATTTCGTCGTTAGTTTTATCTTTGGGGTTTATTTTCGTTCGTCCATAAAAAGATCAATCGTTTTTAACTCTCAAGTATTTTCCCTATTAAATTATTGTCATATTCCGATTTTCTATCTTCAGAATTTTCTTTTCTTAAATATTTCTCAAATTTCCTGTTATTCAATATTTGTTCGTATTTCTTTTTCTTGTTTCTTTCTTTTTTTTACGTGATCTGTTGTTCAGTATTCTATAGTAGATTGATTTCATATTTTACTGTTTACATTGTTTGGAGTTTCTTTTATTTTGGGGGTGGTTTTCTTACCTTTTGGCACGTGTCAGCTCTACGTGATTTATTTACTCTGTGCTTTTATCCTCGTTATTTGTTTGTTTCTTTCTTTTTCTTTTTCGTGATTTGTATTTTTGTGTTCCCTTTCTTAAAGTGTTCTATATCTACGTTTCATATCATTCCGCATTGAGACGTGCTATTTCAAATTCGCAAGTGTTTTGGAATACAAAGTAATTTTTAGATTAAGGTTATTTTGTCTCCAAATTCTATACTAAACTAGCAAACGCACCCGTCCTTTGAACAGTTTATGTTGCTTTGGTGTATTTTTTCACCAAATAACTAAACTACCGAGATGGTTTATAAGTAGCACGGCAATCTATGTTTCCGATTAACCTAGGAACAGAAAACCAAATTGAAGGCTGGTTATTGTGGAGGTCGTTGCACTTTAATGATCAGAGAACAAGCGATGCAAAGTAGAGCTACTGAAGTGTTTTGGGAGTAGATTACGGATAATGACTACAAAATATAGTTTTTTTTACATGAAAGCGAAATTTCTTGTCAGAAACAGCGACATAAACGGTGTAAAGAAATTGAAGGAAGACGTTGAAACTACCCATCTGGAAGTTTATTTTTTTCAACAGCAAAGGTAGCTATTTTTTCGGAAAGAAGTATGATTGGTACATTCAAAAATGGCAATATAAAGCCTACTTGAAAAAGTAGAGTTAAAAGAATGTATTTTCTACGTGCTTACAGTACACGACCACTCTGATATTGACTTCAGGTAACGAAAATTGAAAACATGAAGAGTTTGACTCGAATACTGCTTTGAATCTTTAGCAGTTCGCAGTGAAAAGATGTCGCGTTCGAAATATCATAATGGATGGGTAAAAAAGCATCCTTAAAGTGAAACAACGCATTGGTAGGTAAACAAAGGTGTCAACAAATAGAAGAGCGGGAAGGGAACATCACCTTTCAAGTAACTCAGAATAGGTACAGGTAAGCTTGCCAAAGTTTAATGCAGTTTAAATATGAAGATTAAGATTGTTTGGTATTGGGTATTCATCGCGCACAGTGATCCTAGTCAATTTAATTACCGTCGCAGGTGGACAGCCTAAATAAATAGACAAAACCCTTTCACTTTTATAATATTCTCTAACCAAGTAATAAGACACAATTACAACATATAAATAGATAATAAATCAACAAACGTGAAAACGACTAACAAATATTCTCTAATGCCAATATACGACCATATAGATTAAAAAAGTATGGAAAACCCTACATACAAAAATTATGTACATACAACGAATTAGAGAAAAACCCGTATAGACCACCGTTTTTTCCGGTTTGTCCATTTACGCGGGAGCTCTGGTCAAAACGTTATAGTGTATGACCATCGTAGGAACATAAGTAATGTGTGTGTAAAGTTTGGTGAAAATCGGTTGAGAATTGTGGGAATGTATGCATTAGTCAATATACACACATATACTGTGATTTATATATACTAGATAATATCGTTATTTCATTTTGTGGGTATGAGAAATATAATATGTATTTAATATAGAAATGTATTCATCTCATAAGTCTCTTTCTTGATGTAGATTATCGTTTTCGACGGGTACCGATTTATCCGTTTCAGTAAAGTTTTACACTATCCATTTTCCGCACTTTTTGTGCATGAAATCAAAGGAAGCATTCTCTTTTTAAGATCAGGCTGAATAATGCGGTTTTTATTTGTACTATTTGTCATTTTTTGTGAGGAAAACTGAATCCGTTTGTTGATAGGACTTGTAACCTCTGGTAGCAGATTGCCAGCCAGTGTGAACATTTGCAATACGCAAATGATGTCAGCGAAATAATGTCTCAGATATATTGAGGATGCTCAAACACGTTGAGGTGATAAGTACTGCTCCTGGAAGTTCGAAGCGGTGGCAGGAGCAAAAAGTAATCAAGAAAAGTCGATGAGGCCTGTAACTCAGCTGAAAAGGCAAATCCAGGCTGCTCGACAGCGCCGTGAAGCACTGGAATCATGAACGAACTGATTAAATTGCTCGGGGTCTGCTTTAATCGAGGTCTCCAGTTAGACAAGCACTATGACGTGGTGATGAGCAGAGTAGCGAATAGTTTTTTTCTATTCTGGGCACAAGGCCCGAAATTTGGGGGGAGGGGACCAGTCGAGTAGATCGCCCCCAGTACGCAACTGGTACTTAATTTATTGACCCTGAAAGTATGAAAGGCAAAATCAACCTCGCTTACTCTTCTACTTTCTGTGGAGGGGATGGATTTCGCTGGTCAGACGTCCATTTGCTGCGTCAATATCTGCAGCGTGGGGGACTGGGCATGCATTAGCTAATGATGCGCAGACATGCACTGAGGTTGCGACTTCTCCAGTACTTCCTTAACGGAGAGCAGGTGTGGTTGTTGTTTGTTAGACTCAGTTTTTCCGCAGCTGGTCTCTTTGATATTCTGAGGAAGAAGGATAGGACATAGTATATGGTATGAGGAAAGCAGAGGTTGAACTCAGATATTTCATGCCTCTTTTCTCATATTCTATTTTATATGTCTCCACCATCACCAGCGTCTCTGATTTTGTGATTTGTCCTTGTAATATCTTCTCGCCTTTGAAGCAAATAAAGAATTGATTATTATTATTCCAGTACATCAAAATTGTATCGAGGCGAGCATTTTTCAGGTCAGCTGCTTTTAAGTCCTTTTCTTTTTTCTATTCCTCTAAATGTTATATCATTTGACTCTGCTGTCAACATAGCGAAATGACTTTGAAAATGCCGAAAAGAACAACAGCAACAATAACAACATTATCGACAAGATCAAAAGATTATTTGCAATGTAATCAAAAGTCTGTTTCTGCTTGCTTCCTTAATCAATATTACTGTGTATATCTATGGTGCATTTTCGTGTAAATATTTGTCTGTGGTTATAGAGTACACAACAGAGAGGTTATCAATTATCTCCCCCTTTGTTAATTTATTTGAGAAAATGTTTACATAAAGTGAGAAAAAAGTAAAAACAGAAAAACTTTCACACTACCTGAACCCAAAATTCAACAGACCACCTGACCCTTGTAAATATAAAAAACTAGATACCCAATCAACAAACAACTTTTATGAGAAATGTATCGGTCATGCAGTACAAAATTGAGATATCATTTGTCTCCCCTTCAGTATTATATCCAAAAATACTTTTCCATTTCTGCATTCGACTCTTCTTCAGTAATTGATTTAAGAATAATTCCTCATTTTTTACTTCGTTATATATTCAAGAATATTTCTTCGATATTACAAATTTTTTTATTATTCTTATTCTTTTAATTTTTTTTAACTTCTGGGGTTCTTGCATGCGCTTGATACTTGCAGTCTATGGTACCACGCTATGTGTTCTTTTCAACTATCTAATACCATCCTGATTATTCTAGCCGTATCAAGAAGGTGAATCTTTTATAACAGCTTTACTGAGTAAATATATATATAGATATATATATCTTATATATAATTAATAATTTGCCTATACGGCTTTTACGCTCTCGAACACTAACGTTATTATTTTTAGAAATAATATCGTTCTTTTATATATATATATATATATATATATATATATATATATTCTTTTATTCGTTTACTTGTTTCAGTCATTTGATTGTGGTCATGCTGGAGCAACGCCTTTAGTCGAACAAATTGACTCCAGGACTTATTCTTCGTAAGCCTAGTACTTTTTCTATCGGTGTCTTTTCCGAACCGGGTACGAGAATATTTAAACTTCAAGTGAGTGAAATGTAATTTCGAAACAATATAATTATTTACTATTTTATTCCTCTCCATTAAACACAGTTTTGTTCTTTGTATGTATGTATGTATGGATGTATACATGTATGTATTATGTATGTATGTTTTTATGCATGTATGTACATATGTATATTTTAATACACTTGATTTGGCTGTTATTTCTAGGACATTAATTGCCACGTAGAGGAAACCTTGCGGCTGTCAACGCTTTCTCTCTATAGATACAGACGGATTACAGAGAGAGGGGCGGGGAGGAAGAGTGACAGAGAGACAGCGAAGAGTGAGAGGGAAATAGAGAGTGTGGAAGTTGTCAAACGTCGTTATT
>NC_068986.1:96948772-96949425 GCF_001194135.2 Octopus bimaculoides | reverse complement strand
CAATATGTAGTCACACCCAACCTAATTTTGTGGAATCAGTATCGCGATGTGAACCCATTGGTTGTGAGTTTGACTGGCAGAGGTGGTCAGGTTGCAGAGGTAGTCAGGTTGCAGAGGTGGTCAGGTTGCAGAAGTGGCCAGTGACGTGAAGAAGGTGAGGGCTAAAAAATTGATAAACTGACAATGACTCCAGCGACATGAAGAAGGTGGATGCAGTTGGGCTAAAAAATTGAGAAAGTTACAATGACTCCAGCGACGGGAGAGTAATGGCGGTAGGTTCATAAGTGTTACTGCAGAGTTTCTTTGTAGACAATGTTCCTGGTGTTGCCCGGATTACCACAAATGAAGATACATTTTGCCCTAGCGACCACGCCTTTCAATGGAGCAAACTGAAATATGCCATGCATACTCGCCCGCACGTTTCCCACAGACGTGCAAATTTTCAGCTCAATCCGACGACGTTTTCTAGTACTTTTGCCTGCACAGCTGCACGTGAGACAACGTCCGCCCTTTTCACAAATATAGAATAGATTGTGTGAGTGGCCGATTATATTATATTAACTACTCTACATCTTAGAGCGTCCTTCTCCAGATCTATGTTTTTCTACAAACGATATATATATATATATATATATATATATATATATATATAT
>NC_068986.1:96944723-96948424 GCF_001194135.2 Octopus bimaculoides | reverse complement strand
TTAACGATGCGTACTGCCTTAATTCTTCGAAACGCCGGAGTTTTAATGGTGGCAGCTGATGAAGGGGATGTTTCTATGTGGCCTGCTTGTTTGTTGCACCTTGTTTACCATTTTTGTCCTTGTTCTTTTGCCACGTCATGTACCCAGTTATGTATCTATATGTACATGTGGATGAACGTATATACATACATGTACATATATATGCATATACTCATATATTGTTTTTATATATATATATATATATATATATATATAAACATACAAATATACATATACATACACATATATACATTCATAAATATGAGTGCGTGAGTGTGTGCGTGTGCGCGTGCGCGCGTGTGTGTATGTGTAATGGATTCTAATATAGAAATAAGAGCTCACATTTGAGTGGAAGGAGTACTGTCAGTTATACTGCCACCTGTCATCATCATCATTGTGACCACCAACATTCGGTGTATGGATGGCTTATCCGAGCTCTCTGGAGATTTTCTTTTAATTATGTCAGTAGGGTCTTCCATCGTATGTGCCATCGCAGACGCTGAGTGTGGACTTCCACAAACTTCTCACAGTACAGTGTAACCAATTTTGAGAAAGAAGGACAGAGGCAGCGAGGAGGAGGAGGACGAGGACGATGACGAGGACGAGGACGATGACGAGGACGAGGAGGAGGACGGGGACGAGGAGGAGTTGAAGAAGTTAATGTAATTCAATGCCGCGATGTACGTTATGCACCTCTCAACCTGTGAAAACTTGCAAAATCCACACCCACTCTTTTATTTCTAAAATAATAGGATTAACAATTTTGCATCCATTTTAGCCAATGCTCTGGCTTTTGATGTTAACTGTCAGAAATGTAAAATAAATACCATGTGAAACATTTTGAAAATGTATGGATTAATTTCTTTATTATTTTCCTCTCCTTCCACGAATAATTTATTTTTCCCTTTAAATTTAAATTGGAAATGATAGAGCACAACATAAATAATCTCCTTAGTGGAGTTTTCGAATGTTTTGCCTTATGTTTATTAAAGATAGTCTGATTATCTGATTAGTTGCATGATTGTTTGTTTAAGTGAAGGCGTGTGTCTTAGAATGTAAGGTATTCGGCTTACGATTGCCAGGTCGTGTGTTCGAAACCGGTGGCGTATTGTGTCCTTGAACAAGACACTTTATTTCACGCTGCACTTGTCCACTCGGTTGGCAAAAATGAATTGTACCTGTATTTCAAAGCGTCAGCCTTGTCACATTCTGTGTCTCACTGAATCTTCCTGGGAACTATGTTAAGGGTATGCGTGTCTATGGAGCGCTCAGTCAGTTGCTCTTAATTTCACGAGCAGGCTGTTCCGTTGATCGGATCAATTGGAACTCTCGTCGCCGCAACCGACGGAGTGCCAGTACATTGATTGTTATGTTTGCTTTGGCACTGTTTTACGTTGTTAATCGACAGAAAGTAACCGTGGCATTGATAAACCCAAATCCTATGAGACTACAGGGGCAACATCGATTTTCCAGATCCTTTGCTTCCAAAACCTTTCCATATTACTGATTTTTCCCGAAACAAATATGGTCACGTTGGTCACGTTGGTCAATACATCCTAAATACATCCACTACTGAGACGCTTCCGAAAAAAGGAAAACCGTTGGAAAACAGTTTATAGCAGAGACTCCAGCAGATAAGATCTGAAGAAGGAATTGTAATTCCGAAATATCATCGGACTATAGATAACCAAATTACAACAGGTATATAGTCCATTTTTTGTTCTATAGTGCATTGTTATACCATTCTAAACGTTTTATTCTTTAGATCCTAAATTAAGTAAATATTACGGAGATGTACTTGCATAGCAAGTGACCTGATCTGAGATCGTGTGCTGGAACGAAAACAATTGCAGCGTGGAAGGTGTTTATAAGCCATTTAAAATAACACTCAAAATCCGTTAGATTCACTTCAACATTTAAATTTAATTTGTCAGAATATTTTCGTCGCATTGAGACCGCGACCTGTTCACTGACAAAATTCTGTGCTGCATCTGAGAAAGTAACAGTTAGTTCATGATATATACGTACGTGTGTATGTATGTATGTATGTATGTATGTATGTATGTATGTATATATGTATGTATGTGTGTATGTATGTATATATGTGCGTGTACATGTGTGCGCGTATGCATCTGTGTACATGCGTATGCATGTGTGCATGCCTATACGCATGTATGTATATATGTATATATAAATAACTAAATGAAAAACAGGTATCTGTACAATAGTATGAATTATATAAGTTTGTCATTAGTGTACTGTACAAGGTACTAGTCTGTGTAAGGCACTAAGTAGACTAGTGAGGCGGCCACGGGAATTTGAAGTCCCTGCTTGTAATATATGCAGATTGTTATAGGTTCCGGACAATCATTGAGTAAAAAGTCGTTGTTGTTCCTGCAGTGAGATTGATGTGGTTGGAGTTCAGGTTGAACATAGAGAAAAATATGAGAGAGAGAGAGCAATTCCAGAGAATTGGATCCGTCGGAGTATGACTAAACAGCGTAATCTCAGTTAGATTTTTTACTCTTTTCAGCAGGTTGGGTAACTATTTTGAACTCCATCTTTAGCGTTTATGTACGGAATTACATTTGGCATATAATAGTAGCCGATATTTGGTATCGTTTACTAAGTTTTCCTATCTGATCAGCTTTTTAAAAGATTAGAGTGTGATTTGAGGAAAATTAGAGTGCTACATCTAGTAGGGGAAGAGATCCCATAGAGGTATTTTCATTTAAAGAAAATGGGTAGCTTAGAGCTCGTGTAGTTTGGTATTTTGTAGAGGGGGTGCACAATAATAATGCAGTGTTGGTGATAGAATAGGTATGTAAATCTCCTGGATAATTTTTCACTGTGTGTGTGTGTGTGTGTGTGTGTGTGTGTGTGTGTGTGTGTGTGTGTGTGTGTGTGTGTGTGTGTGTGTGTGTGTGTGTGTGTGTGTGTGTGTGCGTGTGTGTGTGTGCTTGCATGGATTAGCAGTCAATAACTCATATGGTCATTATTGAAGATTTCTTACAGACGCACATGTGCCTTACAGACTCTGAATCATTGCCTGTTAATTTCTTCAAAGAATTTGTCAAATCGTCGAGACCCTTTTGCAAATTGAATACTGAAGGAAACCATGCTGTAAGAATTACTATTTTTTAATACTACTCTCCTCCATGTATAGAGTATTTATAAATTGTTATTACATGTGTGTGCGTGTGTGTGTGTTCGTGTGTGTCTGTGCCTGTGTCTGTGTCTGTGTTATTTGGATATTATATTCCAAGCCACCTTTTACTGATCCTTTTAGTTAGAAAGATCTCAGAACACAGAAAAAATGCAAAACTGGAAAGTTACTTCATAAATTATTTTGTTTTCTATGCATGCATGTGTGCGCATATTGGTATGCGTGTGTATGTGTGCGTGAGACTCCAAAGTCGTCTGGAGGCTGTTGTTGAAACCAATGTCAATTTTATTGAATGAATTTATTTTTTAGTATTTTAAGATATTTTCTATGTAATGTTGGTAGATATATCTGTTAAAATAAGATGTCAGTGTTATTTTCATTTTTGCTTAATTTTAGACGACAATTTATTCACCGCAACTTGTGTATATATATGTGTGTGTGTGTGTGTGTGTGTGTGTGTGTGTGTGTGTGTGTGTGTGTGTGTGTGTGTGTGTGT
>NC_068986.1:96943368-96944337 GCF_001194135.2 Octopus bimaculoides | reverse complement strand
CAAGTGGCTGAGCACTCCACAGACACGTGTACCCTTAACGTAGTTCTCGGGGATATTCAGCGTGACACAGTGTGACAAGGCTGACCTTTTGAATTACAGGCACAACAGAAACAGGAAGTAAGAGAAAGTTGTGGTGAAAGAGTACAGCAGGGTTCACCACCATCCCCTGCCGGAGCCTCGTCGAGCTTTAGTTGTTTTCGCTCAATAAACACTCACAACGCCCGGTCTGGGAATCGAAACCGCGATCCTATGACCGCGAGTCCGCTGCCCTAACCACTGGGCCATTGCACCTCCACATGTATGCACATACATACATGCATTTATACATATATGTGTGTGTTCGTGTGTGTGTGTCTGTGTGTGTGTCTGTGTGTGAGCGCGAGCGCGTTTGTCAGTTTAACAACTTTATTTAAATATATAACATAAAATCGCACACAACTATCTACACTTCATTCTATATATTAATGAATTGTTAATATATCTTATTTCAGCCAGTATGTCTAAGTTCATTGACATTTCAAGAGTGTCTTGGTAATATATCTGGATAAGATGATATTACTAACGCATTTCTATCACCGTTTTCCCAAGGAATCAACACGGGGAATGCTGCTGTTTCTGTGACTGTTTTCTATTTATTATCACCAGGCGTTCGCTTTTTCTGCTCATTGGCGTCGGATTTGTTTCAATAATTAAAAAGCATGTTGTATCGTTGTGTCTCGTACTCAACTGGTGTAATGTGATGTGTGTGTAATGTGTGTGCGTATAAACATGTGTGTGTGCGTATAAACGCGCAGGAGTGGCTTCTGTAGTTAGAAGTTCGCTTCAGAAGTACATGATTCCGGGTTCATTCCCACTGCGCAGCACTTTAGTTAAGTGTCTTCTTCTATAGCCTCTAGCCGACCAAAGCCTTGCGAGTGGATTTGCTAGTTCGAAACTGAAAGAAGCCTGTTGTGTATATATATATGTATG
>NC_068986.1:96933988-96934698 GCF_001194135.2 Octopus bimaculoides | reverse complement strand
TGTTTAGAAGTGAATCTGATAAAACATTCTTTTTCGACCGAATATCTAGTTCTTAGAGTATTTAATTCTAAGTGCCTAGCCATGTTCTTATGCCTACATAACCCCAGGAATTACGAATATATGCATACATATATGCGTACATAGGACTAACTTATTCAAGTAATCAGGAAGACTGTTCATGCAAGTAAGGACTCAATACATTGTAATGTAGAGGTAAATGTTTTATACGCAGGAGACAGAAGATTCCACAAAGGTTTAAAAACCGATAGGATTTGACCAGTGTGTTTGTATATATGTGTGAGTGAGTGCGCACGCATGTATGTATGCGTGTGTATATTGAAAAAGCCAGTTTTATCTTTGGTCTTGTAAATATTTTGGAATATTAAAGGATGCAGATTTGTTATTAATGTTTCCAGAGTTACAAGTATTATCTTCTGGATCAAGAGACGTTAGCTTGTGTTTCTGTCGATTTATAACAAGCAAGGCTAATATAAGTGGTGTTGACAATATTGCCAAAATTGGAATGTATAACTGGTAAGTTTTTCTCATCAGTCAGGAATTTGTATGGTTTCCAATGACCTGCAACAAAACTGTGAGAGAGAAAAAAATCGGTAAAAGTAACGCTAAGTTCAGTAGAAAAGCAGTTTCCCAAATATGAACATACATACACACAAGCGTGCGCACATACACACACACACTCTCATATATAT
>NC_068986.1:96930760-96933726 GCF_001194135.2 Octopus bimaculoides | reverse complement strand
ATATATATAAATATATACATATATATACACACATATACACTCACATATACGCATACATATATATTTCTATGGAAAAGTTATTGAAATTTCACGTTACCCTAGTGGTAGATAGATAGATGGATAGATAGATAGATAGATAGATAGATAGATAGATAGATAGATAGATAGATAGATAGATACATAGATAGATAGATATGCATTTATATATACATATGCACACACAGACACACTCACACACACACACACACACACACACACACACACACACACACACACACATATATATATATATATATATATATATATACATATATACACAGATGGATGGATGCATGCATGCATGCATACATGCATATATAAGTAAATAGACAAATGATAACAGGCGTAAGGATTGTATTTATATGAAAATTTGTGTATGCAATTTGCATGATGTAATGAAGCCTTATCGTTATAGCTGCTTTAGATGATCGATGAGTGGTTGCTATAACAATGAAAGCAGGTGAAACTGTGAGGCAGCATTGTAGATATAAATAAAAGCAAAGCAAAATATCAACTAGCACGGATTTTGATAGCACCGTGCCGTAGAATCACGATATTCTTCTCAGAAGACAAAGAGCAATATGGATCATGAGAGATAGAGTTTATAATATATATTGAGGTCGATGAATTCGATAGGTAGAAAGGCATAGACGAAATGCTATAACGAGAAGTAAAGCAGTATAGCTTGGATAAACAGAAGAAATGCAAGTGGTGTGTGTATTAGTGGTGTGAAAGGAAGTATACTACATCGGTTACTGTCTGAGGAAGAGATTGAGTGATCAAGGGAATGAGAGAAAGAACAAAGAGACAGAGAAAAGACCAAGCTTGAGTGGGGTTTCTTAAGCTAGCTGCTACTCTGTACAGAGACAACGATTTTTCCATAGCAATCAGCTATTCCAAAGCCGGGTTGGAACGGGCTCAGAAAGACTTACTCTTTTACTCTTTTACTTGTTTCAGTCATTTGACTGCGGCCATGCTGGAGCACCGCCTTTAGTCGAGCAAATCGACCCCAGGACTTATTCTTTGTAAGCCTAGTACTTATTCTATCGGTCTCTTTTGCCGAACCGCTAAGTTACGGGGACATAAACACACCAGCATCGGTTGTCAAGTGATGTTGGGGGGACAAACACAGACACACAAACACATACACACATACATATATATATATATATACATATATACGACGGGTTTCTTTCAGTTTCCGTCTACCAAATCCACTCACAAGGCTTTGGGCGGCCCGAGGCTACAGTAGAAGACACTTGCCCAAGATGCCACGCAGTGGGACTGAACCCGGGACCATGTGGTTGGTAAGCAAGCTATAAATTCTATATGAATTATAATCTTCTTTCTAAAATAGCACTAAAATAACTAACTTTTCCGACATTGCCCTAGAAATAAACTCGAGTTTATATTCCCCTTACCATATAGTTAAATGCACTCACCCGAGATCTGTTTTAAATAGCAAGCCAGAATCAAAAATTTTCGAAGTAAACAGCCATCGTTAATAATAAGCATCATTTTAGCAATTATATAAACGTGTATGTGTATGTATGAGTGAGTGTGTGAGTGCACGCACGCACACACACACACACACACACACACACATATATATATATATATACATATATATATATACATATACATATACAGTGTACATTTAAACACATAAGAGGTGACCATCATAGGACACCTAGCATGCTAGAAGGAGTAACCAAAATCCAAACCACTATTAGGGATAAATAATTTTTTCTTATCCTGATATTCATTAATTATTGATAATTTTTGGCAAATTTTCGAAGGAATGCCGGCATTATTTTTATTTGCTGCCGACGAAAACTGTGCTTACGCAGTGGGTTTGAAAAATTATAATATATAAGCAGGAGGCATATGCTGCATTGCCTCGTATTTATATGCTAATCTTGGCGTCCCTGCTGAAGAGAGCTCCGCCTAGCAAATTATTTTATTTGCTAATTTAGAGCTTGAAACCATGGTCCAGGAGATAGATGGAAAATGTTTTTATTTTTCATTCCCTTCGAAATTTATCCCTAATAGTGGTTTGGATTTTGGCTACTCCTTCTAACATGCTAGGTATCCTATATGTTTAAATGTACATTGTACTTATATGAATAATATATAGTCTACTGACTAGTATTCTACATGCTAGGCTACTGGTAGCAAAAGTTTCTAAAAATTTTTCTTACCCTATCATCAGCAGGAAAGCCAAGATTAACACATAAATACGAGGCAATACATAAAAACATGCCTCGTGCTTATATGTTATAATTTTTCATATCTACCGCGCATGTGCGGTTTTCTTATCGGCAGCAAATACAAAAAATATATATATATAAATCAAGGAAATTACCTTGAGCACGCTATACAATGGATATAGAGTTATTTATATTTTTGACAACTATAGAAGGGTCAGCTATTCTTAGTATAAATAAAGCTCAAAACAACATGTGATGCTTTCTCCACAAGTGCAACTGTCCTCCATGTGGTGTGTGTATTATGCGCTATAATTTGTTTCCTGCTGGTGGTGCATCTAATGTGTCTATTAAACAACTTCTTATATGCATGGATAGTGGGAAGTGCTTACCTGTATTATACGTAACATTTAGCAAGGAGGTGGTGTGAATCAAATAATTATACAATATCGTTTCCATTTAAAGAGGACTGGAGTTGAAAATGGGTTCTCGAGGTGTTCATTAAACTCTGCAGTAATTTTGGGAACTGTACTTTTGTGATTCTTTCTAATAAATCGCGTAAGAGTCCAACGGTCCCTATCTGAAAGTTTTGGATTTCTTCCGGTGTTTTGTTTTGACAAGGAGGTTTTTCCCTCTTTCTCAAAGGCTGTCATTACTTTCGAGACTACTTCTTGATACACCAAATATTTCGGCTGTTTTCGTTACACTAGCGCCTGCCAT
>NC_068986.1:96928932-96929718 GCF_001194135.2 Octopus bimaculoides | reverse complement strand
TTTCCACTTCATTCTAAAAATCTTGTCTTAATTCAAGAAATTCGATGTATAAGGCAGTAGATAGTTAATATTTGATATTAATCAGGCACAATTTTCCATATCTTTTAACTTCAAGGCGTATACCAACGAGTAACGATACTAAACTCAAGTGTTATGTGTGAAATCCAAAATGCATTAAATATATCACTCCATGTAATTAAAGAGTGGGCGATGTATTGATCTGAAAATATGTCTGTTTGTCTGTTACAACGTTTGCGTCTGCTGACTGAATGAATTTCTAGAGACATTATACTTCATATGAATGTATAATATACAAATAATAGATATATATGCGCGTGTATGTTACATGTGTGTATATAAACAAGATGAGGTTATGTGTGATGATAACTATATAAAATAAACGTATATCTTACATGTATATTCGCAGGTGTTTGCCTTAATATTAACGTTGATACAACGCATTCAACACGTTTTTGTTGATAGGGATGTGTATACATATATTTCCGTACATATACACATTTATACCCACATGGATGCACTCAAACACATACTCTCCACAATACACAAGCATACATATATAAGCACTCCCAGGCATACTCATCAATACACACGTGTGTATAGATAGATAGATACATTTCTTTTATTAGCCACACAGGGCTCAACGAAGATGGGACAAATACAATGTAGAGCTTTTCTTTTGGGGAGGGGAAGAAAAAAAGGGGGGGTCGATCAAAAGGGATCGTAGGAAGGAAAAGGGGGTAGTTCGATCAAAGGGATCCAAAAAAA
>NC_068986.1:96920686-96922935 GCF_001194135.2 Octopus bimaculoides | reverse complement strand
ATAGATAGATAGATAGATAGATAGATAGATAGATAGATAGATAGATTGATAGATAGATAGATAGATAGATAGATAGATAGATATATATAGATAGATAGATAGATAGATAGATAGATAGATAGATAGATAGATAGATAGATAGATAGATAGAGGGTGTGATGGGTAAATTGTCACCATTTTATATTTTTAATTTCGCGCATTGCTTTTCATTTTGTCGACTACACAGTATAGTAGGGTCAGTTGGGCAACCTCTGTGAAGAAACCAACACTATGATGCATTTCGCTCAGCCAGAAATTTGGAAACGACATGCGGAAGCTCCAATACGAACATTTCTGAGTGTTTGAGTATCAATCTGAGGACAGTGCAATCTGAGGACATGTAGCGAGAGTGATAACAATCAAACATCCAGTCAACATCATGGTGTTTGGAGTGATCATTAGTGATGGCAACGTTATGCTTCCATTCAGCTTCCCAGACGGCCTCAGACTCAACGCGGAGACATACTTCAATCCCTGGAAGAGGCAGTGCTGCCCTGGGTCAAGAGGCTGGCTACAGGAAGATAACAGGACGCTGCACCACACTACACAAACAGAAAAACCCAGTCGTGTCTGTCAGACAATTTTTGTGACATCACTCCTAACATCTGGTCACCTAATTCCCCAGACTGCCACCCACTTGATTATTATGCGTGGGGCGCAGTTGAGCGAGAGACAAACAAAACTCTTTCTATCACCAGAGATGAATTAAAGACAAGGATTATGGCAACATTCACTTAAACAAGGAGACCGTCCAGAAGAGTTGCAGCAGATTCCGAAGTCGTCTGGAGGCCGTGGTTGAAGCCAATGGTGATTTTATTGAATAAATTTACTCTTTAGTATTTCAAGATATTTTTATATAATTTTGGTAAATATATTTGTTAAAATGGGATGTCAGTGTTGTTTTCATTTTTGCGTAATTTAGACAATATATTCACCGCACCTTGTGTGTATATAATTGGAGCTCCAAGATGCAACAAAAAATGTAGATCATGTCATATTTTTGTAGAAGATATAACACTTGTGATTAGCAGTACTACTTCCCTATGCGGCTCGACGTTGTTGCAAAAATAATATACAATGTCATTCGGAAAAAAAAACTGTCCTGGAATAAAAATAGTGAATCCCCTTGTTATTGAATACATACACTAACATCAACACAAGGAATACTGGTGGAACATTCACATCAAAACATTTGTCGAGTGTAAACAAGCCGGATATTGTTGTTTGAGTCAGGCAAGAAAAAGTATGGGCCGTCATAGAGATTAGCTGTTCTGCTGATATGAATATTTCTTTCAAACTCAAAGAGAAAGCAGATAACTTTAGGCAAATGCTCCGAAACTTTCCAGCTTCTATATCCAGTATATAAATACGCATTTATCCCAATAACAATTAGTACACTTGATTTTATTTAGTAAATGCCTGAGTAACAATCTGGATTAGCCAGGATTTTCAGAAAAAGAAATCAGTCAACTAACTCGCACATTACAAATACAATCTGTAAGTGGAACAGAAAAAATATGCAAGACTCTTCTCAAGTTTAAAATGTGACTTTGTTTTTGTTATCTACATTCCAATGACGGACACTTGTATCTTTGTTAGAAACCAGCCTCTTCCTCGAGGGAAGAATTCAAATAATTAAAAACATACGTGTATTAACTTAACAGTAATACCATTGACAGAGTAGTTAGATACACCGTGCAGATATTGGTCTGATACATTTACATATTAATAATAGAGTACGATATACTCTCACCACGAAAGATAAATTATACTAATGATTATGCCTTTGTGGCTTCCGAATTCCCTGGCTAAATTACAGTGAAGATTAGCATGATTTGGTGATGTTATTAATATGGGGCTGTTGGAGTGGTATTAGCAGAAAAATCGATGAGTTGATCTGCTAGAAACATTACTACAAGTTATCATAGAGTCCTTTAGTGGTTATTCAGGTAATGAAGAAGCTGGTGATGCCGCCCAGTTGGTAACATTGTCATAATTAGTAGATGTCCTTCGGGAGGAAAATTTACGAGTTATTTATTCACTTGATGTTAACTGAGATTTTTCATATTCTGATATAATTAAGGCTGTGTTTCTGCCAACATATAACAGATAATGCACATCTTTAAGGAAATTGCATTATGTTAGTCTTATAATGAGCCATTTCCCTAAGGGTTTACTGCTATTCTTGTTTGTGTGTGGGTATATATATA
>NC_068986.1:96918955-96920174 GCF_001194135.2 Octopus bimaculoides | reverse complement strand
TTTTTCCAACCATGTTGCAATGCTTCTTTAATAAAAAAAAAAAACTTACTTTCAAATTACTGAAATTATTATTATCTCAACTAACACTGAGGAGTTCCTGAAGTAGATCCAATGGTAATATACCCCGACTACGGATGACACCAGGTAACCCAAACTGTGCCAGTGCTCTACTCAGCACTTCAACACATTCATCAATAGATATCCATTAGTCCGAAATATTAAATATGTATGTATGTATGTATGTATGTATGTATGTATATGAGGTGTAGTCAAAAACTATCCAACCTTGATTTTTTTTTTTTTTTGCATAATATAATGCGTGAGGAAAATCCGCATGGGTATTAGGTGGTCGCGTCCTTCCTGAGCATGCACAAAAATTTCGTGTCTGTTGAATGCGCCATTCGCACACAGTGACTCGTTGAGTACAGACGCGAAGAGTGTGCTCTGCGATTTTTTTTTTTTTTTTTTAGTCAAGATGACTGAGGTCATTTACCAAAGATACTGTATCAAATTGTGCCAAAAACTTGGTGATGCGCAAGCTCAGACTATCGAGAAGATTCAGAAGGTCTTTAGAGATGATGCTGAGAAAAACACAAATAAAGGAGTGGTACAACCAGTTCAAAGATAGCTGCACTTCAGTGGACAGTGAGCCATGTTGTGGCAGACCCTCGACTAGGAGAAACAACGAAATGATTGCAAAGGTTCGAGGAATATTCTATGAAGACCGTCATATCGGGAAGATTGTTGCCGAAGCTGGAATCAGCCATGAGTCAGTTCAGTCATTTCAGTTCAGTTAGTTCATTCCGCCCACGTCGTCCAAGCATTCTTCGTCGAGCAAAACGCACCACTTGTTTGTCAGGCTTCCTACTCCCCAGACTTTGCTCCGTGTGACTTTTGGCTATTCCCAAAACTCAAAAAAACACTCAATAAACTTTGAGTCAACAGAGGACATTAAACAAAATTTGACGGCACAGCTCTACAGTATCCCAAAAAGTGATTTCCAGAAATGTTTCCAGCAGTGGCAGGAACGCTGGTAGAAGTGTGTAGACTCCTAAAGCGAATACTTTCAAGCAGACTAAATCAAAACGGTGTGTTTTTTAATATTACTTGCTTTTAGCCAAAGGTCGGATACTCTTTGACTATACCTCGTACTTACATCTTTCCCTCTCTCTCTCTCTTTATATATATATATATATATATATATATAAGCATAAATACA
>NC_068986.1:96914455-96916429 GCF_001194135.2 Octopus bimaculoides | reverse complement strand
CACACAATCTACAGGATATAAGCAATTATTTGCTAAAGTTTTGTTAGAAAGTATCCATTTTTCTGGAAGTTTTATGTGTGTGTGCGTGTGTACGTGTGTGTCTGTGTGTGTGCCTGTGTATGTGTGTGTGTATGTATTTATGTATGTATGTATGTATGTATGTATGTATGTATGTATGCGTGTGTGTGTGCGCGTGTGCGTGTGCGTGTGTGTGTGTGTGTGTGTGTAAGTATGTATAAATAATAACTGATATATGTTGGTAGCAAACACCCTTTACCATTTTCTTATTAAATGCCGAAGCTTCTATCCGTTAAGAGGAAAATGTATAATTCCACGTTCAGCCTTGATAATCCTCATGCTTATATATATATAATGTTTTAAACAGTCTTACAGATTCGTAATTTCTAAAATTTATAAATCTTCATGGTATTAATTTTTCAGTTAATGCGTTGGGATTTTCTTTTCTTTTTTTCTTATGAACATAAATTGAATTATCCTTCATGTGTTCTACGTGTTGTCCCAACTTCTATAATTGACTGCTGTATTACCTTGAAATTTTACCCTACCCTCATAAAAATACTATAGTATATGGATATATGAAGTAAAAGTTATAGTCGTCACTCTCAAGCTAGTATGAGCTGGAACCATGTAACCGTGCTTTTGCTAAAATATTTTAGGTGCTTATGTAGTCGCGAGCCGACAGACACCCTCTCAGCACTTCGACTTTTGACCCAGCAAAACATTGACAATGTCACAGCTGGAGGGAGGGAGAGCTGCACCATCACTTACCTAGAACTCATTTTCAGCTGAGTAGATTGGAACAATGTGAAATGAAATGCCTTGTTCAAGAACACATGGTCCATGAAATGAACCCGCTACCTTAATGGCTGCGTGACCTTGAATATTGTTGTTGGCACTCCGTCGCTTACGACGTTGAGGGTTCCAGTTGTTCCGATCAACGGAACAGCCTGCTCGTGAAATTAACGTGCAAGTGGCTGAGCACTCCACAGACACGTAGTTCTCGGGGATATTCAGCGTGACACAGTGTGACATGGCTGACCCTTTGAATTACAGGCACAACAGAAACAGGAAGTAAGAGTGAGAGAAAGTTGTGGTGAAAGAGTACAGCAGAGTTCG
The DNA here is from genome assembly GCF_001194135.2 of Octopus bimaculoides. Taxonomy (NCBI): domain Eukaryota; kingdom Metazoa; phylum Mollusca; class Cephalopoda; order Octopoda; family Octopodidae; genus Octopus; species Octopus bimaculoides. The sequence continues at coordinate 96,915,292 of NC_068986.1, read as the reverse complement.
CCACCATCCCCTGCCGGAACCTCGTGGAGCTTTAGGTGTTTTCGCTCAATAAACACTCACAACGCCCGGTCTGGGAGTCGAAACCGCGATCCTATGACCGCGAATCCACTGCCCTAACCACTGGGTCATTGCGCCTCCACGACCTTGAATATAACAGGTCAGCAAAACAACGGGATAGACATGACATTTATGTTCGACAGACCAAAACAAGCTTTCCGCATGTGGGCCTCTTACGAAAGGTCCTACAGTTTTGGGAGTGAGGCGCAGATAATCAACGTGAATACATTGACTGGTGTTTTATTCCCTAATACTTCGAAAAGATGCAAGACAAATTTTGTCCCAGGCAGATTTGAATTCGTAAGTACAAAACTGCAAGGAAATATTGCAAGTATATTTCGTGAGAGATTCAAATCCTCAAATTAGGGAACAGCTACTCAGAGTGAGTTAGGGCTGATGTCATCACAATGAGAGCTTATATCACTTCAACCGCAAGCAAGTGTATACACTCAAGCTACAGGATATAGCAGCCAAATCCCCTCAAGTCACACGAAAGGATAAAACACATCAGATAATGCGGTTCTACAAAAGTTATTTTCGAAAATGTTAGATAATGATTAATGCATAAACAATAGACCGATAATCAAAAACAGTCCAGCCATGCCCAGTTCAATAATAGTTCGTTTTCCATGTTTTTGTTATTTATGTTCTCGTTTCTCATTTTTTTCACGTTTTTTGACGTCCTGTACCCATATATGCATGTATATATACATATATATTTAGGTACGTACATATATGTGTATATGCATATACATATATATATATATATATATATATATA
>NC_068986.1:96913196-96914385 GCF_001194135.2 Octopus bimaculoides | reverse complement strand
TGTGTGTGTGTGTGTGTGTGTGTACGACGGGCTGCTTTCAATTTCCGTCTACCAAATCCACTCACAAGGCTTTGGCCGGCCCGATGCTATAGTAGGAGACACTTGCCCAAAGTACCACGCAGTGGAACTGAAACCGGAACCATGTGGTTGGGAAGCAAACTTCTTACCACACAGCCACTTCATGTGTGGTGGAAGTTACAAGGAAAGGGTTGACAGTCACTTCGAAGTTTCGGCGGCGTAATCTTCATCGATAAAGGCTATATAGCCGAAACTTCCAAGTGGTAGTCAAACTGTTTTTTCGTAAAAGATACAAATACGTTACTGCACTGAAGACTATCGAGTTATGCTTCAATTTAATGTTTAACTGTTTTATATATGATAATATTTTAATTCATTTGTTCATAAACATACATACATACGTACGTACGTACATATGAGAGAGAAAGGGAGAAAGGTGAAGAGGTAAGAGAAGAGAGAGTGTGATAGGCGGAGAGATAGAAGAGAGAGAGAGATTTGTGTGTGTGTATGTGCGTGTGTGTGTGTGTGTGTGTGTGTGTGTGTGTGTGTGTGTGTGTGTGTGTGTGTGTGTGTGTGTGTGTGTGTGTGTGTGTGTGTGTGTGTGTGCGTGTGTACGTAAAACACACATGTCACTGTCCATACAGTCGTGTGTTTATTAGAAGCAAAATCGTCCTACGGTAATTTTTGTGTGTGGACAATATATTTTAAAGGCTTCTCAGATTTTTATTTACCTTCTGAAATAAATTGTGTTATTTTGTTTCTTTTTCCTCTTTGTTATTCATCAAAGTTTACTTTGAACACAATTTTGTTCTGTTTTTCCCCCTTTTGCAAAATTTTCAGAAAATTCATGTAAAATAAATATTTATGGATGAATTAACTGCCAAGATTTTCCTACGTAAAGTGACACTAAGCACCAGTTTGAGAAAGAAATAATGAAGGCCAATTGTGTCATTTTTGTGTATGTGTCCCAAATTAATGTTTGAAATGTTTAAAATAGATATGTTTACACAAAACATTCAATATAAATTTGAAATTGTTATGGGTTTTTATCTGATCAACTGAAGCCATTTTCAACGAGGTAAATTTTATTGTTCAAACTTTACTTTAGATAGATAGATAGCTAGATAGCTAGATAGATAGATAGATAGATGTATATGTATATATACACATA
>NC_068986.1:96909102-96911602 GCF_001194135.2 Octopus bimaculoides | reverse complement strand
TCAATTGTAAATAATGCAATTTCTACGATGCATAAAAATAGTTATAAATACTAAAATAATGGTAGTAGACAGATATAATTTTAATGTAACGTTAATTACAACAAAAACATTTATCCCTCAAATTAGACGCCCTTTTGGGCAATTACTGCCTCCACACAAGAACTAAATTTTGTTTGCAGATGCAGCAACCTCCACCTATTTGATTTTGCGTGTCGCACGCACGATGCAGATCTTCAAACACTCGAGTGTGGTGAAGCATTGGTCCTTCTTGAAGTTCGCTCCATAAAAAGTAATCGAGAATGTCGAGATCTGGGCTGTTAGTGAGCCAGATGTTGGCCCCTACAAAAGATGGCACCTTCTCCCCAAGTAAGGCCTGTGTTCCTTTTGACCCATAGCATGGTGCAGAATCCTGGATAAGCACATCATTGTCAAGCCCAATCTTCTTCTCCAGCCAAGGTAACAGAGAGTTCTTCAGGATGTCCAGATAGTCCTTTGTGTCGATCTTCAAGCCAGACTCAATGAAGTGCGGATTCATGACACTTCCATCACTCGCCACAGCTCCACATACCAATACAGAGGCAGGATTCTTAGTCTCAAACACAGGGAGGACGTCATAAGGGTTATATGCAATCACTCAAGAATTTCTGCGATTCACCTCAGCGTCCACAGTGAACTTCTCGTCCACAAACACGAGAGTTTTCCTTGCACCTTGATGCTTGATGAATGACAGAAGCTTTGGCGTCTCTCGGCTCTAATTGCTTTGACTTCGGCTGTTAGGCGACGGCATTGTCGAACATAGCTAATCCTGCCAAGATTCTTGTTCACAGCTCTGGACACCGTGGAAAAAGAGCTCTGGACACAGTAGAAAAGGAGCTCTGGACACCGTGGAAAAGACCACATTGTGTTTCTTTCCAAGAGTTGTCATGTATGTGAATGGGTTAGCTTCAATCGAGCGTTTGCAGCCAGAGAGAAATTTGGGATTGCGCTTGGAACCACTTTGAGTTTTGTATTCTTTTCTATCAATTTTTCCCTCTTCTTTAAATTGTTTATACACCCGATAAACTGTTGCCTTTGGAAGTTTTGTCAACAATTTTATTGGCAGTGTGCCCGGCGCGCGCCAAACAACAATGGTGGAACAATTCAGTTGTTCCATGACTTTCTGTTGTCGAATCAGTTCGCTATTTACCTGAATAATAAAGAGGAGGATTAGGTTTTGAAGCAAGGTTTTGTCAAAAACAAAATGTTAAACCCACTAAGTCAACTGCTTAAATTGGTCTCAATTTATTTGCAAAACTCTGTACAGCTATATGGAATGTATCTCATTGTGGTAACTAGTTACTAGACTGGATATCCTTCAAACCAGATGAACTGTGCCTAAATGGAGTCCTTGCTTACAGCCTACCCGATTTTATGTCACCATGGCACTAACATACTGCTAGATGGATCTTTTTCTGGTACTAATTGCAACTTGGTACCTATCTGTAGTACCTACTTACAGGTTGCTGTACTGTACCCAACACTAGCATCTAGGTGCACTCTTGAGACTTGACATCCTTGTGGGAAATCATGTGAGCCATTCAACTTTATTGTTGATGTGAGCACTCCAACCGAGATTGCTGTTAACATTTACTTTTAAGTCCCTGATATTACTGGATGCTGTGAGTTGTTCCTCTGAAGTGCATGAGTTCATTACCGTGGCATCAACTTACAACAAGGTGCGCTGTACCTCATAGGGGAGGCTGTTAGTTATTAGATGGATGATAAGCCGTATTCCACTGCGACATCTAAATAAATCTAAGGGTAATTTCGGTCGATCGATTCATCCATCCATCCATCCTTTCGTACTTAAGAACGTATGTACATACATACATACATACATACATACATGCATACATACATACAAACACACACATACATACATACATACATACATACATACATACATACATATATACATACATACATACATACATACATACATACATACATACAAGAAGAATCTGGATAAACTGGGATTTTCAGAAAGAGAAATTGACCGGCTAATTCATACATTACAAGTACAATCTGTGATTGGAACAGTAAAAATATTCAAGACTTTTCTCAAGTTCCAAATGTGAATTTGTCTGTGTTAACTACATCCCAAAGATGGAGCCTTGTATATTTGTTGGAAACCGGCTCCCTCCTCAGTAGAAGTTTTAAAATAATTTTTAAAATAGAAGAAACATACATACATCCATCCATACATACATACATACATACAAGCATACATGCATACAAACATACATACATACATACATACATACATACATACATACGTACACTGAATGTTTACACAAAACATTCAATATAAATTTGAAATTGTTATAAATGTTCGTCTGATCCGCTGAAGCTGTTTTCAACAAGGTAAGTTTCATTGTTCAAACTTTCGTTTTTCATTTATAAACACCCACACTCACACACACACACACACACACACACACACACACACACACACACACAC
>NC_068986.1:96905847-96907910 GCF_001194135.2 Octopus bimaculoides | reverse complement strand
TCTCCCTCTCTTTCTTTCTTTCTCTCTCTCTTCTTCACGCGCGTACGCACAGATTTGACTTCGCCATGTCAACAAACTTCAAAATTGGTAAAAGTTTATCGATTTTTACAGCTATACGCGGATGCCTCTGTGAGAAAAAGTTGACAAAAACACAGATAGGGTCATGAACAATGTCCTCCTAAAATTGGAGCGACATGCGTGCTAATTTGTGGACGTGCATAACCCACATTCACGTACACACACACACAAACATCTTCTGTTTTATAGATATTGATTTATAGATATTGATAATGGGCGAATAAGCCGGCGAAGAAGCACAATTGTTTGCACGCCGGACAAAATGCTTAGCGGCATTTCTTCTGCATTTGAACGTTCTGAATTCAAATCGCGCTGAGGTCGATTTTGCTTTTCATCCCTTTCGGGTTGGATGAAATAAGTGCCATTTGAGCACTGGGGTCGATGTAACTGACTAGCCCCTCCCTAGAAGTTCCAGGCCTTGTGTATATAGCGGAAAGGATTATGATGGGCGAATCCACAACCGTGTGGATACGAAGTACAATTCGCAACCACGTACTTGTTGATTCTGGGTTTTATCTCACTTACCGGCACTCTGGGTGCATAATCTCTAACTTAGTCCAGGTAGATTCTACCTTTTATTACAGTATCTATTTAAATCTAAGTGGACTGTGACTTGTATGACTGTACCCCTTTCGCTTGACTGTACCTCACTCTGGTACTTAGTCCTTTCTAGGTGAAGTTAACATAAAGGTTGTAACACATCTCAGTTAAATCGACTATACCTCACTATTCTAACTTCGTATAACTCAGAGGATTCTACTTCAACGTGGAAAATACTGTGGAAGAGAAGATTGTATAATTATACAATTATATCTAATTATATCTAGCTTGACTGTACCTAATTTAGTACCTACTTAAAATTTACATGTTATGAAACTCACGATGAGATTTACTTACATCTTGGTGCTGTGTCTCTCTGAATGTAACATGCCTACCGCTGGAGACTGCACCTCAGTTTGGAATGATTTTACTGAGATACTTACAACTTGGTACACTGCATGACACTGTGAATTTTACTTGAAGCTAGTTGGACAGTACACCACTGAAAATCCTACGCTGAAATAGCTACTAACAGCTACTTGCGGCATATCTCACTTTGGAACCTGCTTACATCTAATTGGACTGTAGCTCGCTGTTGTAACTACGTATAGCTACGCTTATTGTATCTCACTGTAGTACTTGCTTATAGATTGGTTTACTGTAAATCGCTGTGATACTTATTGTCAACTTGACTTTACCTGAATTTGGGACATATTTGGAACTAGAACGCTAACCTATGAATGAATTGTTGGACTATGCCTCATTTCTGTACCTACTTTTATGAAATCATTTAATTATGGCTACCTAGAATGTACATCATTATGGTATTTATTGTAGTACCTATTGTAGTATCTCACTGTAGTAATTACTAACATTTAAAGTTTATTGTACTACTGCAGTACCTAGTTACAACTTAATAGCTTCTACCTTGCTAGGGTAATCATTTCGAATTTGGCTCACTGTACTTCAATGTAGCATCCTGTTTATAAATAGATAGTTGGTATCTGACGATCCTTGTTGGTTGACTGTAACTCGATAATATGTACCCAAGTATCATGTCTTTTTACTTATATTCTGGATCTCATAAAGGTCAAAGTTCAAATTGAATTTGGCGCCCAAACAGATAACTAACGTGGAATTAGCTACTTTGTTAAATTTTAGTTCGAAGTGCCGAAGTTGTATGGCCATCCCTCACATTCACATGCAGGGCTTTAACCGAAAAAATCGACTCCAGCACTTATTTCTTTAAAGTCTGATATTTGTTTCATCGTTCTCTTTTGCCGAACCGTTATATTACGGGGACGTAAACAAGCTAGTACCGGTTGTCAAGCAAGAGATAGAGATGCACACACACACACACACACACACACACACACACATAAATACACACGTGTGTGTGAGTGCGTGCGTTTGTGTATGCATATATATATATATATATACATCTC
>NC_068986.1:96905131-96905818 GCF_001194135.2 Octopus bimaculoides | reverse complement strand
TCTCTCTCTCTCTCTCTCTCTCTCTCTCTCTCTCTCTCTCTCTCTCTGCATACTTATACATATAGTCAATCCAACCATGAGCAAGCAAGAAAAAACACGGAAAAACAACAACGCGAGGACGGGGAATAAGTAAAGTGTTATTGGACGCTCAGGAAAGGAAAGAAAAGAAAGAGGATTTCACGTTTCGAGCTGAGCTATTCATCAGAAATATAGAAAAAGTCCAAAGAAGGGAAGACGGAGAAAGAAAATCGCTAACGATATGCACACGGTCTTGCCAACCTAATGTGGCAGTCCCATTTTGGGGCGAATGCTACTGTTGTTTAGCATCAGGAAACATCGTCTCCAGCTGGCTATACGACATACGATCTATGTTCTTATGTTTCGAATAGGGGAGGTTAGCACTCCCACCTAGCACAATGCAGTGTCTGTGGACCGAACGGTTCCAGGGTTATTTCCCTTTGTCGGCACAGAATAAATCTTCGGCTGAGATAGTTGTGCTAAACACCCGCTCGAAAGTATATATAATTTTCTAAGTGACTCACAGTCACTGATCTAATAAAATAGACACATTGTTGTTCCTAAATCTCTCAACGAGAGATATTCAGTAGCACCACTTTAGGGTAACGATTTTTTGCCAACCTAATGTGGCAATCCCATTTTCGGGCGAATGCTACTGCTGTTTAACGC
>NC_068986.1:96893844-96903788 GCF_001194135.2 Octopus bimaculoides | reverse complement strand
ATATATAAAGAGAGAATTACACATCATATTTATTTACTTTACATTATATGCGTATGATTGTGTGTATGTGCGCCCGCGTATATACTGTGATTTTATCACTAATTTTTCCTTCATTCTTGTTGCAATGTATGACGTAACATCATTTCTCATTACCACTAAAAAGTAATTTCAACTTTTTTTTTTTTTTACATAAGTCATCCTGAAGAAATAACAATCTATGGGAAATAACTCTTAATATAACATGCTTTATGATACAAGATTTATTTCCCTTTGCCCATTAACCATTTTTTTTTCCCCCCCTCGGATTAGCTATTATATACTATTTACGCATATCTCAGACAAATTTCACAATTTGGGTACTGCTTTTTCATATATAGTATATAGTGATTTATGTGATAATGAATTTGGATACATATTTGTCAAAAACAAGAAAGAACGAAAGCGCATAATAGAATAAAATATATCCTTGCTTCCTTGGCGTTCGATTCACGATGATAAAATCCAGACTAATTGCTAATTTTGCGTAGCTTACAGCTGCTGCAGTTCATTTCTCTTCACTTCCCGTACCTCTCCAAAGACAATTTCTTCTAGAGAGAGAGCGATGGAGAGAGTGAAATAGTGAGAGAAGAATTGACTCTAGTGTTGAACTAGTACTTTATCGTCCCTGAGAGGTTGATAGGCAAAGTCGACTTTAGAAAGGAATACGTATATGTGTATGTATGTAAATAGGTATGCATGTATTTGTGTGTGTGTGTGTATTTACTCGTATGTATATATGTTTGTGCATGTACTTACATGCATTCACACCTCTCTCTCTCTCTCTAACTGCTTTTACCTGTTTTTTTTTTATATTTCATATAGTCAACACAGCCATTCACGCTGAAAATACCAAAATACTGATGATGTCAAAAACCTCGAAAAGAAAAGAATTCAGTGCAATATATAAATGGGCTAGATAAATTTAATGCTTGAAAGTTTTAAGCAATTCACTCTCGGCCGAGATACACAGGACCAGAAGCGATTGAAACGATCAGCGTTTGACCTAACCATCAAAATTCGTAATAGTGAATCGTTTCATACTCGTGTGTTACATAATGGTTCGGTTGAATCACAGAGCACAAGAAACTATGTTGGTAAGGCGGTGAGCTGGCAGAAACGTTAGCACGCCGGGCGAAATGCCTAGCGGTATTTCGTCTGCCGTTACGTACTGAGTTCAAATTCCGCCGAGGTCGACTTTGCCTTTCATACTTTTGGGGTCGATAAATTAAGTATCAGTTACGCACTGGGGTCGATGTAATCGACTTAATCCCTTTGTCTGTCCTTGTTTGTCCCCTCTGTGTGTAGCCCCTTGTGGGTAACAAAGAAATAAGAAACTATGTTGGTCCTACGAAAGATATTTGTTCTCTACCATCTGGGTTATAGCTCGTAATTATGGTTAGTATTTTGTAGCACAAGGCCAGTATTTGATGAACAGTTCCATGACATGCAGGTAGATGGCCAAACACCGATGCGCGACCCAGAATTCCAAAATCGCGTTGGATACAGAGTGCAGTCTGGTCATGTATCCTTAGTACTCTCCCATCTATTGCTATCTGCCTACCAATGATGGTGGTAGCCTCAGCAGAGGCAGCGAAAGAGGACTCCGTCAGTGACCAACTGTTATAGATTCTCTCCGCTTATGTGTACCTGGCAATGTTTGGACCAGGTGATGCTATTGATCGGCAGTTATTTCTTTATTGTCACAATAGTACTCTAGGTCTTTGGAGGTAGTTTTTTTCATAGTGACGAGGACTGCGAACTTTAAAGCTTATTGGAGCAACAAACTGTGCCCCTCACATCTCATTGGTTTTAATATTTTTGTTTCGCTGTATTTGTGCACCAGTGAGATGATTGGTTGCATTTGAATGTTTTCTGCTGTTGTAACAAAGGACACAGTGGATTTGGTTGGTACTTTTATGAAGTCAAGTTTCTAGATGAATTGTACAGTAGTTGTGCAAGAGTATCTGAATATGAGAGGGGACTACGATGTCATCTGCGTATGAGGCTCTCTGAGTATGTTTTACGGAGAGCAAATTCTTGCAAGCATAGTATGAAAGGAGTGAATAAGAGAATGGATTTACTTCATATTCCCCGGAAAATTGCAATAGCTGGAAGTGTTCTTTCTGCACACTGTTTAGGCATTGTGATTCGATTAGTACTTTGCCTGGCAACCAGATTGCTGCATTGCTAGCCAGTATTTTTGTAATGTTGAGTGCTTTTTATGAGTGTGTAACGAGAAATCAAGTTGAAAGCTTTGCTGATGCCGATGGTAATTACAACGAAAGGTATGGAAGATTTACGAGCAGTGTGATGGTTAAAAGAAATGGTCTGTGTTATGATTTGTGATTTGAAGAGGAGGGTTTGTGGTACGAAAGATTAGCTTTTCCTTTCTCAAATTCTTGATGGTTTATTACATCACTTGGGTTTTTATTGTGCTTTAGAATTGTCATGGGGATTTTAGATATTCCTAACGCTTTTTGTGGTGTCTAACAGAAAGGGTCAAAACCATCCTTTGTATAGGTTTCTGGTGGCTGGTTTTCCCGTATTGTCTGATAAGGGTGTTTATTTGGCGTTGCAGTGTATATATGTCGTCTGACCGTTGTTGTTGATGACGATGACGATGACGACTATGACAACAATCACAATGATAATAATGACTCTCTCTTTCTGGTAGTTTAGTATTTGTTTTGTGGCTTATGTTAGATCTAAATATTGGTCACTTTTCTGAAGTTTATTTATATTTTTCTACCTCATTCTTTGATGCTGGGTTTTATTTTGGCTATGCAATGTTTTGCTTTATTGTGTTTGAAGTTGTCTCATGCTTTTATGAGTTTGGCTATTTCTGGTGTATAATTGCAGTCGCATTGCGTGAACCAGTGATTTTAAAAGTATGCTACTTCCTATCTTAATCATAGCTACTGTTGACATTATCGTGTATTTTTCCAAAGTATTTGCAAATATTATCTAGCAGTGTCTGTACGAATATTTTGCAAACTTTATAAGACACTTTTATAGATATCTCATAGCTTACTTCGTGGCTTCTGCTGTTTTTTTAAGACGTTCACATATATTACGGAAAATCAAGGTCAGAAATACAATTGGATTGGTATTTTAACTGTGACTATCTTGTCATCTTTTCTAACAGTATACTCAATATTAGATTATCCAGTATATTTAACCATTTTAAGATGATAGAATAGAATTTGAAGGAAATTTGTCAGCTGTTTCTTACACAACGAATGACCACATGGAAGCTTCCTCGTTGACCTATCAAAGTATGGTTTCTACTCTGAGACTTATAACAATCTAACGCTACTATTCCAAGTAGATTGCTTCCATGCAGCAGACAGCAACTGAGTGGTCAGTGCTAAACCAACACTATGTATTGAAGAAAAAGATATCAAATATGCATACTTATGCGTGCGTGCAGAAGCCTTGAAAAGTCGAGTACCAAGCTTTCGCTTTGAGAACTATGGAAATCCTCGAACTAGACTCTACCACCTAATCCTATCCTCTCCCTCTAGAGTCAGGACAAAGTACTACAGTAGTTTAGGGTTTAAAAGGACTACAGCTAGTCAACATCTTGTTAAGGGAATCACAGCAATCAAATACGCAGAAATCCTGCATCTAGCAATTCCACCGACGCTGCTGGACGCTTTCGTCTGCTGTTGCTGCTGCTGATACTTCTTTTAGCTTTATGCGTCTATACGAAATGCTTTCTCAAGACGAATACCGCAGTGTTGTGGCTTTCTTACAGTATATCCACGTTAAGTAAGATATACAGAATACTATTCTGAACTAATACTGCTTCCATCGCTAATAACAAATTAATGAGATATTTGTAATTGTTGACGATATCAAAACAATTTATTTTGATAAATTGTTACCTGAATGTGTAAAACAGAGATGTCGGTCTACTAAACATTAATTCACCGTACTGCGACCTGCATGAGCCAACAGGAGAGCCTTTACATAGTCGTTCGGCCAGCTAGAAATAGCTGTCAAATCTCCCTCAGATAACTTCTTAGAAAAAGAGCACATTGAAAAAGGTGATCTCAGATCCAATAGATCTCAATTAAAAACAATGGATGTTGGATACATTCGATAATGTAGACCAAGGTACAATGTCTGAATAAAAGACAGGATAGTCATATCTGGAATACCTTTGATCACAGCTGACTTGAGCTTAATTAGCAATAAATTATTCTTAGGTGCCATTTACATGTTAGCGCTAACATAACTACAAACGCTGTAGTTTTAGTATAATGTTAAGTAGAAAAGACGAAAGGTAAAATGTGTTCTCAAGTACTTAACTAATTCAGAAGAAATTTTTCAACATAAAGAATTTTTTTCAACATAATAAGGCTTCGCAGAGGCACGTGGCTTAGTGGTCAGAGCAGCGGGTTCGAATCTCAGACCGGGTGATGTGTGTGTGTGTGTGTTTATGAGCGAAACACCTAAGCTCCACGCGGCTCCGGCAGAAGGTAATGGCGAACTTCTGCTGGCTCCTTCGCCACAACTTTCTCTCACTCTTTCCTCCTGCATCTAGCAGCTCACCTGCAATGGACTGGCGTCCCGTCCAGGTGGGGAATCTATACGCCAGTGAAACCGGGAAACCAGCCCTTATGAGCCAGGCATGGCTCGACAAACAACAACAACAATAATAATAAGGCTTCTTTTACTTCAAAATGAGGTGCATTCCAGAAGATTTGAAACTTATTTAAGAGAGGCAGTTATAACTGTCTTAGATTACTATAATTTTAGTAAATCATTGTTGTTGTTGTTGGCACTCAGTCGCTTACGACGTCGAGGGTTCCAGTCGATCCGATCAACGGAACAGCCTGCTCGTGAAATTAACGTGCAAGTGGCTGAGCACTCCACAGACACGTGTACCCTTAACGTAGTTCTCGGGGGTATTCAGCGTGACACAGAGTGTGACAAGGCTGACCCTTTGAATTACAGGCACAACAGAAACAGGAAGTAAGAGTGAGAGAAAGCTGTGGTGAAAGAGTACAGCAGGGTTCGCCACCATCCCCTGCCGGAGCCTCGTGGAGTTTTAGGTGTTTTCGCTCAATAAACACTCACAACGGCCGGCCTGGGAATCGAAACCGCGATTCTATGACCGCGAGTCCGCCGCCCTAACCAGTGGGCCATTGCGCCTCCACAGTAAATCGTTACTACACATTTAATAAGATGACCTACCATTTTCTTTTTCTTTTTTTAATTTCAGAATGAAAGAAATAGCTGTAATATCTCTTTGAACACACTCTACGAAATACTGCATGTCACAGCTGACCAGTTTGCAGAATACTGTCGGGACGTGAAGATAATTTGGAAGATTGCTATGCAATAAGGTTTTGGGTTAGACTGGACGAAAACGCTACAGAAACTTATGAAATTCTGCAGACTTGGGTGATCGAAGGAGTAGAAACATGTTGGTGAGAAACGTCTGCATAGAGATATCAGCCTAACCAGCACCAAAGAGTAGAAACCATTATAGCTGCAGTAGAAAAGGCAGAAGCAAGAATACAACACATCTTTGGTCCAGATGCTGGAGTATGTCTGTGACTGACATTTTAGCAACTCAGTCAGATGGTTCTTCTTGGAAATTGGTTAAGAATGTCTGCATGTGAAACAACAGCAACATCCCAGATGGAAGAGTAATGCTACATTTTGGGTCTCTCCTGAGATGTATGGTGTATCAATAGTTGTTGGGAGCTGAAGTATCTTCTGACTCTAAAAAGAATGATCAGTATTGGGCTGTTTGCCTCGCTACATTAGAGATATGCTTCTGTCAGGAGAGGTCCTCAATAATAATGAGGCCCAACATTTGGAACAATGGCAAGGTCTCTAGTAGCATGCAGTCCATGTTTAAGAGGGTGAGGTATGATGATAATATCTTGATGAGTAACATTTGTGTTTTCTTGCTGTTGAAAGGGACAAGACTAACATATCTCCGTTCAATGATCATCATCATCATCATCATCATCGTCGTTTAACGTCCGCTTTCCATGCTAGCATGGATTGGACGATTTGACTGAGGACTGGTGAAAACCAGATGGCTACACCAGGCTCCAATCTGATTTGGCAGAGTTTCTACAGCTGGATGCCCTTCCTAACGCCAACCACTCCAAGAGTGTAGTGGGTGCTTTTACGTGCCACCGGCACGAAGGCCAGTCAGGTGATACTGGCAATGACCACGCTCAAAATGGTGTATTTTACGTGTCACCTGCACAGGAGCCAGTTCGGCGGCACTGGCAACGATCTCGCTCAAATGTCTACTTTTACAATCCCCATTCATGGAGTTAGGGCACGTTTGACCTTTGGGTGTCTGAATTGCATGAGACTGATACATTGTTGGGTAGGGTCGAGCGAGAATGAAGGGTAAGGTCATTTACATAGAGTAGACATTGTTGAACATGATGACAAGACCATTAATATGGAAGGAGAAGTATTGAGGAAACAAAATCAAACTTTGGTGTACACTAGAATTTATAGAATAAGGGGCACTAACAGCTCTGTCAAGACATGCCACAATAATATAATCTGATAAAAAGTTACTGATCCAAGTAATAAGAGACATGTGAAGCTCATAAGCAGGCGATAGCAGATTCATATGTCAGACATAGTTGAAAGTTTGGCTGATGTTGAGGGTGAAAACAGAGCTTTCACCAAATATCTCCAAGGTAAGAGCCCATTAGTGGGTGACATATGGAAGTGACTAGTGGATTTGGCTTAAGGGAAATCATACAGCTGGTCATTAAAAAGAGAGATGTTAGAGGGTAATTGCTAATGGCTGTTTCTATTACCTTAGTAATATTGTAAATGAAATAGAATGATAATTAGGAGAGTCAGAAATGTTGCCGTTCTTGGGAATGAGATACAGTATTGCATGTTTCCCAAGATCAGCATTGATTATTGTAGACAGAGTTGCTGGTAACTTTGCAGCAATATAGCTATTCCCAAATGTGAATACGTTTATGGGCTGATAAATTGCTGCTATCAGAAACTGTTTTCCCACAGATATCACAGAGATATGGTTTCTCTCCAGTATGAATACGTTTATGAAGTAATAATCTGCTGCTAAAAGAAAATGCTTTCCCACAGATATCACAGGGATATGGCTTTTCTCCTGTATGTGTACGTTTATGAGCTATAAGATTGCTGCCATCAGAAAAAGCTTTCCCACAAATACCACACTTGTATGGCTTTTCACCAGTGTGAATACGCCTATGAATTGATAATTTATCATTTCCAGAAAATTCTTTGCCACATATTTCACAGGTAGGTTTTTCTTCAGTGTGTGTACGTACATGATTTGATAATTTAAATTTGTAAGAAAATGCTTTTCCACAGAGTTGACACTGATATGGTTTTTCTCCAGTATGCATTCGCTTATGATATGATAAATTAGTGCTAGAAGAAAGAGATTTCCCACAGATGTCACATTGAAATGGTTTTTCCCCTGTATGAATACGTTTATGGTTTGATAAAGTGTAATTATTACAGCATTTTTTCATGCAAATGTCACACTGGTAAGACTTTTTGCCAAGGTGGGTACGTTTATGATCCGACAGTTGGCAATTATAAGAAAATATTTTCTCACAAATATCACACTGCAATGATTTTTCTATGGTGTTTTGGCGCTTGTGGTAAAATAAGTTACTCTGACTGGAAAATGCTTTCCCACAATGTTCACAGGAGTATGGTTTTTTTCCTGTGTGAATGTGTTTATGATTTGTAAAGTTATTCTTCGTTGAAAATTTTTTTCCACAAATCTCACAGCAGTATGGTTTTCTTTCAGCATGTGTACTTTCATGAACTGCTAAAGTACTTCTGTAAGCAAATACTTTCTCACAAATACTACATTGGTATGTTTTTTGTCCAGTGTGTAGACGTTTGTGGACTGACAACTGACTGATACAAGAAAATATTTTATCACAATTTTCACATTTGATTATATTATTTCCATTGTGAGTACATTTATGAACTAATAAGTCAGAATCCACAGGGAACAGCTCCCCACAAACATCACATATGTGAGGTTTTTCTTCTGTTTCCAACATTATCTAACAAATTATTTCCTTTCTAAGAAAACCTTTCCAATGAAACAAGTTTTCCTCACAACAAATATTCCTTCAACAATTTTACAGAGGAACATATTTTCTTAAACAGAACCAGACTTTACTGAATTTAGAATGCTTCCAAATGTTCCTATGGTCAGACTTTTTGTGTTCTTGAACAAGTTTGTATTAATTTAAGCTTTACTTGTTATAAAATGACTTCTCAATTGAGACATGTCAGCTTTTCACTGCATCATTACATTCATAGAACTTGATAAGTAACTTGGTAATTTCAGGTGTAATACTGTTTATGACGATGTCTTGTGGTTAATTTTACTTTCCAATAATCTGTCCTGAAATTAAACAAAAATGTTAATGAGAATATAAGAATCAAGAATCTTCACTAAAGATTTTTAATTTCAATTATACAGATTTCTAACACAAACTTCAAATTTATTCTTCTTAATTATTTAGCTAAAGGAAGTGGGTGACAGACCTTAGCCCTCATGGACCTTCCAAAACTAGTAATGTTGCTGCTGTTTAGTTCTAAGTCATCCCTGACTGAGCAGTAGTGATCAAGGACATTTAAACTATGACCATTCTGGCTTACTTTCAGACATAATACAGTAATCCCTTGCCATATCGCCGTTCTCCTATCGCGGTTTATTATTTAAGCTTACGTCAATTCCTGCGTCATGTTGTTTTTCATCTATAATAAAATAAATATATACAAATTATAAAAATATTTTTTTAAATATACAGTACGGTACTGTTTCTACTTCGCTGATTTTCACCTATTGCAGTGGGGTTTGGAACGTACCATCCATGATAGTTGAGGGATTACTGTGTATTTAAAATTAAACCATTTAATGGATCCTTCCTTTTTAAGACAATAGTGGGTCAGGACATAGATTTGTCATAGACTAGAAGGGTGAAAGAATTAGCGTATCACCCAGTTTAATTCCACCTCCTGCCACCTTGGTTGCTCTTAGTGGAATCTATTCTGTTGCAAGAATTTGAGTCACAGCTCAGATTTGAAGATACCTTCCTCTCTCCCTCCAACAAATCTCAGAGGCCCTGCCAATACAAAAATACAGAGACAACACACACACAGAAATCTGTGTGGCAGGGTGAGTGTGTTTGCCTCAATGAGTTGATAAATTGTTTGACAAGCAACTTGATAAATTGACAAACACTTTGACAGACTGATTGACAAACAACTTGACATACAGTCTGACAAACAATTTGATGGACAGTTTGTTAATCACCTCAATAGATATTTCATAAATGCTTAATATTTTCATGAACTCATCTACCTTCTCATCTTCACCATTTTTCACTATTCTTTCTCTCTCCATTTGAGGTAGTCATGTTTCTCTTCTAATGCAAGACATCTTCTCTGTCCCTCAATACTACTCAACCCAGTTGAAGAATCTTGTCCTGCAGGTTACTTGTTAACCTCACTGCTACTAGTAGCACATAAAAAGCACCTGGTACACTCTGGAAAGTGGTTGGCATTAGGAAGGTCACCCAGCCATAGAAGAACATGCCAAAAGAGACAATAGAGCTTGGTGCAATCTTCTGACTTGCCAGTTGCTGTCAAACCCTCTTGGCTATGCCAGCATGAAAAATAGACATTAGATGATGATGATCACGATGATGATGATGATGATGATGATGACAACAACAACAATGACAATGACGAGAACCAGGAATCCTTTAGGATTTATTCTATTTTGTCAAACTGATATCTAAAGGAAAACATCTACTTTAAGTACTTATACTAAACCTGTTCAGTATAAAGTCTTGTGTGTGTGTGTGTGTGTGTGTGTGTGTGTGTGT
>NC_068986.1:96883415-96893706 GCF_001194135.2 Octopus bimaculoides | reverse complement strand
ATACTCATCATAATCATCATCCTCATCATAATCATCATCATCAGCATAATCATCATCATCACCACCATTATCATCATTATTTTACATTCTCTTTCCATGCTGTTGTGGGTTGGACAAGTGATCACAGTTTGAGTCAGTTTGAGTATTAGTTCAGGGAACTATGCCTCACTCATATGTTTTTAAGTTCCTACAGCTGAATGTCCAGAGGTTGTCATGTCCTTCACAAGACAACACTTACAGTCCTTACATTGTGTCCATCATTCACCAACCACTTTACAGAGTGTGCTGTGAGCATTTTATTGCAGTACCAGAACTGGTGGAGTTGCCTTGTACTCTGCAAGTCAAAAGACATCTTCACTGCTCTACATTGTCTTTGTATGAAGCAATGTGACTAACAGAGTAGGTTGAAGAGAGAGTGGTTGTAGGAGATGAACTAAAGTGAATTGGAGAAAGAAGTGGAAGTATGAAGAGACAAACAGGGTGATTGGGTTGATAGTGTGGAAAAAGAGAGAAGAGAGAGAGAGAGAGAGAGAGAGAGAGAGAGAGAGAGAAAGACAATGCTAGGAGCAAAGGGAGAGACAGGAATGGGGAAAGAGTAAGAGGAGAGAGTGAATGATGGATACTCATAAAACAGTTGATGGTAAAAGGATGATGGATATTAATAATGTGATGGAGTGGAGACTAGCAATGTAGAAAGGAAACATTAGCTGAAAAGAGAAGGCAATAGTGATGAGTAGTCAAGATGGCTTTGGTGAAATAGTGATGGATACCTGAGGGAGACGCAGTGAAGACCGGTGAAGGGGTGGTGGTAGTGGATTAGATGCAATCTGTCATTACTCAGGTACCATGACAGAAGAAAGACACAACTGTTACAAATTTGCTGGTAGGAGATAGAGAGCAGGGGTGGGAGTATCAGATACTAACAGATCTGATGCAATTCTTCATTGCTCAAGCTTTATAATAAGCAGGAGGCACAGGTGACAGAGGAAGGGGAATACTTATAAACATAGAATCAGGGGGAAAATATACAGTGTAAATGTACGAAATAAAATGAAAACAAAGAACCTTTTACGAAGAGTAATTAAGTGAAATTACTTAACAAAATGCCTTCAATTAAACATTTAAGTCAAAGAAAGAAGAAAAACAATGAGATTTCATCACAAAAGCTGGAAAAAATTGTTACAGCAATTATGTTTAACTTTTGTAATTCCTCTCCTAGTTTGAGCCCCTGTTCCCATGTACACACATTTGTCCTGTTTTTAGCTAAGTTTTATTATAATTTTCAGTTAAAGCAATTCTTTTTTATTTTTTTTTTTTAATAGAGCAGAATAAACACTGAGCATACCCAAAGTATGCTCAGTGTTAATTAAAATAAAAACAAAATATCTTGAGACCAAAACTTGTGACAAGTTTGCTACACTGTATCCAGTACTGCAAACATTTGATGGAAGCAGTCACAATATTATTGACAGAAGAGTAAGTCCTTCTGCATAACAATTTTTCACCAACCTCTCTAGCCATTAAAAAAAAAAAAATTCTAACACCATGTCACTGTGGGTAGGAAAAGGGAGTAAATTTTGGTAAGTGCACTCGCACGCGTTTCACTAAGAAAAAACAACCTCGGATTTTTTGCGTGGAATCAAGTACCCTGACCTCCAAATGTGTCACAAATCCCTTATTTTTGTTCGGAAAAAAAGGTGAGGGGGTCGGACCCCCATCCCGGAATCATTGGAATTTTTTTTTTTTTTACGTTGAATGAATTACGGTGACCTATGCCACAAAACAAACAAAGTTTTCATTTGGCGTTACTAATACAGTCGTTTCTTTTGAAAAAAAATTGTGCTACCTTTCTTATGACATTAATCTGGCAACACTCGTATAAGGTTGGTGATGAGAATGATGTTCAATAGAGGGAGCGAGCATACATCTATTTTAATTATTTATTAACTGTCTTTTTGCTATTTTCTTATTGTTTACTTTTGTAAATTGGGTTCTTTTTCGCTAAAGTGTAAATATGTAAATATAATTTATTCATAACTTTTACATTTTCTATAAAGTAGCACTTGGCTTCATAATTTCGGCAGTTAGAAAACAGTGACAAGTTTAACGAATAATGGAACTGATCAATCAATTCTAACCCCCTCCCAACACACATACACGCGGATTTCGAGCTGCTGAAAAGTTGTGCGATTTTTAATCTATGGGGGTTTGTTTCTACAGTCAATATATGTTTATTAAACATACCTATGGTATGAGATACTATTTTGATATTTATTATTGGGTGGTGGTCTTAATCCATCGTCCAAACACCGCCACTCAGCGAGGTAGCGCTTTTAGTGAAGTTCGTTCTGTTATAAACACTTGGACCAAGTCCGAGGAAACCTCATAAACCATGCTTTCTTCCAACACTTCATTCCATTAGACATTGAGACCTTGCAAATAAACATGAGCGCTGCTCTTCACAAACCATTAAAATAAACTATTTTACATTGAATATATCAAACAATAGTTAGCTTACCTCAACATAATTTTTTCATCTTATTTGTTTTTCTTGCTCTTCAACACGTTAAACATTTAAATTACATTCTCTAACTATCATTTCTCTATCGATGTACCCTATACAAATCACCACCCCTTTCCATAAAAAGAGCCTATACGTAGTCGCTCAAGTTGCTAGAAATAGCAGCTAATATTTCAATCACTCCCTATCGTCTTAAAACAATGAACACATCAGAGAATATGTAGATATACGTGATGGTTATGACTAGAAAACCTTTGATCTGGGTTTATTCAATCACAGCTCATCTGAGGCTACGCAATCTCTGACGTGATGCGGACAACGGGATAAAGAGACCAAACTAACGGAGAAAATCAGTGCATCGTGCGAAAATACAAACTGGTATCATGGAATCGCCGAAACGAAACAAGTAAGAGAATAAAAATGAAACTTCAAAATTTCACAGACATGTGTAATCTATACGTTCTCGATTCCTTATGACAAAATAGATCTTAAATTATTGTTGTTGTTGTTTAGCTGTCATTCTACAAACTTATAAAAGGTGCCTCGTCCGTGACAATTCCATCTTTTATTCGAGCGCGTGTAACATGTTTGTAAGGAAGATGTAATTAGTGATTATTGTTTTGGAACTAACGGATATTGTGGTCAAACTAAAGGGTTTGACCCGAGCAAAGAAAAGACAAAAATAGTGTAATAGGTGTAAAACAACTTGCGCTAAACGAATATGAAAAAAAAAATGCGCGTTCGCGAGCGGAGGTGGGGGAGAGGACTCGAATAATTCACATCGTGAATGTTTCGAGTCGTCTCACCACAGCCAAAAAATATTTTTTTTAATAGTGTAATAGGTGTACAACAACATGTAGTAAACGAATATGGAAACAAAATGCGCGCTGGCGAACGTGGGGTGTATATGCATACACACACATATGTCTGTGTGATTTGCATGTAATTTACATATATAGAGAGTGGGCTTGATATAATTATATATAAATAAATGTATATCTATATATACAGATACACACACACATACATACAGGAGTTCCAACTTTAAGTGCTAATATATGGGGACGTAGTCCAGGAGGCTCCAACGATATGAGAAATTCTGGAGGATAGTTCACCACTTCATTTTTATCTGGAATTGTATCAACAGACTTGTAAGTGTGAAGAGAACGCATTAGTTGTTGATTTATTTTTTTAACAGCGACGTTTTTGGGGGGAGCTAATATTGTTCTTTCACACAGCCAATTTTGGTAGTTTCCTGTGAAGTTGGGAAAGACTTTGTGTTTGAGCTCATCCACAGAATTAACAACAGAGGAAAATGGCCACACTTCCATTTCTCCTACAGCGTCGAGAGGCACTTTGTCATCACCAAGTGTCAAAATGTCCGTGCAAGCTTTGCGGACATTTGGTCGCCGTGTAGCTGAGCTTTCATGTTAGTGGTAAGACTGAGGATGGTAACATGATGCCACAGGGCAGAGGACTTTAGGCATGCTTGGACCTCATCTGCTCTAGTGTCTTTCAGAATGATAGGAAGAGTTTGCCTGAAATCACCTGACAACAGAAGCGTTACACCTCCCATTTGAGTCTGACAGTCTCGGATGTCTTTCAGGGCTCTATCTAATACTTCCAAAGCTCCCTCGTGAGCCATGGTGCACTCATCCCAGACGATTAGATGACACCTTTTAAGTATCTGCCCTTGATCTGAGCTTTTGCTGATGTTGCATGATGTTGCATCTCGGATGCTGCTAAATTGAGAGGGAGTTTAAAAGTCGAGTGTGCTGTCCTGCCACTGGGTAACAAAGTAGCTGCAATACCAGAGGAAGCCAGAGCTACCACGATGTCCTAGTGCTGTCTAACTTTGCAAGGAGAAGCTTCATAATAAATGTTTTTCCTGTCTCTCCAGGAGCATCGAGGAAGAAGATTCATCCATCACGTTGGCGTATACTGTTAAGAATAGTACAAAGTACATAAGGAATTAGAGGTCATCCTCTAATTCTTATGTACTTTGTACTTCTATATGTAAACCAGGTTGGCAAAATAACATAGTCTGCCATAGACACCTGTGCTTTGGTTCTTTCTTTGTCACTTTTGCTATGAATTAAATTAATGAATTCAACGGGATACACCGTCTGCAAGTAGTTGGGTTCAGCATATTATCCTCCATTTTCTAATTGTTATATATATATATATATAGAGAGAGAGAGAGAGGGGGAGAGGGAGAGAGAGAGAGAGAGAGAGAGAGAGAGTAGGTATGCATCTCAGATCCAGCATTTCCTAGAATGCAACACTCTCAAACACCTCTCACCCTGAGCACAAACTTCAACATATAGAAGTTCAAACTAAATAACAGCCACATTGGCTTCATCTTGTCTAAAAGACCCTGCAAAGTCCATGGTTCTACTTTCTTTTATAATATAAAGCAATAAAAAAGATATCAATCCCATAAACTTTTGAGAGTCTAGTAAACTCTTTCCTGATAGTAAATTAGTGATACAGGATAGCTTCATTAATAAATTAAGGAGAGATGTATTGAATGATATCTACAACAGAGTGAATGTTAATAATGGCACTGAAGGTGCCAAGTGGTAGTAAATAAATTATCAGATTAAATCTACAACCTAAAAATTTGGGCTTTCCTTCTTTTCTATCTAATTTCCCAAGAATAAAGTCAAGCCAAGGTTATGGCAGATAACAATTCAATTCAAGTTTCAATTTTAATAAAGAAGGTGGTATTTATTACACTAGCAGTACAATTAGATATAGCATTTTATAGAGGTACCTACAATCGAAGATATCTTTTCAAGTTAGACAGTTGATACATTGGTAACTTACCATTATAGCTCAGTATTGTTCAAGAGTTCCACTGCTATACTAGCATAAGTATTTTGGTCAATCATATGAGGGTGTGTTGAAAAGTATCTGGCTTTAAGGGTATCATGAAAGGCCTGGTTGGAGGTCCAACCTTCCAGTTCTTTGACAGGGCTTAGAAAAACTGAAGGACCACTGCAATAAGTGTATGAATCTGGGCGGGGAATATGCTGAATAAAATCGTAATTAACTGATCTTCTTGTATTTTCTTTTACCCAAAGCCAGGAACTTTTCAGCTCACCCTCATACAATACATGGCTTCTGCATTAGAAACAGAAATCTTAATATTGTGTCTGTAACTGACAAAATACAAAAAACTTGAGAAATATTAGAGGTTTTGGCAGAATAATTTATTCAAAATTACAAGTAGAGTGTTTATTCAACATTTCAAATAGTATGAACTTGAGGTGATGCAGCTTCTCATCAAATTCACTATTGGTAGATGGAGAGTGTAAAGATATTTGTATAAGTAACAGATGTGCTCATAATTAGCATTACCTATGGCTCTAGGAAGTATTACTTAAAACTGAAATTTCATTTTAAAATGTAATTCATTGTATAAAAGTTAGTTCCAATCTCTTGTCAAAGAATTCAGTTTTTATGTTTATATAAATTTGGGTCAAAAGTTTATTAATGAAGTTGTGTTTTACATTAGATAGTGTTTGAGAAAGTGTATTTGAGAATCTTTCCAGGTTAATTTCATGTAACTAGTTATATTTTCTGTCTGTTTACTAGAGTCTCAATTATATCATTGATGATATAATTGTTTATATTAATAATTGAAACCAATAATATTTACACAATCATAATAATTTTTTAACATTCAAGATGCATAATTGCAAAATTCAAGAATGTTAACATCCTCTTCAAATCTAAGATGTTTTGATATAAAGATGTAATAAACCATACTGAAGACACACGATGAAGAATTGAAGATGAAACATTAAATAAGATTATTTTTCTAATTCTTTAGCTTTATGGTGATATTCTTTTTTTATATTTTAATAACAATATCCCACTACTTCAATATTTCAAATAAACTACAGGATCTTATGATTAATTTGTTGTTATAAGTTTTATACTGGTATGGTCACTTTTCTGTGTGAATACGATAATGACGAGCTAAATTTCTATTCCTAGAAAATGCCTTACCACAAAATTCACAAGAGAAGGGTTTCTCTCCTGTATGAATACGTCTGTGTTCTGATAAGTTACTGCGACAAGCAAACACTCTTCCACAAAACTCACACTGATAAGGCTTTTCCCCAGTGTGAATGCGTATATGATCAGTTAGGTGATTGTTAAAAGAGAATGATTTACCACAGATTTTGCACTGGTATTGTTTTTCTCCTGAATGAACACGTTTGTGACAAGAGAATTTACTATTAGAAGAAAATGATTTCCCACAAATTTCACAGTGATATGGCTTTTCACCATTGTGAACACGCCTGTGGTCTGTTAACATACTGCTACGGGAAAATGTTTTCCAACAAATATCACAAAAATATGGTTTTTCTCCAGTGTGAACGCGTACATGAAGAGACAGTTTACTGCTAGCTGAAAAGCCTTTCCCACAGATTTCACATTGGTACGGTTTCTCTCCTGTGTGAATGCGTTTATGACATAGTAAAGTACTTCTGCATGAAAATGCCTTACCGCAAAATTCACAATGATATGGTTTTTCTCCTGTGTGAATACGAACATGACGAGATAACTTACTAGTAAATGCAAATCCCTTCCCACAGATTTCACAGTAGTATGGTGTTTCTCCTGAGTGAATCCGTTTATGATCAGATACACTACTGCTACTTGAAAATGCTTTACCACAGATTTCACAAGAGTATGGCTTTTCTCCAGTGTGAATACGTGTGTGATCTGTTAAAGTACTATTTCGAGAAAAAGCCTTCCCACAAACTCCACATCGATACGGTTTCTCACCTGTATGAATGCGTTCATGATCCAACAGGTTGGAACTTTTCGAAAATGCTTTACCACAATTTCCACATTTGTATACTTTGTCTCCATCATGAATCTGTTTATTAAAAGTTAGGTCTGGGTTATTCGAACCATCACATCTACTGATAGGTTTGTCTTCTGTCTCTAGCATTCTTAAACCATGCTGAAGAAACAAACAGAAATTTCTGTATTACTTTTCTACCAAAACATTTGAAATAAAAAACGAATTTCTTTCAATAGTTCCAGAAAAATATTTTTCTCAAGCTGAATCAGTTGATTTCGAATGCAGAGAATTCTCAAATGTTTCATTGGTCATGGGTTTGCTTCAACAAACTGGTTTGTGTTAAGATAAGCACGAGACAATAAACGCTCTCTAATGTCAGTATCCCATCATATATTTGTCTGCTGTAGGTATGTATACAAGTCTTACATCACACTGTTACCTTCAGACAAATGTAATACTTCACACTGGTTGTATTTCATTTAACACTGTCAAAGGATGACATTTGGTAGAATTCCATTTTTCAACCCGGCTGTCCTGGAATTAAAAGAAAAAATCTTAGATGGAACTAACACAGATATGTGTGCATGTGTGTCATGTATTATGTAGAAAATAACCAATTGGTGCTAGATCCCACCAGATGGCCAGCAGTCTGGGGTGGGAAGATTAGAATAGTAGTGAGTGACAAAAGAAGGGATGAGTAAGAAGTTCTTGAGAAGAGGTAATATGAGACCAACCAGCTCCAAGGAGTGGGGGTTGCTGTAGTAGTTGTAGAAAAAGAAGAGACAGAAGGCAGCACATCTAAACGCCAACAGCTGGAGCATGTTGACAAGCGATTAAAAACCAATTAGTTAGTCATTTTTGAGGTATGATCCAAGATATCTATAAGTGCAGCAACCACAGATGTGGGATCATTTCTCCATTGCGAATCTCACCCAAGCTTTGAAGAGGATTAGTAACCATTGAAGACTGATATATTTTCTGTACCTGAAGAGTAAGACCAGTGTTAATGATTGGAAGTGGTAAGACTATAAAAATCCTGACATATTTACTCTTTTATAATAGTATTTCTAACAACAATAGTCTGTTTACAGTATTTTGAAGGGACAGGTGGTAAAATAACATTTTTTTAATGACTTGTAGGACATGGCATTTCGTTATGCAACTATGATATACTACAAAGTATATAAGACTTGTTTTATAAGTCAACACTATGTTCTACTGTGTTAGCAGTGTTATTATATCACTTGTTACGGTTATCTCTAAAGATTTTCTATAGAAGTTATAGCCAGAGCTGATTTTGTTACAATGTTTCATATCAGAGATGCCTAAATTAAACAACAACAAGATGGAAAGTGAAAAATGGATAATATGCATATATGACACATCAGAATTTTTTGTTCCTTCATCAGCATCCATCCAACCTGTTTATCATCCATGAACTCATTGTTTAAATAGCCACTAAATATAGCAGTATAACATTATTCGCTATACCAATTTTACATATTAAACACATTAGATATGAATAATTACACAGGTATCAAGTTGTTGGATCAGGTAATGAAAGTTACGGAGAGGGTCATAGCCCAACTAATTAGGGAGAGAGTTAGTTTAGATGAGATGCAGTTTGGGTTTGTGCTAGGGAAAAGCACCACTGATTTCTGGTAAGACAGCTGCAGAAGAAATACCTAGCCAAAGATAAACCTATCTGATAGACAAAATATCATTAAGCATTTCGGCTAGCAAGCTAACGACTCTGCCATCTTACCACCTTAATAATGATAATAATAACAGTTTCATATTTAAGCACAAGACGCACAATTTTGAGGAGAAGGGAATTAGTTAGTACTATCACCTCTATTTGACTCCAGAGGGGTAAAAGGAATAACTAAGCTCAGTGGAATTTGAACTCAGATACTAAAGAGTCTTAAAATAATAATGGTTTTTTACTAAGGTAAAAGACCAGTAATTTTGACGGGAGAGGTTAACTGATACCATCAACCCTAGTATTTGACTGCTATTTCATTTCATTAACCCCAAAATGATGAAAGACAAATCTGACCTCATCAATATTTGAAACAGAGAACAAAGAGCCAGAGAAAATACCGCAGTTATATTTTTCTGATTGCTCTAGTGATTCCAGCTTGCTGCCATCATAATAATAATCACAGTTTCAAATTCTGGCTCAAGGCCGGCAATTTTGGAGGAGGGCTAAATCGATTACATTGACCCCAGTGCTCAACTGGTACTTATTTCATCAACCACAAAAGGATGAAAGGCAAAGTCAACCGCAGCATAACTTGAATGCAGAAAGTAATGAACGATGAAATCAGTGCTGAGCATTTTTTCCTCTCGTGTTAATGATTCTGCAAATTTGTGGCATGGCCCTATATCTTTCTATCTCACTTGACTTTTGAAAATCACAAAAGTCTGTGAAACCAGTTAAGCCCTTAAAAATAAACCATCTAAAAGAAAATAAATAAATTAAAAAAACCACCGGTGCATTTTCAACTTGATTCTTTTTCAAGATATCTTTTATCTTTTACTTGTTTCAGCCATTAGACTGTGGGCATGCTGGGGCACGACCTAGGAAGAATTTTTAATCAAATGAATCAATCCTAGTACTTATTTTATTTTTTTAAACCTGGGACTTATTTTATCAGTCCCTTTTGCCAAACTGCTATATTATGAAGACGTAAACACACAAACACCAGTTGTCAAGTGGTAGTGGGGGACTGCTCGAAATACGGAATAGAAAAGCAGCCGACAACTGATAAAGGATCGTTCTTTATGTTGCTTGTCTTGTTTTCCATTTATTTCTTTTGTTGTTCGAAAAAAGTTCATATTCCATGTATTCGTATTTCATGTTGTTTATGTTCTGTGACATCCTGCGCCCACATATGCATATATATGCATATATATATATATGCATATATATATATATATAT
>NC_068986.1:96880010-96883315 GCF_001194135.2 Octopus bimaculoides | reverse complement strand
AATGTATGCCGTTTGAAAGGTATTTCTATAAAATTTCATTGAAAAAAAAAAAACACCATTTTCCTAAAAGTTAAACAAAATATTTATAAATAAACATTTAAACGCGTAAAAAGAAGCAAAAATACAAAGCACAACATTGCATGCGGTGGTGATGAGCACCCACGAGCAAAGCAATAAACCATATTACGAACATCGTAAAAGTGAAGTAATCAAGGTCTCAAGTTAAAACGGTGATGCTGCGCCCACTAAAAGACAGACATTTGTAAAATAAACTTGACGTCTGGCGTGTTTTTGTTTCTTTTCCTTCTTTTAGCTTTCAGTTCGAAGCGAATACTTAGATATGATAACAATATACAGTTCTATCAGCGGTAGACCAGTTTATTGCCTAAATATTAAGATTGTTGATTACTAAATATTTCTTGTAAACACGTCAATAGTCTTCAGTTCCACATAAGACTTGATAACTTACATGACAGAACCATTACTATCTGTTATATACGAAAAACTATGAAGGAAAAAAATATTCTTTTCACCTGCCCTTCTACGGTCTAATATTCCGTTCAAAAGGCACTATTACGAAAACGTTTGTCCAAATTATCATAAACCAAGAAACGAAAGTAAAATAAATATAAGACTATAAATGATTTGATAAATGGGTGTGCCAATTGCTGTGGAGTAACAGACCGAAAACTGGCTGTTAACAAGTACACAGACACTAAATAACCATTCCATGCCAGATGATAAATATCACATAACATGTATAAAATAAAATGTTATCAAAATAGGAAATATTCAATATCAATACAAGGTTGTAAAATTAAACCAAATTAATGTTGAGGCCGCATACTAAATGCAATGACATAACTCAGTCCAATCTTGTCGAACGACACCAAAGCGCTCTCTCTTTCTTTCTCCACATAAAATACCACCGAAATACACAAAACAACAGTAAACATAACCTCTCGATGGTTTCTCGACATGCTCATATTAGGACACTTTAGATAATGTACTACTAAAGTACTCTATATATAAAGAACAGACGCAGATGGTCCTGGATTTGACCATGGGTGTGCTAGAACAGAGCTAACCTCCAGCTAAATAACAACAGTTGTCGTTTAGGCCAACCTTAGCTCTGACCTAAACTGTCCCAGTTTTGACCAAGCCATCCTTAGTTTTTTCCGAACCCAGTGTGTCAAAGACTACATTATCGAATGCGTACCTTCTTAGATGATAGCATGTGATTTGAGGGAGATTTGGTTGTTGTTTCTGGCAGATAGAACAAACTGTCAACAAACAGTACACTCCCAACATTAAAACACCAAACAAACGTTTAACTTACCGCAATGTATCATCAGTTCCTCTCCTGAAAACCTCTGTACAGTTGAACTTCACTCTGTATCTTTTCTACGTACCACTTAAATACTCTTAACCACAGATACAACAACTGCTTTTATATTCACCGTTGATCCAACACAGATTCAGAATACGAAGAAAAACAACAAACCGGAAATACAGAATTTTCCAACAGTTTTACGTCCCCTTTCCAATAAACAACGTTGTTGGCACTCCGTCGCTTGCGACGACGAGGGTTCCAGTTGATCCGATCAACGGAACAGCCTGCTCGTGAAATTAACGTGCAAGTGGCTGAGCACTCCACAGACACGTAGTTCTCGGGGATATTCAGCGTGACACAGTGTGACAAGGCTGGCCCTTTGAATTACAGGCACAACAGAAACAGGAAGTAAGAGTGAGAGAAAGCTGTGGTGAAAAAGTACAGCAGGGTTCGCCACCATCCCCTGCCGGAGCCTCGTGGAACTTTAGGTGTTTTCGCTCAATAAACACTCACAACGCCCGGTCTGGGAATCGAAACCGCGATCCTATGACCGCGAGTCCGCTGCCCTATCCACTGGGCCATTGCGCCTCCACAATAAACAACGACACTGAGTAAAAATGAAAAATTAATGTAAAGGAGCAAATCTCACTGATATGCACCCATTTACTGCTATATTTTCTCACTCACTTGTTCGTTTACGTAAAAGTTTTTACATTTCCATTGTTGCTGCTCCCACCCGTTACTGATTTTCGTTCATATTAACCCGGATTCTTTTCTTTTATTTCTCCCTCCTTGTCTTTGATAGATTCAAATGGAATCGATAAAAATTTGTCTTTTATCGATTTTGTCATTGTAAAGATGTACACTATTCAATACAATGTTTCTATCAGTAAACAATGAACAGTAATTTTAAAAAAACGTAGCTTGGCACAATGTTAATAAACGATGTGAATAAGAAGAGAAGGTAATTGCACAAATACCATTTTTTACCTTCTTGTCATTTTCCTTTTCAATTGTTTTGACATGATAGGCGCAGTGTGTGTGTGTGATAAGAAGCTAGCTTCCCATTCGCATGGTTCTGGGTTCAGTCCTACTGTGTGACACCTTGGGCAAGTGCCTCGGACCGACCAAAGCCTTTTGAATGGATTTAGTAGACAGAAACTGAATGCTTGTCGTATATATATATATGTAGTGAATCGAATCCACTTCATACATGCAAGATCCATATTATATATTATATATATATTATATATATATATATATATATATATATATATAGATATAGATATTTGAGTGTGTGTGTGCATGCGTGTGCCTGTCTGTCTGTCCCACCACCACCATCGTTTGACAACCGATGTTGGTGTGTTTATGTCCCCGTAACAGCGGTGCACATTCTATCGCTGTTTAAAATTCATAGTTGATCCTATATATATGGTTTTAGAATTGTGTAGTATGTTGAGGACAGTGCATTTGTAAATTACTTTAGACCTCCTGCAATGGGTTTGTAGAGGGCAAATGGTCCCAGGGCAGCAGTTACATGGTAATGCATTGCGGGGATTATTTTCGGGAATGGCGGAAGTAATGTTGTCTAAGGAGAGGTGAGTAAAATGGCCTATGTTATTAACATTATTATTACTAATATTATTGCTATTTCTATCGTTGTTATTATTTATCCTATCTGTAGTTGGGGTAGGATTGGTTGGGATTTCGTTCTGGTCTAAAGTATAGGGTTCGTTACAGTGTATATTTTGATAACAGAGAGTTTTCGTCTATTAGAGGCTGCTATGATAGACTCAAATTTGGGCGGTGAAGAGTAAGGTAGCTTTAAAGTAGATCTATTAAAATAGAGTAATATTTATGTTGATGAGTGAAGTTGAAGTCTCATATATTAAAAAAGGATTTGGCTAAGTTCCTAACATTTAGTGAGAAGGGAGGTATATACCATAGAATGGCGTATCCTTCACTTTTTTTT
>NC_068986.1:96872728-96880000 GCF_001194135.2 Octopus bimaculoides | reverse complement strand
AAGGGAGGTATATACCATAGAATGGCGTATCCTTCACTTTTTTTTTTTTGTTGCTTAGGAGTAGTATAATCTATATTTTTGGAAATTAGAGGGGAGTTATATGGCCCGTTATCGTTAACTGTTTTAACTTTTAACCTAGTATTATATGTGTGCGTATGGGGTCTAAGCTGTCTTAATCTGGGTTCCCCCGGGGTTCTAATATAGTGTATGTATGGTCTGTTGTGATATGACTTGAGGTATATGTTGCTTGAGCCTAGTGTTAGAGATACATTTTATTCGTTGGGAGAAGCCACTGGCAGCGAGCACTTAGTTGTAATATGGGATATGGTTATTGAATATTTCTTCAGTGGATTATAGTTTAGATATACGAATTGAGATACCCTTAACTATATTACCAAAGGTGGATTTGTAGTGATTGGAATTAATGTTTAGGTACTTAAGATACTGGTTGGGTTTGTGATATGGGGAGTATTAGGAGGTTTCTAAGTTTAAAGTGACATCTAAAAAATTAGTGGTTTTCAAAAGTTAGAGAAAAATTTGTGTAGACCTATGATGTTAGGGAAGTGTATTCAGAGCTGATGGAGCAGGTACAGTCCAAAGAGGTTGGAGTCAGATGATCCCATAGTAATGTCAAAGAATTTGCTATAGTTATTGCTATTGTTATAGTGGTTGGCTTGGCATCAAAGTTTGTCCTCGAAAGAAATGAGTTTTACAGGCATTAAGAATTATGTTAAGTTCTAGCGGGGTTAGGTTAGTTAGATTCCTAGCTAGAAGGAAGGCTTGGTTTAGAAGTTTGGGAGAAATAGATGAATAGTAGTTATTTTTATCGAAATGTAGGAATGAAGAAGAGTTTTTGTTGATAAAGAAATGGAACCATGTTAGAACTTCACCTGTACAGGATCACAAGTTGACGTTCAATTTCTCCTTGACGATTGGTATTATTTTATCCAGAATGTTCTTGCTTATTCTTCCCAAATCAGATTTGGCAGGGTATATGAGGTGTATAAATGGTTTTGCTATGAAGTCCTCATTATTCTTCCCTTCCCTTTTGAGGTTTACTACTCACTTTAGTACACTTCTCCGTACCATTTTCTTTACCTATCTCTCCATCTTAGTGCTTTTCAAACATATCACCCCTACCTCCCTCTTCTCACACATATTCCTTCCTTACATTATCTCTTCCTTCTATCCCTCCCCTATTGCTTTTATCCTGATAGCTCTCCTCTCCCACCCCCTCACAATATATTTACAACCATCTAGCACACCTTTTTCATTTTTACTTCCTGTCAGTGGTTATAACCTCTGTGCAAACAAGAGTAGTCTCCCTTGTAGTAGAAAACTTAAATGAACTAAATTCCTTTTCATTTCCATTGTTCTAATTCAAGGGTTTTCAAACTTTTTGACTTGCGGATCCCTTTATATTTCAGGCTTTACCTTAGGGACCCCCTTATAAACGCTTATGAAATTTATACATAAATATTTGCTTAAAATAACATATATTTTTACATTTATTTATTTAACAGTATTTAACAAATAGGTTCATTGTCAATTAAAAGAAATCGATTAAAAAACATATATAAAATCAAATTTGTCCGCGGACCCCCTGTGGTCCGTGGACCACAGTTTGAAAACCCCTGTTCTAATCAACATGGATGTATGTAAAAATAAACCCCGGTCTTCCAAATTTGTAATTCAAATTAGTTGTAAACCTTCACTGAACATAAAACGCTGAGTAACATGCCTGTAATTCAGTTTCTTGAAGTTACAGTTATATCCAGCTCTTAACTGATAAATCAGTAATTAACCGTTTATGCAGATTCTTCAACATAAGGACACTAGTTTGTAAAGAAGCCCTGTATATAAATGTGCGTGTAAGCAGAACTACAATATTCGACTGTGTTTAGATTCCATGATTCCAGGCAACATCTTTTAACAGCCCTCCAGCATATAAAGTTAAGTTTTTCGTAATTATAACTAAAATATCAATCTTCATTTGTTTTACATCACGGTTAGATGAACACATACTATACTGAAACAGCTTTGCGGCTAAATGTCCATCCCTTGTTTTTCAAAAGAAGTTCTCATTATATTCGTCTTTTTACATGTACAGACCTAGTGAACAATTTGGTAACGTGTCAACAAACATGGCCATTTGTAGCTCAACGTTTTAGCATGCCAAGTGCAGAATGTAGATATTCACACAAATGTGTGTGCAGGTACACACACACACACACACACACATATATACATCATATATAGGCAACAGAAACGTTAGCACGCCGGGTGAAATGCTTAGCGGTATTTCGTCTGCCGCTACGTTCTGAGTTCAAATTCCGCCGAGGTCGACTTTGCCTTTCATCCTTTCGGGGTCGGTTAATCATCATCATCGTTTAACGTCCGCTTTCCATGCTAGCATGGGTTGGACGATTTGACTGAGGACTGGTGAAACCGGATGGCAACACCAGGCTCCAGTCTGATTTGGCAGAGTTTCTACAGCTGGATGCCCTTCCTAACGCCAACCACTCAGAGAAGTACCAATTACACACTAGGGTCAATGTAATCGACTTAATCCGTTTGTCTGTCCTTGTTTGTCCCCTCTGTGTGTAGCCCCTTGTGGGTAGTAAAGAAATAACACACATACATACATCATATATACTACATACAGCAGGCTTCATATAGTTTTTGTCTACCAAACTCAGGCTTATAACAAAAGACACTAGCCCAAGGTTCTATGCAGTAGGAGTTAACCCAAGACCGTATGATTGGGAAGTGAACTTCTTAACTACACAGACGTGCTTGTGCTTTAACCATGCCAGCACCAGTGGCGTAGCTAATAGGGGAGCCAGGAGAATGATCACTGTCCCTAAGTAGATTTTCAAAACTGGCGTCATTTCAACATCAGTAGTTGTAAGTTTCATACATAATGACATAGTTACTGAAATACGAAATTATTGAATGCAGAATACAATTACGTATAACTAATGAAATATTGAGCACACTGTTAGAGAACTGAGATAAAAATTGTTTGGTATGTGTCACGGAACCTTTTTTTTTTGTGCCCCACCCCCAACTTTAGAACCTGGCAACACCTCTGGTCAGCACTTTTAAAATAGCATCCTTTAAGGATTATTTGATAGTGTTTTTGTTAAATTAATTTTTAATGTACAGTTAAAATGCCAATTTCAATGTAAAGATTTACATCATCATCATTGTTTAACGTCCGCTTTCCATGCTAGCATGGGTTGGACGATTTGACTGAGGACTGGTGAACCAGATGGCTACACCAGGCTCCAATCTGATCAACTAACTAATCTACAACCAAATAATACTTTGCAAAGGCTTTAATCTACTCTCGTCAACCTCTTAATTTTGCCGTTTTTCCCCCTTTCCTTTGTAAACTATAATTTAATCTGTTATCAAATTGAACCTTGACTCAATATGAAATATAAACAGTTGAATGTCCATCAAGTTACCTTATGGAAAATAACTGAAGCAAATGTCCTTATATAATACTATCTGTATTGCAAAATGGTTTCTTTCTAATAGTGCCAAACCATTTTTATAAAATTTGTTTGTAAACACTAAACACTTTCCTTAATTGGTGCTATGACATCTAATTATGCTACTGACATCTGCAAGCAACATTCAGCAAACAGTAAAGTTTTGACCTTCAGAAATAAATGTTATTTCACTGAAACATTTAACTGCAGAATTACTTGTAAAAAAAACTTACAGTAGAGAGTTAAATAATAGAAAATATAAGGCTAGAAATAACCTGTTTATTAGGAAATATATTCATCAATTATTTGTTGCACGGCTGCTTCATATAAAACATTGTGGATCATGTCTAACGGGATCATCAGAATGATAGATAAACTATCATATACTAACTCACCACTGAACTGCATGTTTTCTTTGTCTTTCTTTTCTTACCAAAACAGATGCTGATCTTTTAAAAGGAAAACAGAAATCACTCCTACTTATCCC
Source organism: Octopus bimaculoides (assembly GCF_001194135.2). Taxonomy (NCBI): domain Eukaryota; kingdom Metazoa; phylum Mollusca; class Cephalopoda; order Octopoda; family Octopodidae; genus Octopus; species Octopus bimaculoides. The sequence goes on along the minus strand of NC_068986.1, from coordinate 96,876,013 downwards.
TACATCTCTGATTATCCTTACTCTGCTTTACTTACCTCTCAAACCTTTCACTTCAGAGTTGTAAAACACTTGATACATGTTCCCACTGTGTGTTTTCCTGACAGTGACTTGCAGAAATTGAAGTTAAGCATGTCAACCTCACCAGTCTGAGGGTCTCTCTCTTAAACAAAATAGAATGAGAAACACTGAGAGGAATAAGAAAAGGAAGTAGTGTGATATTTTAGCCTCATTACTGTCTCATTATGGAAGCTACAGGCGACAGCATGATGTTATGTTGTTGTTGGCACTCCGTTGCTTACGACGCCAAGGGTTCCAGTTGATCCGATCAACAGAACAGCCTGCTCGTGAAATTAACATGCAAGTGGCTGAGTACTCCACAGACACGTGTACCCTTAACGTAGTTCTCGGGGATATTCAGCGTGATACAGTGTGACAAGGCTGACCCTTTGAATTACAGGCAGAACAGAAACAGGAAGAAAGAGTGAGAGAAAGTTGTGGCGAAAGAGTATAGCAGGGTTCGCCACCACCCCCTGCCGGAGCCTCGTGGAGCTTTAGGTGTTTTCGCTCAATAAACACTCACAATGCCCGGTCTGGGAATCGAAACCGCGATCCTATGACCGCGAGTCTACTGCCCTAACCACTGGGCCACATGATGTTATAGGTTAATAAAAAATAAATATGATGTTAAATAGAGCAGATGGAAGGCAAGATGTGGTATTAAGTACCATACCAATGGAGAAGGTTTACACAAACAACTTAATAATAACATTCACCTCCATACATTTTAAAAGATTTATATGGTTTTGAAAAATAACCACAACTTCAATGTTCTACATTCTCTACAGTCTGAAGACAATTTTTATATTCACATGATGATGATGATGATGATGACAATGACAATGATGATGAATTTGTAGTATGAATACGTTTATGGTGTGATAATTTTCTACGAGTAGAGAATGCTTCCCCACACGAGTCACAGGGGTATGGTTTTACTCCATCGTGGATAATACGTTTATGAACAGATACACCAGAAGGATGAGAAAATCCATTCCCACATATGTCGCAATGATATGGTTTCTCTCCTGTATGAAGATGCTTGTGATGCAATAATTTCTTACTACTAGGAAATGTTTCATCGCAAATGTCACAGATGTAAGGTTTCTCTCCTGTGTGACTACGTTTATGATCTGTTAAAAGGCTGCATGTAGAATAAGATTTCTCACATATATCACAATTGAATGGTTTTTCTCCAGTGTGACTACGTACATGATTTGTTAGTTTATAATTGTATGCAAATGATTTTCCACAAATCTCACACTGGTATGGCTTTTCTCCGGTGTGGGTATATTTGTGAACAGTTAATTTATAATTGAATGAAAATAATTTCCCACAGATGTCACACTCATATGGTTTTTCACTTACATGAGTACGCTTATGATTTAACAATTTATGGTTACTAGAAAATTCTTTACCACATATTTCACAGGAATATTTTTCATCTGTGTGACTACATTCATGATTTGAGAATTGGTAAGAATAAGAAAATGTTTCCCCACAAATTTTACACTGCAAAGATTTATTTAAGTTATGGTTACGTTTATGAAATGATAAGTTACTCTTACAAGAAAAAGATTTGCCACATATTTCGCATTGGTGTGGTTTTTCTCCGGTATGAATACGTTTATGGTCTTTTAAGTAATTGTTAGAAAAAAAAGATTTCCCACAGATCTCACAGCGGAACGGATATCCTGTGTGGACAGTTTTATGAAGTAACAACCGATAATTAAAAGAAAATGTTTTCCCACAAATTTCACATTGAAATGCCTTGTCTCCTGAGTGAATGCGTTTGTGATAAGATAATGTATTATTACAAGAAAATGCTTTACCACAGATTTCACATTTGTATTTTTTAGCATTGTGAATAAGTCTATGACGTTTAAAAGGAATCCAGCTAGAGAATGTTTTGCCACAAATTTCACAGGAGTATATATCTTTTCCAGTGTGAATGACTTTATGATGTGATAACAAAGTCTTATGAGTAAATGCTAATCCACAAAATTTACAGCGGTATGGTGTTCCGTCTGTGTGAATATGCTTGTGAAGTGATAATTCTCCACTACGTGAAAAGGATTTATCACATTTATCACACTGATATGGTTTTTCCCCTGTATGAGTACGCATATGCTCTGTTAAAGAACGTCTACAAGAAAGTTTTTTCCCACAAATATCACATTGGTATACCTTATTTTCAGAGTGAATATTGCTGTGTGTTGCTAAATTATTGCGACGAGAAAATGCTCTCCCACAGATCTTACAAACATATGGTTTGTCTCCAGTGTGAGTACGAACATGATCTGTTAAGGCACTTTTGAAAGAAAATCCTTTGCCACAGATTTCACAATATAAGTGTTCTCCTGTATGAATGCGCTTGTGATTTGATAATCTATAATTATGAGAAAATTCTTTCTCACAAATATCACATTTGTAAAGTTTTTTCTCCATTGCAAACATAATGCAATTAATAACACTTTAACAGACATTGATTTCTCTAAGACAAATACAATAACACAAGCATTTCTTTCAACAAATTCCAAAATGGAATATATTTTCTTCAAAGAAATCAATTATATTTCTGAACTTCTAATGTCAACCTTATTTTGTCTACAGTAAATATACATATCTTACATCACACTGTTACAGTCAAACAATTTGGATAAACACAACACACTGGTTATTACAGTTAACACTGTCTGAATGATGACATCTTGATAGAATTCAACTTTTCAACAATTCTGATCTGCAATTAAAGAAAATAAATCTTAGTATGTAAAAATAAGATTGTGCATGTAACAGATTATGTTATCTTGTGTGTGCGTGTGTGATGCAAACATATGTTGAGAGCATTTAAGTCTAAAATAATTGATGCCAGGCCTTACTATCTCGAAGTTAGACTTGCAATACTGAGATTAATGAACAAGATACTAATATAATTAATGACAACAATGTCATCATCATCATCGTTTAACGTCCGCTTTCCATGCTAGCATGGGTTGGACGATTTGACTGAGGACTGGTGAAACCGGATGGCAACACCAGTCAACAATCTGATTTGGCAGAGTTTCTACAGCTGGATGCCCTTCCTAACGCCAACCACTCCGAGAATGTAGTGGGTGCTTTTACGTGTCACCCGCACGAAGGCCAGTCAGGCGGTACTGGCAACGGCCACACTCAAAACGGTGTATTTTATGTGCCACCCACACAAGAGCTAGTCCAGGGGCACTG
>NC_068986.1:96868246-96872441 GCF_001194135.2 Octopus bimaculoides | reverse complement strand
TGGACACAACATGGAAGATGATGGGGTGGGCTGAGTAAGTCAGGAATGTTTGAGTTAGAGATAGCATGACACTAGCCAACTTCATAGTGCAGAGGCTGTTATAGCAGCAGTGAAAAAAAGTAAAAACAGGAGACAGCACGTCTGTGGGCCAGAGGCCATGTCTGTAAATGATTTTATGCCAATCAGTTGAGTGCCTTTGAATTCTGCTCTTTCGTGAGATCCCCTTTAGAGATTTTGCACTGTATGAGAGCTGGCAATAATTCATGAAATCTCAGCCACTGTACGACTGGAACTTGTAGCATACACCTAAATGGACCAGTGAAACATAGCTGGATTTTCTGTTAGCTTTCCTCATCTGTAGCATTTCTGGTTCTAAAATTATTTGGCTTTAAAGTCAGTATTACTCTATGTGTAATTTGTATGCAGGTGTTAAACTAATGCAAATGTGTAAAAAGCAGAGTCGCTTTGATGAAAAACAAACCTGCCAAATGATACACTGTACTGTACTTGTACTGAATTGAAACAGATGAAGGCAAAACTGTTACAATGCAATTTTAAGCATAAAAAAATGAATAATTAAAAAGAGGAAATGATATTCTCATATGACATGATAGCTGAAGCAAGTTTTAAAAAATAATAAACAACAGCAAAGAAAATGGCTAATGCTTTCTCATAAGTAATTTATAGCAATTCAAAGTACTTTTATATTATGGAACAGCAAATCCATGAAATAAATATGCAATTACAGAATACATTTTTCTTAAATAAGCAAAAGTGGAAGCTAATGAATTCATCATCATCAGGCTCCAATCTCATTTGCCGAGGTTTCTACAGCTGGATGCCCTTCCTAACACTAACCACTCCGAGAATGTAGTGGGTGTTTTTAGTGCCACTGGCACAGGAGTCAGTCAGATAGCACTGGCATCAGCCACACTTGAATGATGCCTTCTACGTGCCTCTGGCACGGGTGCCAGTTACGTGGCACTGTTATTGGCCACGACTACAATTTCACTCAGTTCAACAGGTCTTCACAAGCATGGCATATTGCCCAACGATTGAGGGCTGCTTTTTTAAACAGGCCAGTTATGCAACATTGACATCGGTCACAACTACAATCTCACTTGGCTTGCGGAGTCTTCTTAAGTACAGTATATTTCCAAAGGTCTCAGTCGCTTGTCATTGCCTCTGTGAGGCCCAACGTTTGAAGGTCGTGCTTCACCACCTCATCCCATGTCTACCTCTTCCACAGGTTCCCTCCACTGTTAGGGTGTGACACTTCTTCACACAGTTGTCCTCATCCATATACATCACATGACCATACCAGCACAGTCGTCTCTCTTGCACACCACATCTGATGCTTTTATTGTCCACTTTCTCTCTCAGAGTGCTTACACTCTATCGTGTATGTACACTGATATTGAACATCCAGCAGAGCATACTAACTACATTTCATTCAAGCCTGCGCATGTCCTCAGCAGTTACAGCTCATGTTTCACTGATGTGTGGTATAGCTGTTCACACAGAGACATCATACAGTCTACCTTTTACTGAGAGAGAGGCCCTTTGTTACTAGCAGAGGTAGGAGCTCTCTGAACTCTGCCCAGGCTATTCTTATTCTAGCAGCTATGCTCTCAGAGTATCCACCCTCGCTATTGATTTGGTCACCTAGGTAACAGAAGCTATCAACTACTTCTAGTTTTTCCCCCTGGCACGAGATGGAATCTATTTTCTGTACGTCTTCAGTGTTCATTACACCTGTGCATCTGCCACACAAAAACTATCTTCCCAGTTAACCTTCCTTTGATATTGCTGCACCTCTTATGAGTCCATAGCTTACACCAGGTACATCGTATGGAGTTTCTACCTATGCCTTTTCTACAGATCAAGCAGGGCCATCTACCTGAAGGGATTTGTAATTTGTCTGCCTTCCTACTTACTAAGACTTTGGTTTTTGATAGGTAAAGTCGACTTTAGCAGAATTTGTACTTAGAACCTGAGGAGCTGAAAGAAAAGCCAAGCATTTTGTCGACATGCTAACGATTTTACCAACTCGCCAATTTCTCACATAGGCATGAGAAACCCAAATTTGGGGACGGGTTAAGTTGATTACATTGACCAGCTATGTGATTGATCTTTACTCCATCAACTGAAGGCGCATAGCTTAGTGGTTAGAGTATTCGGCTCACGATTGCAAGGTCGTGAGTTCAATTCCCGGCGACGCGTTGTGTCCTTAAGCAAGACACTATTTCACGTTGCTCCAGTCCATTTAGCTGGCAAAAATGAAAAGTACCTGTATTTCAAAGGGCCAGCCTTGTCACATTGAATCTCCCAGAGAACTCTGTCTGTGGAGTGCTCTCGTTAATTTCACGAGCAGGCTGTTCTGTTGATCGGATCAACTGGAACCCTCGTCGTCGTAAACGACGGAATGCCAGATTTTATTCCATCAACTACGGATGGATAAAAGGACAAGGTGGCTTCAACAGAATCTGATTTCAGGACCTAAAGGGCCATAACAGGCGCTCTAACGATTCAGCCATACCACCCAGCTCTATGTTTGTGTCAAGTGAGTGTCCCTTTAACTTACCTGAGAGTAAACTGCCATAAACAATTATGTTATACCACACACCGTATCACATAATCTATTGTGTATATAAATATTCTTAGCTATTTAAGTACGTTCAGCTGAGCAATTACTTCAATTCCCGAGCACACAGTCTCATCAATTTAAAGCATCACAACAATACTTACTAAACTGAATATCTGTCTTCACGTAACACACCACAAGACTAACTACAAACAAACATCAAACAAAGTTATCTTACCTCAACATAATGTATTTCTCTTTACATTAAATATATTGCACAGATGTATAGTAACGTATTCCTTCTGTATTCACATTATAGTCATTATGTTTACCAACTACTCAGTATCTGTGTCCAACATAAGATTTAACAAGGAGAAATCAGAATACAGCGTGTTATGGCTGACCGGAAGTACAGACAAAACTACTCGTCACTTAAGACAAATTATAAACAATGCAGAATTTTATTTGCCCTGTCATATAAAAACAGAATCATTGTACAAAAGTATGAAATAGAATAATTTGTACTGTCCTTTCATCGGTCATGGAGTTTTTTTACTGATTTTTAAATTTTGATAATTACTCTTTACTTCGTTTCAGTGATTCAAGAATCACAGCCCAGATTCCGGTCAAACTAAAGGGTTTGACCGGGTGGGAAATAAAAAAAATGAAATATTCTAATAGGTGTAAAACAACTTGCTGCGAATGAATATGAAGAAAAAAAACGCGCGCTCGCGAACGAGGGTGAGGTGAGGAGAGGCCTCGGAACATTCACATCCTGAATGTTCCGAGACGCCTCACCGGAGCCAAGTAACAAAAGAAAATAGTGTAATAGATATAAAACGACTTACTCTGAACGAATATGAAAAAACTAATGCGCTCCCGCGAAAGGCGGGGTGGGGAGAGGACTCGGAACATTCACATCGTCACATATCGTCATTCCATGGCCTCTGAATTATAGTGTTTGACCCGGTGACAAAATAATAAAAAAATAGGCTAATAGGTGTAAAACAACTTGCTGGGAACGAATATGTGTGATGTGTGACGATGTAAATGTTCCGAGCCCTCTCCCCAACCCCGTTCGCGAGCGCGAATTTTTTGCATCATATTCGTTCGCAGCTAGTTGTTTTATACCTATTAGAATTTGTTTTTTCTTTTTTTTCCCCCTGGTTAAACCCTTTAGTTTGACCGATTTCTTTAGTCCTCTATTGACATTTTTCTAAGAGCTATTGAATGTAGCGATGATTTTGATTTCTACTTTTGATACAAAGACACAAACGGGTGGGGGTAGATAGTCGATTAATTCGTCCTAAATAATCAACTGGTATTTATTTTATCAACCACTGGAAAGATGACAAGTTAAGTAAAATTTGAGCTCAGAAAAAAAAAAAAAGAATATAATCGAAGACCTCTCGACATTTGATCCATCGCACGACTAATTCTGCTATTGGATCCCAAAATTCAGCATCTTGAGTTTAGCGTAGGGTTAGCTAACAAATTGCTGGTGGGGATATGTTGAACGGAAACCCTTCGTGACATATTATTTATTTCAGTATGTATCTCCATTTCATTTCCAAATGTCTCTTCGTTTCATCTGTGTGTGTGTATTGTGGC
>NC_068986.1:96865830-96867788 GCF_001194135.2 Octopus bimaculoides | reverse complement strand
TTATATCATGTAGATTCCGAATATACAAACTTTTGGTGGGAAAGTGTTTTAGGAGGGGTGGGTGGGGTATTTCGGAAAATTCACCGGAGTCCACTTCAATTCGTCTTAACTTTCAAGAAAATGGATTGTGATGCATTTGGCCGAGCAAATCGGAGACTGGACCATGACTTGCATCCCCTGTCAACAAGCCAAGCTCAATCAACACACTAAAGTAACCATAAACCGCCTCAGCCATGCCAACCTTGTCGGCCTCCTACCACCTTCGCAGAGTTGCTCATATCTATTGACCTTGATAGACCGCTACACCCGTTAGCCTGAGGCTATCCCTCTCCGCAGCACAGAAACACAAGAAGACAGCCAGCCTTCTTTGCAAACTGGGTTGCTCGTTTCAGTGTCCCAGACAGCATCTCATCCGATCGGGGTCCACAATTCACCTCAAAGCTGTGGAATGACATGTGACCTTTTCGGAATCACAATGAACTGCACAACAGCCTACCACCCACAGGCCAATGGATTAGTGGAGAGATTTCACCGCCGCCTGAAGGAATCCCTTACAACCAGATTTAACGGGCCAAATTGGATTGACCAACTCCCATGGCTGATACTGGGAATCTGCAATGCCTCAAAAGAAAATCTCAACACTTCCTCCACGGAAATGGTGTACAGTGCCCCTTTTAGAGTTCCTTCCGTATACGAAGTCAGACCCGGATGTCAAAAGGTACTTTGCTCAACTGAGAGACAGCATGGGCCAGTTGCACCCTGTTCCTATGTCGGCACACGGTACACCCAGATCATCCATACTAAATGACCTCCGTATGGCTAATTTTATGTTCATTCAAGGTGACACATGACACATAACCCTCCAGTCACTCTACAATGGTCCATATCAAGTCATACATCTGGGAAATAAAACATTCCAACTACTAATTGGCGGACGACAAGACACAGTCTCCATCGATAGATTGAAACCAGCCAATCTCGATATTGACAGCCCCGTTCAGGTAGCCCAGCCACCAAACAAGGGCCGCCCTAAGCGGATCACACCAACCATTTACAAGGAACAGTCACCAAAGAATCGAGTAGCCACAGGCATGGGCAGAACAATTAAAACCCCTTCCCATTTCCAATGACAGTCAACAGTTCTGGTGGAGGAGCTATGTAGGGCAGGATTCACGACAGATGAACTGTAGACAAGAACTTCACTGTGGGTCAGCTAGGAAGTTGGTCAGCAGCGAAAGAGACTTCTGGTGGGAGAAGAAGAACAAAAGAGTGTCAGCAGTGTGCGTTAAACGAATGTGATTTAACTAAACAGAAATAACTGGCGACTTAAGCCCTGATGTATGTAAAGTAATAAACCTTTGATAAATGTACTCTGGTGTCTATTAGTTTGTTTGTATATATAGCTTAACAAAGCTATACACGTAGTTTTTATATGAAATAAAGAAATGTTACATCGTTAATGATTTGAAACGCAGTATCACCTTACTTTGAAATTGTATGGATAATACCGTACTAAATTCTGGTGCCTCAACTTGGGTACCATATTCATCTGAATCTCTCTCTCTCTCTGTATATATATGTAGTGAAACTACCTATCGCCATTAGATACAAAACTACTATCGCCATTCTTCTCATTTAAATATAAACAAACGCGAACGTAGCGGAAAACATTAACCTTGTCATCACGTGACTGATTAATATTCGAAGCGGCAAATTCTTCGAACCGTTCCCGCCAGAACGCAAACTGACCAATCACAGCCCTTAATAAGGTCACGTGATAGAGTATATTTCTGATGTCTGGTGAGCCGATAATACGCTATAAATAGATCAACTCATACCCACCAAATTTGTCTCGGTCCAGTTTCTCTATAGAGACTGTTCCGTGTACCACACGACAGCAGCAGCAACAATTAGCCAGCGACCACTTCAACAGCTTCGTCCAGCCAACGATGACCACC
>NC_068986.1:96859459-96863579 GCF_001194135.2 Octopus bimaculoides | reverse complement strand
ATTGTATACCTGACTTTCTACTATAAAATTAAAGAATATAACGGAACGCTGAACTCCAGACTATCAACTTAAACAACAGTTTATTTAGGTGGTAATGATATATCATGCAATGTTCTTGTTGTTACAGCTTCTATTGTGTATGAGCATAGTGCTGGGACGTTGTTCTATAGATGTGAGCGAGCTGTCGAGCGTAAGTCCGAAAGATGTAGAGAGACAGCTTAAACACACGTCCATGCTCAATCGCTGGCCAGCGAGAAAGAGAATGAATTGATCGGGAAACGCTTGGTTGTTTAATTCTACGCATGCGTAAGACTACGCATGCGCACGGCGTTACTACATATATATATGGTGGTTGTCTACTCCTTATGCAGAATTTGACCACCTCTTGTACCTACACATTTAGAACCATCATGGCATCTGATGTGCTTTTTTAAATATTTTGAAAAGATACCCCATAGATTGCATATCCAATTTGGACCAGCAAGAGCTGCAAATAAATTTTGATTTTTGTGGATCTTAAAATGTCTTTTGAAGCCTCTGTTAGATTTGCAAACCTTCTAGCATACGTTGCATTGAAAGGTGTGCACAGACATAAAGGCAGAATAGTTGGAGGAGGTTCGTTTTCCATGGGTTCGCATATGAGATTTGAACCCAGCAAGAGAAAGGCATGGTATATCACAAACCATGCACATGAAAAGGTCATTGTGACTCACATTCTCGATCGTATCTCTTTTACTCTTTTACATGTCTCAGTCTTTTGACTGTGGCCATGCTCGACTCCAGGACTTATTCTTTAGAAGCCTAGTACTTATTCTATCGATCTCTTTTGCCGAACCGCTAAGTTACGGGGACATAAACACACCAGCATCGGTTGTCAAGCGATGTTGGGGGGGGGGGTACAAACACACACATACAAGCATATACACACACATACATACATATATATATACATATATACGACGGGCTTCTTTCAGTTTCCGTCTACCAAATCCACTCACAAGGCTTTGGTCGGCCCGAGGCTATAGTAGAAGACACTTGCCCAAGATGCCACGCAGTGGGACTGAACCCGGGACCATGTGGTTGGTAAGCTAGCTACTTACCACACAGCCACTCCTATACATATATATGGTGCTTTACTATTTAAGTACCTAATTCTCCTGAATTCAAGACATTTTGTGTGTGTGTGTGTGGCAGAACTGTTTAACACATTCATTTTATTGTAATATTAGATATCTTGTCAATGTAGCTTCTTTAACATTAAGTAGTGGAAAATTGGCTCACAAGAGCTTTTCTTGGCATCAAGTCACATGACCGAGTTGTTGTCAGTTTTAATTGTCCAATCTTGTGTTTGCAACAGAGTTTGTTACCAATGCGGGAAAAACCATTTTGGACTGCGAAGCCACCCCATGGTTATATAAACACCAGTTTCTTCTGCTCTTTGTTGATCTCTTTGGACCAACTGCCAATGAACCAAATGCAGCTTTCTTCAGCCAGTAGCCGTCCGTCTTCATCATTGCAGCAACAAGATGCAGACCACAGACATATCGTCTGACCCAGCAGAACTGAAGTCATTTGAATGTTTGTTCCAGACTGCAGTATTAACATCATTTCCTTTGGAAATCATCTATTATTATAACGAGTGGAATAAATCGTCACTATTTCAACTTATTCAAATCTTATCGTTCTTCTTTCCACAACATGTCATTATAAATGTTGAACACTCAACCCTTCTCGTTACACACACACATGCACATGCATGCACACATACATATATATACATGGTACAATAAATCATATTTAATCGAAAGAGAAAGGTATATCATGAGAGTTGTCTTCCATTACACGTCTAGAACGTATAATGTATGATAATCTATGGGAATAAATACATAAATGGTCGAAATTTCCTTGCAGAGAATGGTTCTTAGTGCACTGCTTAGATGCGAAAAACAAAACAGTTCAGGTTAAATGAGTACAAAGAAACTCTTCAAAAAATGTTTAAGGCAAATTACTTCTGTTATTTTTGTTTAGCTCTAACATTTTAGATGGTTGAGTGTAATTTGTGGGAAGTTGGACACCACAGAGAGACGCCTTGGTGAGTTGTGCAACAATAAGCTATGTAACTGTTAACAAATACATATACCTTACCCCTCCCATATATATATATAATTATATTGCTTTTTCTTTTGTAGTACTTCGAGGTACTCAGGTTGAAACCGAGACACTAAATAATAAATAACATAATTCAAAGAAGAAACAAAAATTAGATAATTATCTTGTATTTATGACATACTTTAATATAACAAATACATTAAGACATTCAGAGCATATTAAAGGTATTCTTTAGGAATATAATAAAAATAAGAAATATATGGAATAAGAATATACATAAAAATATAAGCAAGAAAAAGTTCGATATGTGGAGTGATATAGCGAATATAAGAAAGTCTTATTAAAAATTAAAGATTAAAAATTAAAAGTTCGACATTACATTGACGGCAGCGAGAAACCTTAATGAAGAATTTAAAAGTCAGAGAATATATTTGTTTTAAGAGTTATAAAAATGTATATGATATAACAGGTCATAATAACAAGTAAGAGGTATTTCTACGTCCGTTTCAGGAGTCTGTTTGTTCTGGTAAGTTGTGAATTTTATAATTCACGTATAGACAATGTCCCCTTCATCACGAAAATAGAGAGCAAAGTTTGAAAGAAGATATAGAGTAAGGAAGTTTCGTTTAAGGTTATATTATGTTGGTCACCAGTTATGGGTTAGATACTGACTATTTTTATATTGACATGGTTAGGCATGATGGGAAAACAGAAATTTAAATAAATTATAAATATGTTATTATTATATATTATGAAGTATTCTGGGTAATGATGAATGATAAAAGAGAAATTAGAATGCAAAAGTCGCTATTTATCAAACTGCGCTTTATGAAGTGCAGTTGAATGAAATTTGTAGGTTGAATGAAATTTGTGAGTACATGAATGAATCGTATCGGAAAATTTATTTAATATACCCGAATTATATGATCTAAGAATAATGTAAGATTCCTTAATGCATGAATTTCATTTATCCATAATGACTTTATAGGGGAGGGTGTTTGCTATTACAGACCAAAATATTTTGAAATTAATATTAGTCTCTTAGATTATGTATACAGGAGTTGAGAGTTGTTGAATTTTTATATTTAATGTTGGTAAAAGAATTTAAATGAGTTCTATATCTTTTTTGAAGTTTATGGTACTACCTATTTAAGTTCTAGCATGGTATTTATCTGATATTACAGTGCATTTATATACCACATTTTAGCATAGGCAAAATCCTGCAAGTGGACATGAATCGGTATCCCTACAGTTACATATTTCCCTTGTTTTATGGTTGCTATTATCCTTATTTTAGGGGGATGAATTTACTTGATTGATAGTTATCAATACACAAAAAGCATTGATATTTGATATTGAATTATGTGTATTTTGGAGTTCCGGGTATATTTATATTATTGTTATTCACATTTATATTGGGGTTTTTTTTATCAGTGTTTGATATATTTGTGTGTGTGTGTGTGTGTGTATTAAACTAGGCCAAAGTATATCTGTGTGTTCTAATGTAGCTTCATCTATGTATTAAAAGAGATTTACTAAAAATAAATTTAATTTAATATAATTAATTGAAGGAATTCTGCCATATATACTGAAGATCTCCATATGGAAAGTGCACTTGTTAATTGGGTTTTAGATTATATAGAAGCTTTCATGTCCTATATTTATGGCTGTGATCATAGAAAAAAAAATAGATATTTTAAGCTAGTGATGATAATGGTAACTAGTTGAAAGTTATTGGCACTCAGTCGGTTACGACGACAACGGTTCCAGTCAATCCAATCAATGGAACAGCCTACTCGCAAGATTAATGTACAAGCGGTTGAACACTCCACAGACATGTGTACCCTTAATGGAGTTCTCAGGGCAATTCAGCGTGACACAGAGTGTGACAAGGCTAGCCCTTTGAATTACTGGTACTACTCCTTTCTGCCAGCTGAGTGGACTGGAACAACGTAAAATAGTGTCTTGCTCAAGGACGCAATGCACCATGGGTTTTCATGACCTTAAGTTT
>NC_068986.1:96853355-96854215 GCF_001194135.2 Octopus bimaculoides | reverse complement strand
AATATTTTGTATATTTTTCACACATATTTTTTCTGTATTCTCCCTTCCACCCTGCTTTTTTCCTGTGCGTCTATAGACACGTACAGGGAACCTTATGTGCGTGCGTGTGGATGTGTGCGGGTACGTGCATATATAGATGTATGTGCATGCATGCGAGGATATGCGCATATAGATGCATTTTGCCCTTATAGCTTTTTCACACTTTTTATGTATTTTGCTTTTAACCCTGTTTTCTTCTTGAGCATGTGCATATTTTGACGTGTGTATGGACCTTTTTTGCGCGCGTGCGTATGGGTGCGAGCGTGTTGTGCACGCGCCTGTGTGTGTGGGTGTGTATGCGGGTATACCCGTGTATTTTATTAGCTGTCCCAATTAGAATCAGGTCAAAGTTGAGGAAAAATTTCTTAAAAAAAAAAATAGCTGTCACTGATGTTTCAAACTTTCACAACTTCAACAACTGCATAAGCTATACTGACCAATTTTTACTCCCAAAGATGATGCAGTGGTACAAAATAGGAATACAATACTTGCGTTGTAATGGTTGACAACTGGTAGGGAGAAAATAAGAAATCGGAAATTACTCGTTTTGCCTCAGTTACTAATTATGCCCACTTTTATATAGTAATTTCAAGTGTTTGACAGAATGACGAAGGAAAATATAAGGAAAAAAAGGTTCGATTTCATGAAAAACATTTCAACATATTACTCTTTTACTCTTCTACTTGTTTCAGTCATTTGACTGCGGCCATGCTGGAGCACCGCCTTTAGTCGAGCAAATCGACTCCAGTTGTCAAGCGATGTTGGGGGGACAAACACAGACACACAGACTTATACACACACATACATACATACATATATAC
>NC_068986.1:96849181-96852884 GCF_001194135.2 Octopus bimaculoides | reverse complement strand
AATTAAACTAAATTCAAAATTTAAATTTTGGAACATATTCTTTAATTTCTTGATTCATAAAATATGACCAGTTTTCAATGCCTCACAGAAATAACTAAGTTTAGAAGTAGCGCGCGCACGTGTGTGTGTGTGTGTGTGTACTTTTAACTGCAAGTGGAAAAGCCAAGGTTATTGCTTAGTCATGCATTGAAAGAAAGAATTTGACCTAGAGACAATAACTTCTTTCTTCAATCTCTTTATCTTTATATACATTCATATTTTCACACACAAACACACACGCACGCACGCACACACATCGCTATACACATCTATCATTTTATCCTGACCACTAGCCAACACACCTTCTCTATCTTCACTTGTTTATTGTCTCTCCCCCTCACGCTCTTATTTTTCTCTTCCTGTTTTTGATTTGACCTGGGTTGAAAGACAGAATCGTCAGCAAGCAAACTGTAGTCAGGAAATAATTCAGGAGAAAGCATTATCTTTGTTTGAAGATTTGAAAAAGAAATATCCAGATGAGAAATTAAAAAAAGGTGAAAGCACATCAGCTGACGAAGTTGCTGCAGCGGAATTTCCTACAACATTAGCAAAGATTATTGAAGATAATGGATTTCTATCTGAACAAATATTCGATGTTGATAAGACCGGTATCTACTGGAAGAAATTACCAGATTGTTCTTTCATATCCAAGGAAGAGAAAAGAATTCCTGGCTACATAGTATCAAAAGAGTGTTTGACCTTAATGTTTGGAGGCAACTGTGCAGCCGATTGCAAGCTAAAACCATTGCTTGTGTATCATGTGCTGAACCCCATGAGTTTGTAGCGTGACACAAGAAGCCAGCGTTATTTGGTGCGAGATCTCGCTGGCAGCCATTACCATGACCAAGACAAGAGTGAGATCTCGCCTACAAACATGTTTGCCATGTGCAAGACCACGGCGAGGCTCTCGTGGGCAACATCTATTCAAGGAGGTGTATTAAGGTGATTTTCTCTTTTGCGTTCACACTCACGCTGAGCAACACTACAAACTGGCAGCTCACAGCAGATTCTTGTTTTGCTCTAACTTCACCCATTATCTCCAGAGGTAATGTACCTCACGTGAATGGAGCTATAACGAACTACGCGCTGCCATACAGATGGTTGCTGGGAAAGAACTGAATGCAGTAAGGGATATCTAAAAGGATCTGAGGATTTAATGGAGTGATTGATTTCAAATATTTCCAATATGTGGTCATTTATTTGACCCATGGACAGATGCTGTTGTATTAGAAAGTGATCTTGTATCTGATAACTGTTGCATTTAAGACAACAATCATATAATGATATCTGAGTCTGCTGAAAACTTTAGATTCATCAAACTTGATTGACAACCAACTGAAGCCAGACTTACAATCAAAACTCTTTAGATTGTTTTAAGCAATGTGGTGTATGTTCTCAAAAGATATTCCACAAATTGCACAAGCTTGTGCTATTCTGAGTATACAAGTGAGAACTGCACATTTAGCAGATTTAAAGACTTAGTATTACCAAAAAATCCCCTTTATGTGCATCGTTGTCCAGAAGCACCATGACACCCTGGCTTACATAATTAGACATGGTTCTAATCTGCTGTCAGTTTTGCTGTACATCTGACTTACTGAAATTAAACTTGTAAGATAATCCATCCAATCGCAGTAAAATTCTTCTCATCCAACCACTGTTCATATGTTGTTATCATATACCACTTAACCTTTTCTACTAAAAGCTGCAACAAATCTTTAAAGTACACTTTACAATCCACTGTCTCCAACCTACACTCTTCCACTAAACATTTTGACTGTTTAAAAATGCACATATTCCTCTAAAATCAGATAGTATGCACCTCTTTATGGTATGTCAAATACTGTATGGTAGCATGTTGGCTCTGTTTCCATGTTATGACCATACTACACAGGCCCATCAAACTGCTTTTTTCTTTTTACTTAGGTACAAATTCATAAATTGATATGTAATATAACATGTGTCACGGACACAACAACTTTAAATTTTACATTTTAATCTTTCTAATTTCTATATTGTTTTAAAGATTTTGCTTTATTTTATATTTTTTGACAGAGATGTACCTTAAAATAAAAACCTTAATTGCAATTTGTATCTTGCTGTATGTATACTGGATATTTCATGGTAAGTTACTTTCTTAGCTACAACAATGGATAATTGAAATTTCTTGAATGTTAAATTCAGCATTTATTTATTTAGCTAGTTATTTGTTTATTTACAACTCTGGATGAGCAATTATCAAAACATTGTGTAGATTGGTTGAATGGGTTTTGATACACTGCAATGATGTTAAGACAGCATGCTGTCTCATAATAAAACCAATTCCAACGTTGTTCAAATAATACTTATTTTTTACAGAAGTCATCATCATCATTGTTTAACGTCCGCTTTCCATGCTAGCATGGGTTGGACGATTTGACTGAGGACTGGTGAAACCGGATGGCAACACCAGGCTCCAATCTGATTTGGCAGAGTTTCTACAGCTGGATGCCCTTCCTAACGCCAACCACTCCGAGAGTGTAGTGGGTGCTTTTACGTGTCACCCGCACGAAGGCCAGTCAGGCGGTACTGGCAACGGCCACGCTCAAAATGGTGTATTTTACGTGCCACCCACACAAGAGCCAGTCCAGGGGCACTGGCAACGATCTCGCTCGAAAATCCTACAAAGGCCAGTCAGGCGGTACTGGCGATGGCCACGCTCAAAATGGTGTATTTTACGTGCCACACGCAAGAGCCAGTCTGGGGGGGGGCACTGGCAACAATCTCGCTCGAAAATCCTTACACATGTCACGGGCACAAATGCTAGAAAGGCAATGCTGGGCACAGGTGCTATACTGATTTCACTTTCGCTTGCCCCAATAAGTCTTCGCAAGAAGTATATCACAATATTTACATAATTATGTAGTGGCATGCCAGTAGTATATTGTGGTGTGCAAATATAGTTCTTACTAGCAGTATAGCCCGGCGCTGCTCGGGATTAAGCTAGGATTATTAAGTGATCAAGTACTTTATTTCAAACCAAAATAAGTAACATGGACATCAGATTTGAGCGAAATCTGTTGAAATTGGTTTGGCTGAAAATGGTTTGCTGGCAATTTGATTGGGAAATCCCATAAGGAATCAGTTTATTGGTTATTTCCACTCATTGACTGTTTTTTTTTTTTTAAGTTGCATTAGAGATCTGCATAGGAAAAGGTTGATCTGAAGGTTTGCATTGGGGATGTGAATTGGAGTAACTTAGGAAAACTTACCAACAGCCTTAACGAAAAAATAAGGGGCCTGTCGCTTCTAGGTTAACTCTAACCCTAAACCCTAACCCTAACCCTAACACCAACCCTAACCCTAACACTAACCTTAACCCTAACCCTAATCCTAACCCTAAAACCCTAACCGTAACACCCTAGTGGAAATCGTGCGGGTGTTAATCTGTGGTCTGAAAAACGGGTGCGGGGGGTTGACAAATTGTTACATTTTTGTTTCATAGTTGTTGTGAAATATAAACAAAACTCTTTCGCTCCCAAAGTAGTATATGTGCATGTGTGTGAGAGTGAGAGGTGGGAGAAAGATGAACAATTTAAAACAAATAAATGATTTAAAATAAATATATTTGAATTGTTGTGTGAGAAAGTATATATAATCTCATTATAGAATATAGCGTCTTTCA
>NC_068986.1:96848000-96848907 GCF_001194135.2 Octopus bimaculoides | reverse complement strand
GCTAGCAAAATAAACTCTGTCTTGCTTAGAAAAATTTGCTTTGATTTCTGTCTGCCTTACCTACTTTTTCATTTTTTTTTTTTTTTGCTAGACGCTACCTAACACTTTGTATCTCCCCGTCACAAACACACTATTTCTTTCTTTCTCTCTCTCCTTCACGCGCGTACGCACAGATTTGACTTCGCCATGTCAACAAACTTCAAAATTGGTAAAAGTTTATCGATTTTTACAGCTATACGCAGGTGCCTCTGAGAGAAAAAGTTGACAAAAACGCAAGTAGGGTCATGAACAATGTCCTCCTAAAATTGGAGCGACATGCGTGCTAATTTGTGGACGCGTATAAACTACATTCACGTACACACACACATCTTCTCTTTTATATATATTGATGTACATGAAAAAAAGAAAAGATTGGCTTCACATGGATGTCAGGAAAAATACTCTGTTTAATCATAGCTAACGATTCGTTTAACCAAGGATTGGGCTACAATCAATGAAACTGATCTGTTTGAGCATTCGATGTGCATCTGATGTATTTATTCCTAAGAATTGGCTGGCCACTTATTTGTGTGGTGAGAAGTGAGGATATTGTGTTCATGGTATATGCTTAGAAAAGTGCGTTGAAAACAAAGTAATTGTTTTAAACACAGGTCGAACAGTGACAAAAAATCCTATCTTCATAAATCTTCTCGAACTTCTGCACTGATTCTGGCATGCTTTCTCTTTTATAATTCCTCTACACTCGGTAACAACAAGAATGGGATACAAGATTATATAATATGGGTGATATTTCTGCAAGCTGATTGGTTGGTATTCAGGGCATATCTTACTAGAAAGGTAAGGTTTCGATTTTAGGCTTTGCTACAACTGAATACTAGTGAAACATTACAAGCTTTGAATTTGAAAT
>NC_068986.1:96843769-96847900 GCF_001194135.2 Octopus bimaculoides | reverse complement strand
CCTAGAGCAGTGGAAGAATGTTATTTTCTCGGACGAGTCATCCTTTACCTATACGTGTGGAGACAGCTAAAAGAAGCATTTGACCCAGACTGCTTTCTTCCAACAGTTAAACATGGAGGAGGATCTGTGATGATCTGGGGTGGGGGCTATATTTTGGAAATCCACTGGCTTCATGGCAGAATTAATAGTCAAGACTATGTAAGCATTTTATCTGATCAAAAGCAATTTTTCTGGATGATAATGCACCAATTCACATAACTAACGTTGTTTCTGAATGGCACGAGGAACATTCTAGAGAAGTTGAACATCTTATCTGGTCACCACAGTTCCCAGATGTCAATACTGTTGAACATTTATGGTGCATTTTAGAAAAACAAGTAAGGAGTCGATATCCTCCACCATCATCACTACAAGAACTGGAGACTGATTTAGCTGAAGAATGGACAAAAATTCCTTTGGAAATATTTCAAACTCTGTACCTCGTAGAAATCTGTATATGTGTGTGTGTGTGTGTGTGTGTGTGTGTGTGTGTGTGTGTGTGTGTATGTGCATACTATATTGCTAACATTTACCAATGGTTTTTTTCATTGTGTACCATCTTCTATCATTAATAAAACCATTGGCATTTTTGTTGATATGAGTAGTCTAGTTTAAAAAGAAAATATACTGTACTTATATAAAAACGAAAAAGCTCTTCGATAAGCCCATGCAATGTGGGCCCATTGAACAGCGTTTCCTTTTTAGATAGGAATAAACTCATAAAAGGAGATGTGTCAGACAAACAGCAACTTTAAATTCTCCATTATCTTCCAAATTTCTACTTTGTGTTAAGAATTTTTTTCTCTTTTATTCTTTGACAGAAATGTACCTTAAAATATACGCCTCAATCATGTTCTGTACCATGCTGTTTCTATACTGGATATTTAATGGTGAGTTTCTTTCTTAGCTATAACAATGGATAATTGAAGTTCATTGAAAGTTAAATCCAACATTTATTTATTTAGTTAGTTATTTGTTTATTTACAACTTTGAGTGAGCAATTATCAAAATACCATGTGAATTGGTCGAATAGAACTTGATATATTGGAATGATATTAAGACTGCATACTGTCCCACAATAAAATCAACTCCAACGTTATCTATATTTTTACATAAGTGTATAACAATATTTATATAATTATGTAGTGGCTTGCCAATAGTGAATTGTGGCGGACTAGAAGCAAAGTTGTTTCTTGGTACATTAATCACAGAAAAGCTTGGCTTTGCATGAGAGCCGGGAAATATAATCTGTTATTATTTGTGATGTGTTTATGACTAAGGATTGGCTGGCTATTTATCTATTGGTGAGGATAATGTGTTCAAGGTTCATGCATAGAGAAGTGCATTGAAAATGAAGTAACTCTTTTAAACACTGGTCGAACAATGACCAGAAATCCTATTTTCATCAACCTTCTCTGAAATCTTCTCAAACCTCTGCACTGATTCTGGCATGCTTTCTCTTTTATAACCCATCAATACTAGGGAATAACAAGAACAGGATACAAGATTATATAATATGAGGTGATATTTCTGCAAACTGTTTTGTTGCTATTCTGGGCATATCACCAAATCTAAGTGTTGCCTGAGCCTTCTTACTAAAGAGGTAAAGTTTGCTACAACTGAATACTAGTGAAACATTACAAGCTTTGAATTTGAAATTGTTTTGTGAGTCATGTTGCTAGACGAAATTTTCAACAATTCTTAATGTATATACTTTACTTTTGCTTTCCAGATGCTTTTCATTCACCAAATGATCATTCTTTGACTTATTTTAATGAAAGAAGAGAAGCCTTAAAAAATACGGAGATCATTCTTAGATCACAACCGAAAGGATCGAAAGTCAATAAACATTACTATGAAAACCCGCAGCCATATGTATATAACTTTAAAAATCTCATCAATGAACCAGTTCTTTGCAGTCAATATGAAAAAGTATTTCTTCTTTAAATTGTTCGTACAATTTACAGCCATTTGGATCGACGAAAAGTACTTAGAGAAATTTTCCAGAATATTCCATATGATTCTTTCTCAAAAGACATTATTGTCAAACATGTTTTTCTTTTTGCCAAAACAAATAACTCTACAATCGAATCGCTCATTCGTGAGGAGAGTAAAATATACAGAGACATTATCCAGGATGATTTCCCTGAATCTTATGGTAATGTCTACTTAAAGACACTTATGGCATGGAAGTGGAGTTTGGAGTTTTGTGCCAATGTGGAATATGTTATGATATTAAATGATGAACTTTTTGTTCACCAGTTCAAACTTGTGCCATTTCTTCATAATCATTTATCTCAAACTGATTATAATAATAATTTTGCATTTTGTTATTGTCTTGGTGGAAAAAAATCAATGCATAACAAACTCAAAAAATTCCGTGATCTCGGTGAGGAAATGTTGTATCAAGGGAAGAACTATCCTATATATTGTCATGGTGTTGGTTACATAGCACATATTAATGTAATCAACAAACTTTATCTGGCATCATTGAAGAACAAAATGCTCATGCCGGATGATGTTTGGAATGGTGTATTGACAGAAATGGTAGGCATCAAACACAATTGTCAAAACCATCGAGTTCATGCATCCAAATATTTTAGTTTCGTTTTGAAGACATATTGGAAAAATCCATTCTTTGTGTCGATATGTGACTATGGTAATAGACCAGAAGCAGCAGTACCATGTCTGCAGGGTATATATAAATCAGTTTCCAAACTGAGAATGAGCAGTAGTATTTATAATAGGCATCAATAACAAAGATAAAGGTAACATTAAGACTTGTCAAGGTATTCTGATGTTAAATCATTATGCATTTATTAATATCATTTGTATTATTTTTATTATCATTCATCATCATCATTATTATTAATTTTTTCAACAAATGTATTATAGCAAAGATGGTCTGATTGTTCAGTTTTAAAAACATATGGCCCCATCTCCAGCTATTCTATATTTTTAAAAATTGTGGGGTAGTTTAATATGTCGCACCTGGCAGTGCTAAATATTTGGAAACAGGAACAATCAATTCCCCAGGTTAATGAAACGCAATTCTATTTGTATTGGACTGCAGACATCTTATAAAACATATTGTTATTCTTTTATTTACTTTTGCAATATAAAGTTCTTCATAATTCTTTTCACTTTTAGTGTAGGGGGGCCCCTCACACACACCTGACAAACCTGGTCACAAACTTAGTTGCTGTTTAATTCCTAGTTAATGAATTCTTGCCTTTTTAGTGTCTTAGTTTTGTTGTCCAATGTGACCTTTACTTGATATATTAGATGACATTTCAAGGAACTTTAGCTGATATCTTTTGTAGGTTGAGTGACAGCAGAGGAGTTTCACTCATTGGCTTGATTCAGATTTATTTTCAAAATTTCATTTCATATCGCAAACTTTTCTTTAATTGTGTGTGTGTGTGTGTGTGTGTGTGTGTGTGTGTGTGTGTGTGTAGCGTATAATTGTATATAATTGTATATGTATATCGTATATAATTGTGTGTATATATATATATATATATATATATCATATATAATTGTATATATATATATATATTGGTCACCGCGCCAGTAGAGCACTAACAGCACTGTCAAGTGTGTACATTGCCAGAGCAGCTGTCTGGCTTCTGTGCTAGTGGCCCGTAAATAACAGCATTAGAGCGTAATCATTACCAGCGTTGCAATCTAGCACTTGTGCTGGTGGCACATTAGAAAATCATTCAAGCGAGGTCGTTGCCAGTGCCGCTGGACTGGCTCCCGTGCAGGTGGCACCTAAAAACACCTTTTGAGCGTGGTCGTTGCCAGTACCACCTGACTGGCCCTTGTGCCGGTGACACGTAAAAGCATCCACTACACTCTCGGAGTGGTTGGCATTAGGAAGGGCATCCAGCTGTAGAAACTCTGCCAGATCAGATTGGAGCCTGGTGCAGCCTTCTAGCTTGCCAGTCCTCAGTCAAATCGTCCAACCCATGCTAGCATGGGTTGGATGATTTGACTGAAGATTGGTGAAACCAGATGGCTACACCAGGCTCCAATCTGATTTGGCAGTTTCTACAGCTGGATGCCCTTCCTAACGCCAACCACTCTGAG
>NC_068986.1:96838847-96843647 GCF_001194135.2 Octopus bimaculoides | reverse complement strand
GCACGAAGGCCAGTCAGGCGGTACTGGCAACGGCCACGCTCAAAATGGTGTATTTTATGTGCCCCCCGCACAAGAGCTAGTCCAGGGGCACTGGCAACGATCTTGCTCGAAAGTCCTTACACATGCCACGGGCACAAGTGCCAGAAAGGTTGAATGATTTTCTAATGTGCAGAGGTAAGAGCTCTCTGAACTTTGCCCAGGCTATTCTTATTCTAGCAGCTACACTTTCAGTGCACCCTCCCCCATTACTAACTTGGTCACTTAGATAGCGGAAGCTATCAACCACTTCTAGTTTTTCTCCCTGGAATGTGGCAGAAATTGTTTTCTGCACATTTACAGTGTTTATAGCTCCTGAACATCTGCTACATACAAAAACTAACTTCCTAGTTAGCCTTCCTTTGATATTGCTGCACCTCTTATGTGTCCATAGCTTGCACTGGGTGCATCTCATAGTTTCTACCTACGCCTTTTCTACAGATCAAGCAGGGCCATCTAGCTGAAGGTGTTTGTGATTTTTCTACCTTCCTACTTATTACGACTTTGGTTTTAGCTAGGTTGATTCTAAGGCCCTTCGATTCTAGTCCTTGCTTCCACACCTGAAACTTCTCCTCTAGTTGACTATGGTGCTGCTGCACCAGTCATTGGGTATGACTCCTTCATTATCACCTGGTTAACAATACGGGTGACTAGGCTATAGCCGACACTGCCAGATATTTTGAGCATCTCTACAGTGATTCCTGATGGGCAGGGAGCCTTCCCTCTCTTCATACTCTTAATTGCTTTATCTACCATGGTACTGTCAACTCGGATGGCTGGTCCCTCTGTTGGGTCAACATTCGGCAGACTCTCTTTCTCCCATTCATTCTCTTTATTGAGCAATCTTTCATAGTGGCATCCCCAAACCTCTTTCTTTGCAGCCTCATTTAGTGCAAGCGTACCATCATCTATGCGAACACATTTCTCTCCCACGACATCACGATTCTCTCTCACACACTGTCTTGCAACACGAAAGATACAAAATAGATAAAAAAATTCTCAGCAAACTGATCCAGGACTGAAACCTCTAGTTGATTACCCAATACCTAATAATGCTCAACTACTAAACCTACTAGTATTTGTTGAGCAAACTAAACCTAGTGTAGTAACTAAACCTTACTACTCTAAATGGGTATGTACTTTCTTGGAAATAATTGAAACACTACTAAATGCTATTTTACTGTGTGTGTGTGTTGGCACTCCGTCGCTTACGTCGAGGGTTCCAGTTGATCCGATCAATGGAACAGCCTGCTCGTGAAATTAACGTGCAAGTGGCTGAGCACTCCACAGACACGTGTACCCTTAACGTAGTTCTCGGAGATATTCAGCGTGACACAATGTGACAAGGCTGACCCTTTGAATTACAGGCACAACAGAAACAGGAAGTAAGAGTGAGAGAAAGTTGTGGTAAAAGACTACAGCAGGGTTCACCACCATCCCCTGCCGGAGCCTCGTGGAGCTTTTAGGTGTTTTCGCTCGATAAACACTCACAATGCCCGGTCTGGGAATTGAAACCACGATCCTATGGCCGCAAGTCCGCTGTCCTAACCACTGGGCCATTGCGCCTCCATGCTATTTTACTATTGTCAAGTAAAAACAAGATGCTTTTCACTTGCTTAAAACTTTAATAGTTAATGCCTCTTAATTACCCATCTTACTTGAAGTTTTACATATTGAGACTGATACATCTGTATCAACAATTTTAACTGTCTTTTTACTGTGAATAAACCAGCTGCTTTTTTTTCCAGAACTTTTTCTTGCTTTGGACAAAATTCTTATTAACTAACAACAAAGCTGTGGCTACTATAGAAAATGTTAGTATATGGTGGAGTTATTCTTTACTTTGAGGTTATTTTAAATTATACACTCATCAACAAGAGACACCATCCCTGTTCAGTAAGAAAAGTAGAGGAAAAAGACTGAGGATTTTAGTTTATGAATTCAGATGTTTGTATTTTTTTCAAGAATAATATTGTTCAAACTAAAAGAAATCCAGACCATCCAATTAGAAACAGCTAAGGTACAATGAAATGATTTGGAGACACAATAACATTTGCCCTTTGTTCAAGAAAACTGCCAGGAAAATGGTATGGATTTAGGGGAATTACTTCCAGCCATTAGATCATTCCTTTGCACTGCAATTCATGTGATACTTAATTAAAGCCACTTAACTTTCAGAGTTTCCTTGGATAGCTTCTCTGAAACTAGAGAAGTTTTGCTAAGACAATTTAATGGTAGTTATTTATGAACCGAATATCAATTGTGAAACTGATTGATGTTACTCACAACAGTAAGGATTTCATAGAAATTATTATTAAATATAATAAATTTGTATTGTCACACGTTTAAATATAACTATTATTCTCTTAGATTGGTTTGTCTCTGCCCTTCCATAAAAAAAAACATTTACAAGCATAAGCCTAAGACAGGACCTCTTTGTTGTCATTAGTTACAGGGTCTCTCAGTAACAGATGTGTGATTCAAGTCCCGTAGGAAATTGTATTCTTTCTCTATCTTGGGTTTTCATACATAAATATAATTTTGTTTGTATGCATGCATTTATGTGTGTATGTCTGTATGTATGTTAATAACCATTTAGATTCACATCTTTCTCAGGACAAAAAAAACAACTCTTTCATGCTAAAAAACATAATATTCATAGAAAAGACAAAATAATCACTATATGCAAAAATTCCTACTAGAATAACTTTCCTAGAAAGTTGTGCAGTTCTGGTTGTGGATGTCTTAAGACAACCAAAACTGATAAATATTTTTTCCAAGAGTTCCTTCAGAAAATTTACTTCAAAAATATATTTGTTATTAATCTCTGACTACATCTTTCCACCACAACCTTTATTATTATTATTATTATTATTATTATTATTATTATTATTATTATTATTATTATTATTATATAACAGTATCTACTTTGAATAAAGCCCACAAAGTAAAGATGTAAAGCTTTTCTTCTCTTTCTCCAAACAGTCTGGAATGGCCTTTTTAAAACAATTCATGGATGCTACCTATCCATCATATACAATGTTTTCTCCCTATTATATGTGTGGTTGCGTTGTAAGTATATATTTGCCTATATGCATATGTAAATACACACACACACATATATATATAAATATATGCACACACACACATACACATATATTCATTCATACAGTTTTCATCAATTTTTTTCTATATTAGGATGGTTGGATGGGTTAAATGAACATATTATTAAGTCACTGTTTTACAACCAGGTGCCTTTCCAGTCACTAATCCTTATCTGTTTCTCACAGTTCTTTGAAAGGAAAAACTTAGTGGATAATTTATTGACAGAAGAAATGACAACAAATGTTGTAACAGTAATTTTTAGAGATGCACAATTGTAAACACACAGACACATACACAATGAACTTCTTTCAGTTTCCATCAACCACGTCCACTCTCAAGGCTTAGGTTGGCTTGGAGAACACTTGCCCAAAGTATTGTGCAGGGACTGAACCTGAAACTACATGGTTGGAAAGCTAACTTCTTAGCCACACAGTGGTATGTTTGTTACCAATTTCAGTCTTGTCATTCCCCCTCACACAACAGAGCAACATTTTTATACTGGAGAATGTTTTCTGTATAATGGTATGTTGATGGTTTCTATCACTTTACACCTAGCAACTACAGCTACAATATGTCCTATTTTTCAATAGCACAGTGTTGTGGTCTCTCTAGTGTGTACAAATTTATGCTAAGTTGCATAATTTTGAGTGAGGATACTTCACAGATTACATTTTAGTATGATCTGATGAGGCTAGAAATGTTGATGTATTTATTGTGTTGAGTCAAAAGTTTTTCAATATTTTGGTAACTTACTTGCTTCATTCATCAAGCTACAACAAAAGCAGTCTAGCATTCAAAGTAGAGGCCATTGTATTGCACCATCTGAAACCACCATTCTGTTAGTTCTTGTCCTTTGAGGGGAAGAACTCCTCCACTGAGGCTTCCATTTCCTCTTGGTTGAGGTAGTATCATGAGTGCAGGAAGTAAGCCATGGATCAGAATAAGTAATAATCTGAGGAAGCTAAGTCCAGACTATATGCTGAGTGTGGCATCAGTTTAATTCCCTCAAGGAGTTTATTCCAGGTCATTCAAGTGGTATGAGGTATTTCATTGACTGGCTGCAGAAGAGCCCACTTTCTGTGAACCAATGCAGAGTATTTTTGCCACACAATGGCATACATCTGCTCCAGCTGTTTGGTGTACAGGTTGGCATCAATGGTTTGATGGTCTGGGACAAATTCATAGTGAATTACCCCCCATGTAATTCCACCATAGGCAGAGTATCACCTTGTGTTCAAAATGCCTATGATTGGTGATATGTTTATGCATGTTAGGATTGCAGAAAAATATCTCCTTTGGATAATTACTTGTTCTGATCCATAGCTCAAGTGCTGTGTTCATGGTACTTCTTCAACCAAGAGGATGTGGAAGCGTCAGTGAAGGAGTTCTTTGCATTGAAAGGCAAAAACTGGTATCAGTGTGAGATCAAAGGTGGTTTCAGACAGTGCAATACGAAGGCCTCTACTTTGAATTCTAGGCTGCTTTTGCAACTTGACAAATAAAACAAATAACTTAACAAACTATTGCAAAAGCTTTGACTCAACACAATAATCCAAGTACTGAGTTGGTATGTCTTAGCTAAAATTTTATTCTTTAGTACTGTCTTGAGAATACTTCAGATTTCATTTAGGTGTGGTTTACAGAATGGTCTACTGTACT
>NC_068986.1:96834083-96838837 GCF_001194135.2 Octopus bimaculoides | reverse complement strand
TTATGTCTAGATTATCAACTAGTAGAAAAGTGGATGGTATGTATTTATTGTAACAGGCACTAGAAACATTATCAAGTGAGAAAAAAATCTCTCCCTATTCTATGACAGTTGTATGTTGAAGTACATGTTCCTAGATAGGTAAGCTTTTATATGTTAAATGTAGCTTCATCTCTGCTAAAAACATCCAAGTTCTCCCAGTTGATGTCCTAGTTCTGTTAAGCTATTTATGGAATCACAAATAGCTTAACAGAGAACTAGGACATCAACAGTAGCATATGCTCTGGAAAAGATAGCAGCAGGGGTAAATGAAATCTATGAACCATACAAATGGTCTAATGTAGTTCAGAGTTTCTATAACCTGGATGATGTAATTAGCATTGGGGAAGTTTGTAAAGAAAACAGAGTGGCTAGAACATGAAGGGGCAGGTACCTGTTAGTTCTGTTAATGATATAGACTTTGTCCAATGAATGTAAGAGGTAGACTGTATGAAGAAAGTGTGGAGAGTATTAGGATGTATGGTAGTGGGACATGAGTACTGAATACAGAAAATCTGCAGAATAAAAATGAGGTATTTTTGATACATAATGTTAATTTAAGTGAAAGACTGAGTAAAAAAACTGAATAGAAACTGGGAGTTTGCCAATGTATGCAGGAGATCAATGCTCTGGTCTGGGCATGTGATGCGAATCAACCAAGAATGCTGGTTGAGAAAATTCTATATCAACACTGATAACGTCAAATGTTGGGTCCCACAGACGACATGACAAAAGATGAGTGCTAATACAGAGAGAAAGCAAATGTTAAGTCAGAGATGATAGTGATGATGATGATGAAGTTGATAGTGATTTTTTTCCTGTGTGAACAATGTAATGTTGATTTAAGTTACTTTTATACCAAAATGTTTTACCACAGACTTCACATTTGTGTGTTTTGTCATTTGTATGAATTACATAATGTTTCTTTAACTCTCTAACACACAAATAAGTTTTACCACAAACCTCACAGTGGCAGGGTCTCTCTCCTGAATGAACTAATTTATGGCTTTTCAAATTAGAACGTTCTGAGAAAGTTTTATCACAAATATCACAGTGGTATGGTTTGTCTCCAGTGTGAACTTTTTTATGCCTTTCTTTATTAGATTTTAATGAAAATGTTTTCCCACATATATCACAAATGTGTGGTTTTTCACCAGTATGGACCAGTTCATGGCACTTTAAGTAATCACTACATGAAAATGATTTGCCACAGGTTTTGCAGGAGTAAAATTTGTCTCCTGTATGAAGGACTTTATGCCTCTTTAAATTTCGACCACAAGCAAATACTTTACCACAAATGTTACAGCTATGTGGTTTCAAAGCGTAAGTCACTCCTGTATGGAGTATCTTATGCTTTATTAAGTCAGCATTATTCCAGAAGCTTTTACCACAAAAATTACAGTAGTAAGGTTTCACTCCAGTGTGAACCATTTCATGCTTAGTTAAGCCACTTTTTCTTGAAAATGCTTTGTCACAAATTTCACATTTGTAAATTTTATCTCCAGTATGAACAAACATATGCTGTTTTAATTCACTGTTTGTTGAGAAAGTTTTTCCACAAATTTCACAGTGGAAGGGCTTCTCTCCTGTGTGAATCATTTTATGTCTCTTTAAGTGAGAAGTTCTGTTAAAAGCTTTACCGCAAACATTACAAGTGTACGCTTTCTCAACAGTATGAACAAGCTGATGGTCCTTTAAGATACTTTTGTAAGCAAATATTTTACCACAGATGTCACAATGATATGGGCTTTCTCCTGTGTGAATAATTTTATGCTTCTTTAAGTAACAATTATTGAAAAAAGCTTTACCACAAATTTCACAGTGAAATGGTTTCTGTCCAGTGTGAATCCTTTTATGACTAGTTAGGTCATTTCTTCTTGCAAATGCTTTATCACAAAAATCACATTTGTATAATTTTTCTCCTGTATGAAGCAATATATGTTGCTTTAATACAGCATTAGTTGAGAAAGATTTACCACAAATTTCACAGGGGAATGGTTTCTCTCCTGTGTGGATAATTTTATGTTTCTTTAAGTTAGGACTTCTTTTGAAAGTTTTACCACAAACATCACATTTGTATGGTTTCTCTACTGTATGAACAAGTTTATGTGAGTTTAAATAAGTATTAGATATAAATGTTTTACTACATATATTGCAGTGATATGGTTTCTCTCTGGTATGAGATTGTTTGTGCATACTGAAATGTGAAATGTATAAGAACTTTTTATCACAAATTTCACAGTGGTATTTTGTCTCTACTGCATCAACTGTGTTGTCTTCCATCTTGCTGGTATATTTTCACATCATACTATTTAAAAAAATGACAAATATGATAGTAGCTTGTAGTTCCCAAAATATTAATCTGACAATATAAGTTCTCTATGCTCTTAAAATCTCAAAGTATTCATTTTAATTAACTAAGTTCAATAATAACATCTTCATTTAGAAATACAGTTTTCAAGATGGAAACATTTCCTGAAATACAAGAAAACCAACATTAACATGAAGCTGACAATAAGAATCAAAGAAATGTTAAAACTAAATATTAATAGCATGACAGTATCTTTCAAGGATAGCAGTTTAAAAATCGATTGATACATCACTCAAGAAACTTATGAACTTCCACAGATTAACACTATAATAATAGATGTCGCCATGTTGTACATAATATAGGTTATTTCCAAACGTATTTACTGTGCATGAAATCTGTAGATAAGTGTACCAATAAATGGTGTGAGAGCAACCTAGAGATTACTCACCCCTGTAATGTGTATTGTGTCACACCAACAAACCAAACCTTACAAATAAGATAAATATACTGAAGTGTCCAACACATGACTATATATCCAAATCCATGGTAAATCTAACACTTTCATAGGCGTTCATTCTATTGCAGGTTCTATTACAGCCATCATTTTTACCTGCAGATGTTCAAACTGGACATTAATCTCACCAATTTTGGAAAACCTGCAGTAGTCAGTGTGCTGCCATTCCTTGCAGAAATTGGCAGAATCATTAGAGCTTCAGACAAAATGCCTTGTGGCAAATGAGTTAAGTCCTTTTGTGTCCTGAGACTAATAACATGTCTTGTCTTTTATGAATGGAGGTTGATAGAATAAAGTACTGCCAAGTATTTAGGTTTAATTTAATATTTCTGTTATGTCTTACTCCATTAGGGAAATGTACTCACCATCCCTGAACACTAACACCTCCCACTTTCAAATGTTAAATCATTCTGAAGATTCCCTATTAGGATGAAATCACTCAGCAAAGAACTGTTCAATTAACTCAATCAAATTCTTAACTCTGCAGTTAGCCTATATTGAGTTCTTATCCTTTGTGTGTGTGTGTTAGAAGTTTCTACGCGCACGCGCACACACACACGCACACACACACACACATATATTTACATCAATGTATACAAATATACAGTGCCATCCAAAGGTTTGGGCATACTGGACAGTTACTCAGTGACCTCAAAGGTCTAGGTACCTAATTCTCATTTATGTATGCTTTGGCTTGCTGTCAAATAAATACAATAGG
This sequence comes from Octopus bimaculoides, assembly GCF_001194135.2. Classification (NCBI taxonomy): domain Eukaryota; kingdom Metazoa; phylum Mollusca; class Cephalopoda; order Octopoda; family Octopodidae; genus Octopus; species Octopus bimaculoides. The sequence goes on along the minus strand of NC_068986.1, from coordinate 96,835,258 downwards.
GCACATTGCGTTGATTTGCCCGGAGACCTAAAATGCTACTGATATGTCTGTCTGCATGCATCCATCTAAAAAAAAAAAAAAACATGGAATGGAACAGGTAGAATACAAGCAACAATTGTTTCAGTTAGTTATGAAACAATTATAGTCTGTATTGTACCTGTTCCACTCCCTATGTTTTGCATTTTCATTCGCATTCTTAGCAGCATTAGTTGCTAAATCGTGAGTTGTATGGAGATAGTCAGCTTACTGAAATTTCATTGGCACTATCATGTAGTGCCTCATTGGCACTATCATGTAGTGCCTCATTGGCACTATCATGCTATTAGCTGTCAGAAGTGAAAGTGCTCTACATGGTAAAAAGCGTGTAACTTTCGATGTTAATAAACATATTTTGGCATAACTACAGGGTTTTACCCCCCAGACTTTGGGAGGTCTCTCTAAGCTAACGGATCCCTTACGAAGAGTCACACACTTATCGAGACTGCTAGAAATAATAGCGAAATCATATTTAAATCATACCTCTAGTATACAAAATATAAGGAAACGTTAGCTATTAGTTTGTATTTCTCAACTATGCTGTGGACAAAGACAAGATTGCCATGACTGGAACGTCTTTAACCACAAGCCAAACAACGGTACTACTCAAGCAGAGCGGACCCAAACGCGCAGTCGCGCTGTCGCGTGTCCGCGCTAGCTAGTCGTGAGTGGTCGATCCTACGAAAAGTGTGCGCGGGCGTGCGTGCAAATGAATACATATGTGCGCGTGCGCGCATATGCAAATTAGTAAATAATTTCTTTTAAACAAAGTAAATAATTTTTTTTTAATTACTTTTTTCTTTTCTAAACAACGTAGATAGGTAGAAGGAATAAAAATAACACACTATCTGTTTTTGTTAACTTCATACATTTTTTTTCTTTTAATTAAATTTTGTGAACAAAATAATTTTTATTTTCTAAACAACGTAAATAAATTTTAAAAAAGGTGCACATTGGGATTAGACACTGAGGGAAACTTGATATGCTAGAAATAACAGCTAAACGCAAAAAGAAAAAAAAACTGTAACCTTTACCTTTCTGAAATCACTGTGGATATATTTCGGCTATGTGCTTGATAAATGTCTGAAAGTTCTCCCACGAATTCCCACACTTCATATCGTAATAATCACGGTACATTG
>NC_068986.1:96815689-96830262 GCF_001194135.2 Octopus bimaculoides | reverse complement strand
TGGAGTGAGGTGGATGCCGTAGAAATTTCACCCCCACCCCCATTGATCTTTTTACCCGCGCGATTTTCACTGAGACAAAAAAAGACTCGAATTTTTTGCATGGAATTAAGTACCCTCACCGCTTAATATGTTGCAAAACCCTTATTTTTGTTCGAAAAAAAGTGATTGGGAAACCGGATCCCCCCATATCCCGGAATCATTGGAATTTTTTTTTTTTTTTTTCGTTGAACGAATTCCAGTGACCTAATGTGCTAGAAAACCCTTTTTGGGATCCGGAAAATAGGTGAGGTGGGGTGAAAGATTTTATTGATATGTCAACTTGTGTGTCTGTGTGTGCGACATATAAACAATAATAGACAGGCTGTCCTGTAAACAAAGTGTATGTGTATACAAACATGGACGTATGTGTGTGCGAGAAATACAAAGCGTAGAAAAGAGTCTATGAGGACGTTAGAAGAAAGTCCAGACACAAGGATGGTAAATACCAGTTCGTATTCAAGGTACACAGTGGTTGAGGTGCTGTAACAAGAAGTTGTGGCGGCAATGCAGAGCCAGGGAGAGGCACATGTCGTGTAATAGTTGTGGCTTCAATGCTGCTGCCGGTTACTTGTTACAGAAGGTTGTCGCAAGTTTTATTTGCTGTTATCCATGGTGAAGTAATTCACAAACAGTGTGGAGATAGAACCTGTGTGAGTGCTGCTGGTGAAAGTCCCGTTACAGGGTTGAAGCCAGGCAAAAAATCACAGAAAGTACTGCTGCAAGAAATGATTGAAGAACTGTATAGTCAAGTAACTCTCGAGATATGGAAATAACTGTGGAAGGTGCTTGCAAAGGCGACTGTCTTAAAACAGAAAGCAAAACAAGATAGACACGACATTTTAAAGACCTAAACCAAAGTGAACCTGATCGGCAATCACTTACACAATCACAAGGGGAGAAGTTAAGAAATTTTTGAAATTACTTAAAAATAAATTTTAAACTATGGATAGAAAGTCATAATGACGACATTACTTATGTAACAGATGTCATTATGGTCATAGCAGAAACTTCGAATCAGCTGCCGCAGACCATGCTGACAGAAGAGAACACAAAGAGTTCACAGTAGGATTCAAAATAAACCGCATGAAAATAAAATGTGCAATGCAAAATGTAGCACAAGCCCGAGCAGAGGTGGGAAACGATGAAATTGAAGACGCGAGGGACATCTGCTTAGACAGACGTAAGTAGAGATATAATGCTGAAATCTCGTGCAGAGGTGGTAGGTGCTAGCCTAGATTAAAGATGTGCTTAAAGTCCTGCATGCCAATTTCCTTAGTAGCACTACCCTATTTGCACTTTTATGCACAAAGGAGACGCGCCTACTACGAAAAGGAAGACCAGCAACGTGCTGTAGATAAGTTCACTCCTTCCATAGACGTTGTCTGAACAGGTGCACGGTGTGTACATGTCAGCTGTCGCAGTGATCGCAGAGCATCGTGAGATGAAATATTTTGTTCAAGAACATAAAGCACCTCTCTGTTTGGGAATCGAAACCGCGACCATGAATGCAAAACTCTAACTGAGAACTAATGGTCCATAACAAACTAAAAGTTTAAAAAATCAGAGGAAAGGAACAACAAAAGTAAGAAGTATTGATGGAAAGTCAGTAAAATTGCAAAATAAGCACCAGCGGTAACATTTTATCCCTTGAAAATTTCTTGAGATCTGTCTTTTAAATAACAGTGATTACGATTCTGTAAAAAAAATAGTAAAGTAAAAATACAAATAAAAAATAAATTTCAATGTTTTTTTTTATTTTGTGGTGGGTGGAGTTGCGTACGTCATTCCTTCAGTATTTTTAGCTTATTCTATGCCGTTGTCTGACATGAGTTATTTCCCTTAACATGTCTGCGTGCGAAAAAATTATACACACGCATATGCATACATACATTACGAAAAGAAATATTAATTTCTCTTCATTTTACTCAGTGTGCAATTTATAAGTGATTGTTTCTAATTTAGACACAAAGCCAGAAATTTTGATGGGAGGCGCAGTGATCCTAGTATTGCGTTGGTACTTTATTTCATAGACTTCGAAACAATGAAAGTCTAAGTTGACGTCGGCGACGATTCTTTCCCTAATGGTAAAGCTTTGAAATTTCTTCTATACCTGTTTATAACTAAACATAGATAATATATTATATCATTTTCCCAACATTAGTTACACCGGTCTGTTAAATGAATAAGTACGAAACTATCAGCGATGATAGCTCTGTATGTATGTCCATGGTGCTCGAAACTTAATGTTAGCACCACAGTAATTATATTTAACCGTAATGTTCTCCCCATTACGTTGAGATAACGTTTGGAACAACGTTTGACAAAGGCAAGGGTGAGAACTCAAAATGAAGAAAAGAAAAAAGAGAAATGAAATACTTAACGAACAAGACAAGGACGTTTTGACATAGTAAGTCTGTCAACTACAAAAATGGTAACTCTTTTTGTAGCATGGATGAATTGCAAATGCATACATCTTCTGCTGAGAAAAAAAGATGAATATTGAATCTTTGATTTTACAAATTCATAGGTATGCATGTTATCACTGTAAGTTATATCAATTAAATGTTATAATGCATCACACAACTGCGCAAGCCCTATTGATCTAATTACAGTTCAAGACTAAAATATGAAGACTTTTTGCTTTACTTTTTAACAGTTCAAGAGACAGCGTAAGGTGAAGACGTAACCTCTACGTTGCAGCTCGATTTACTAGAAATAACAGCCAAATCTCCCTCCAGTGCTAACTTGTTTTAAAAGAAAAGAGAACGCTATAATGTTCTATGTGTATTATGTCTAAAGAAAAACTCAAAAGACAGGATGAATATCACTACAAAGCCCTTGATCTAATGCATCAGAGTTAACCACTAACAAAATCCAACACTTGGATTTTCTTTACATCATATAAATGCTATTTTAACAATAACAGCTTTCTGAGAAAACTTGGGTTAATATAAATGGACGACTTGCTCTTGCCAGAAATCATTAATAAGGAACAAGCGGGGGTGTTTGGCTTGTGTTAGATTTTGCCTTTAGTAAAGATTGGTTTTAACGTTGGAAATGTGTCACCTGTTAAGTTATACGGACAAGAAGTGTCATTGTACTTCGGTATATAAAGAAACGTAAATCAGTGGGATATGCGTTGTGCAATAATAGTACTTATCTAATGCATTGATTAAACTCCATTATATTATAGTATAGACATAATTATGAAGCACTAAAGATACCACTCGGTATAATAGGCAGTGATCAGGAATTGATCACCTTTCTTTGCCTTACTTGTTTTTTCAAGATACGAAGCATATGGGTGATATAGTGACTGGAGAAATGCCAAGAGAATATCTTGCAAATAACTTTCGAACAAGCAAAGGTGAAATTCAAAACATTGTATTTATTTTTGTTAAGTTATACATTATAGTCGGTAAAGTGAGAAATAAATATTTCTTTCTTTTCTAATTGAAATGAAGGTTTCGGCACTGTCATGGTATTAGCTGTCAGAATTGAAAGTAGAACCGACAAGGAACGTTACTGCTGGTTTGAGTTGATTCTTTGGCTACTGACTAGCCGGAGCTATCTGTCTGTCTATCTCACTCTCTCTATATATTTATCTATCTATCACTCGTTCACCTCTGTTTGTGTCCGTAGAATTTATCAAATTAGAAAACGCAAATTTAATATAAAAATATATTTTCTGAAATTGCAAATTATTTAAAATATAATTTTCAACAGAGAGAATTTAGTAGTACCCTTATACTCTGTGTGTTTTCAAACGCATTGATATAGGTGTCAAATTTGTTTCAATAACTTTCGAGTGATAGATAGATAGAGAGAGACAGACAGACAGACAGACAAACAGTTAGCTCGCTCCGGCCAGTCATGGTATTAGCTGTCAGTAGCCAGAGAATCAACTCAAACCAGCAGTAATGTTCTTTGTCAGATTTTTCTACTTTCACTTCTGACAGCTAATACCATGACAGTGCCAAGATTTCTACTGATTGTTACAGTTAGGATATATTTCGACACATATACGGGAGTTCTGTTTTGTGTTAAGTTAATTTTCAATATATACTTATTTGTGAAGGTGATGAGCCGGCAGAATCGTTACTGCGCTGAACAAAATGCTTAGCAGGGTTGATAAAATAAGTACCAACTTAGCCACTTCCCTGAAATTGCTGGTTTTGTTAACAGGCAGGAGTTAGGTTTCTACTCCTCTCATACCTGGCAAAATAGAGAATGGGTATGATTTTAAAAAAACCAAAACGTGTAGAAACAGTGAAATAAGTGAAAACTGAAAATTATACCACTAATGAATAATATGTTTGGAGTTCAGACTGAAGGAGACTTTTGGAAATGTCTTTTTGTATATATATATATATATATTATACAGATTTAAAATTTATGTATTTATATCAACTCTTAATAAATACTAATCAATTTTCCATATTATACAGAAACGCGTCCTGATTATGACCTATAATTCCATATGTTAGTCAAAGCACTACTCTCGGGACGGTTTTCTGATTATTATTTTTTTTTTTTTTTTTGTGATAGAGATATCATCATCATTGTTTTAACCTCTGCTTTTCCATGACTGCGAGTCCGCTGCCCTAACCACTGGGCCTCCACATAACAATAAATAATACTACAGAATACTTTGAGACTGAAGAAAAACATCAGTTAACTGCTATATTAGTCCTGCCTGAGGTCCTAATCAGTCCACTACAAAGAACACAAAACAGCTCACTTTCCATGATTAACAGATTTACATGGACCACCTACAAAGGGATGCTGAAAAGTTCCTGGCTTTGGGCAAAAGAAAATACAGGAGGATCAGTTAAGATTTTGTTTAAAATATTCCCCTCTCAAATTCACACACTTACTGCAACAGTCCTTCAGTTTTCCTAAGCTCTGTAAAAGAATTCAGAAGATTGGGCCTGCAACCAGGCCTTTCGTGATACCCTTAAAACCAGGAACTTTTCAGCACCTCTTTGTACACTAATATAAGTATTAAGAGTGAAAAGCCCCCTGAATCTACAAATAGCTATGTTGCAACAGGAATCTTGAACTATTAGTCTATTAAATGAAAAAATTATGTTCAGAGACTCAAATGCATAAGACTTAGAGTACCATTACAAAAACATTCTAAAACACTGTCTCTCCCACTGAGCCCAGACAAATATAAAAAACACATACACACAGAAAGAGCTGCAACATCATTAGCCTCACTGACTCAAAACAGTACTGCAATGTATATAACCAACAGTAAGTGCAGAGGAACAGTAAATGTCGCTTTCTGAGTGAGTACTCCTTGACTGATTTGGCTAGAATGGATGCAAAATGTCCAGACTCTCATACTGCACTTCGTATGATTACTCACTGCATGCCAACATGTGCAGTATGGTCTTTGGAGCATGTGCGGTATGGTCATTTCTTTGGATAGATGAAGACATGGAATAAATTGATAAGATATATTTGTGGTTCATGCCTTGTTCAGCCAACTAGTCTGATATCTGTGGACTGTTTGTTCAAGGCTGACCTGAGGCTACCCGTCAATAACAAAGAAGTCATCTTTTCTGTTATTGAGGTATTCTGCAAGGAAATTGTACAGAAACAATTCTTTTGCTCATCTATCAAGTCTGATTGTGGTACATATGAAAAGATGATCACTGTTGCCTATGACTAATCTCAGCTTCATTATTCCATCACATGTTCTGACATCCATGTGTCCGGTATCATTTGGCATGTACAGTTACTCATGGAGTAGCATAGCCTTCAATCTCCAGCTAGGTAGATATTTTGAAAAAATTTGCACAATTTGATCATGGCCTGTTTTGGTTGTTCAGTCAGACAGCTTTATGTAAATCAGTATAAATTTTTAGCATTTAACCATCCTGATCTCAGTTACTATCTAGTTTCTAGTGGTAGAAAATTAATTGAATGACATATACCTTGTTTTTGATGTCAAGCTTAATAGATATGCCAACAAACAGTATGTTAATAAAATAGTGTATCCTAGCTTGTATCTTTAGTTTCCAGTTAGGTAAATATAACAATGAAGTATGGTGGTTAGCAGGCAATAACTGATTTATTTCCTTTGAAATCAAATATGAATATTGTCAATAATGATAGTAATACACCATAAAACCAATGTTGATATTAACATGAAAATTTAATTAGAAGTTCTCTTCATTTCACATGTGGTTAAGCCTTTTTGTTTCAGGAGGAGTAAAGATAATGATTCTTATACTTAAATCTGTATTGTTATATAATTCAATATATTGTATTGTTTTATCATTTATACAGCATGGCTTACACTGCTCTGTTAACAGAATCTTTGTGAAACTGTTGGTGATAAATTTGTATGTCCATATCTATAACGGTTTACTAGAAGAGGCAAGAGACACTGGAGCATAGTCTTAAAGACAATATGGACATTACAGCATGGTGAGTCTGTTTACACACTATAACTAATGATACTTTCTAAGATGGTTCTTATTTTATGTATTAAAATTTGTGAGCTTTATAATTGAAGAAAGCTTGTTTGTATTTCTTATATAAATATATTCCTACATTGTTAAATTATTTACTCCCACACACTCTCTCTGTCTCTTTTATAGCTACAACAGTTTCCACAACTCTGAATTGACAAGCTGTATACACTCTCTACACAGGTCAATCTACCTCTCCTGCTTTTCCTCACCAGATTCTACTCTAAACCTCAATCCTTCCACCTTAGAACTGCAACCCTCTGGAATTCTTTCCTTGCTTATGATTTCCTGAAGGTATCAACTAAAACATGCTGACATTGAGCATGGACAGCATCAGTGTCACTGGTTCAAGAAGACCTGCAAATGTCATGGGTACTCATCTTTCTCCTATGAGTATATATTTTTTTTTAAAAGTGCAAAGCAGTTTGTATGATACATTTGAAGAAATGTAATGCAATATAAGTATTAAAGGCATCAGCAGCTGATGTATATGAGAGATGGCTGTATAGTTATGTGATGTGAGTGAACAATGAATCCTGGATGAGAATGGGTCATTGTTGTCAGTGGAAAGTTCTCATGGCTGAGGAATGTATGGCAACGGCTACTTATTAAAAAGAATTGTTCTTGAACAACACTGTTTATTTAGATTAATCAGTAATTAAGAAACCCAAGTTCAGATTAAAGAGATAGCAGAAGTTACTATATTCTATACGGTATATTTCCAAACCAAATTAGACAGTGGAACTTGGTGCAGTCCTCTGGCTTACCTGCTCGTGTCAAACCATCCAGCCCATGTTAGCATGGAAGGCAGACATTAAATGTTGAAGATGATGACTATGTATATGTATATTCATGGCTGTGTTAAGAAATTCGCATCCCAACCACATGGTTGTGGATTCAGTCTCACTATATAACACTTGAACAAGTGTCTTTTACTATAGCCTCAAGCTGCCCAAAGTCTTGTAAGGAGATTTTGTTGATGGGAACTGAAAAAGAAACTTGTATATACATATACATGTGTCTGTGTGTTTATTTACATTTGCTGTTTGCTTGGTTGAAAGTTGTTGCTTGCATGGTGTTCTCTTCGTACTTCCCCTGTCAGTAGATCACCTGTTTATATATCTTCTAAGGTGTGTCAAATGAGAAATCCTTTAGTTGAGAAACAGGTAAGGGCTAGTGTCAGGAAGGGTATATGACTGTAAAACAATGCTCTCTAACCCTGCTAACATCGAAAAACATATAAAAAACGAACAGAATCCTACCTATTAATTAGCAGAGTTGTTAAAGCATTGAGATGGATACTCTAGTATTTATTTAAGTTTCTTGCATTCTGATTTCAAAGCTTGCCATGGCATAAATAGAGTACTAGTTTAGGCAGTGGATTGACAGAATTATTAGAACATTGGACCTTGCAATATTTGTTCTAGCTTTTCGTATTTAAAATTCAAATGTTGCTGTAGCCTACTTGATAGTTTGGCTTAATCTGTCATCCAGATTAACACCACCACTTAGCTCATGGACGCCTTAAGCAGAGTGCACTCTGTTGCAAGCATTCAGGCCAGGTTTCTGATTTGAGGATATTATTCTCTGTTCTATCACTCTCGGGGTCATTGCTATACTGAAGCTTGTTGTTGTTGGCACTCCATCACTTACGACGTCGAGGGTTCTAGTTGATCCGATCAACGGAACAGCCTGCTCGTGAAATTAACGTGCATGTGGCTGAGCACTCCACACACACGTGTACCCTTAATGTAGTTCTCAGGGATATTCAGCGTGACACAGAGTGTGACAAGGCTGACCCTTTGAATTACAGGCACAACAGAAACAGGAAGTAAGAGCGAGAGAAAGTTGTGGTGAAAGAGTACAGCAGGGTTCGCCACTAACCCCTGCCAGAGCCTCGTGGAGCTTTAGGTGTTTTCGCTCAATAAACACTCACAACGCCCGGTCTGGGAATCGAAACCGCGATCCTATGACCGTGAGTCTGCTGCCCTAACCACTGGGCCATTGCGCCTCCACTATACTGAAGCACATACTTCTCATATGGTACAGAAATTATGTTTAGGAAATATTACTGAAAGAAAAGTTTCATAGAAGTTGAGCAGGAATAAATGTTCATTGCAGCAACTGAAGAAGAGTGTAGTTGATGTTGCACCATTGCCAAAGAGAACCATTCTAATTTTAAACCTTTTTTGCAGGGAACACAGGTCGCTGCATTTTATTAAGATGGGAATATGGAATGCATGTTACATCATGTGCATTTATTAAAATATTGATGAAGTCTACTCATTGCTAACTGTGTCGTTTGTAATTGGAGGATATGGTAGTGACCCACCATACTTTCTCACAAAGTGTAACCCCTAACCCTAATACCAGTAGACCTTCGTAGAAATATACCAGCTTTTATAGTTTAACCCTTTAGCATTCAGATTACTCTTCCAAATGTAAGGCTTAGTCATACTGTTTTGATTTGATCGTGCATTATCTTGTAGCTTCAAGACTTTGATGATGTGATTGTTTATTTTTAGAATGACATTGTAAGCTAGGTGTGAGAGGACAGATCTGGCTGGTTTGAATATAAAATGGGGGATAATAATTAGGCCAGATATGTGTGGTTTAAATGCTAAATGGTTAAGGTAAATGTTTATATTTGTCAGTATAATATTTATTGAAATATTACTTTTAGTAGTAAATAGTGAAATGGTTGAAAAATTTCTCATAAAATCTGAGGAGTAATCAGTAGACATGGGTATCATATAGAAGGGTTTGGTTCATATTTTATTAAAGAAGTATCCTGTTAAATTTTGACTGGGAATTTAGAGCTCATTTGGTAGTTAGAATGACAGCAACAATAGCATCTAAGAACTAATATATTCAAGGATAAACAACAAAAATAGTAGTAGTAAAACAGCTTAATCATAACTTGTTACACATCTGCATTACCTAAGAAGTAACTAGTCTCAGAAATTGATTTACCACAAATTCCACAGACCATTTTTTACACTTGAATTTTTAACATTCAATTGTCACGGTTGTTTAGTTTTATTTCTGTGTAATAAAAACTTATGTTTACATAAATGGCAATATTTCAAATGAAGCTTCATTATAAAATTTACATTTATGAGTAGTTATATAACTACAATCAGTAAATAATTACCCACAATATCACAACTGTATGATTTTTATCCAGCAGAAGAAGATTTATAGGGAGATAAGTGACCGAATTGTGACAAAAATTCCTCAACAAATTTCACAGAGGTGTCATTTTACCCCAATACCCCTAATTGAAAACTGTTTCTCACATTTTATGGTAAACTGGTTTCTCCACGGTGTGAGTACGTTTGTGTTCCGTTAAAGGATCATTTTTAGTAAATGATTTTCCACATATTTCACAGTGGTATGGTTTCTCACTTCGAAAGTGACTCTTATTAGAAACAGCTTTCCCTACAATAATCACACTTGTATTATTTTTCCTTAGTGTGAATACGTTTATGCCTTGTTAAATTACCAAACTGAGAAAATGTTTTCCTACATATTTTTTCCCAGTGGTATGGCTTTCTCCATGTATGAGTGCACCTATGAACAGATAAGTTACATTTTGTAGTAAATATTTTCCCACAAATACTACATTTGTAACAATTTCCCACTTTCAGAAACATTCTTTCTGTAATGAAATTTTGAAATTAAAATGTTATCATTTTATTCTTTCTATGAAGACATTTGCAAATAAATCTCACTCTCTTTCTCTCTTCACCATCTACACTTATAAGCAAAAATCTAGAGAAGTGTTGGGTTAACACAACTAGCAGTAACATTATAAATGATATGACTAGAATTGTGTTTCCTTTACTGGCTTTCAGTATGTTTTTATTGTTTTGAAAATTGACTGACATAAATCTGCTTTACCACAAAGTCTGTTTCTTTCTTCAGACTTGATCAGATGCAGAATTGAGAAAAGAGCCTCACACATATACTGGGTAAACTATTGTTGTAGATGATTCCAGATATTTGGGAAACTATCAAATAACTTTTCCTGGAATTTGCATGTTGAGCTCATTTTAAGCAGACTGAAGAATTAATGTTGTATACAGGTGGAACTTTTTTGAAGATTTCAATTCAATATAGCATGTTTAATATTCACTTGTGAATTATACAATGTATAAAGTTTCAATGTGTTAGTATCAACTTTCTTCAGGAGAAGGAGCAGTTTTTTATTTTTTATCCTTAGTAACAGAAGAAATAAATATGAAGGAATGGCAATCAAAGGTCTAAGACTCTCAGAATAAACTGAAATTTACTGTCTTCTTAAGAGTTGTTCATTTTAGAAATATAGTTGGAAAATGAAAGCTTCCATTTTTGATCATTACTTTTGTATCCAGTTTAATCCACTTCCTAGTAATTAGGGTAAAATATATAACCTTTGTATTAGAAAAAAAACAGTTTTTATTAATTGATACTGGACACATACATTGTAAATATTATGCTATGATATCTAAAGTCTGATATATTAATTACAGGACTAATTTGTAATTATGATCAGAGAGGTAATTTTAGCTAACAAGAAGTCTTTAGTATCTTAACTATGGACATTGTGTATATACAAACATTCAGTTGTTGTCATAATCACTGTAACTACTTAATAACTAAACTTTAGGCTGTCACTCTTTTGTCACTGAACCACCAAACTATACAGGATACATCTTATATAAACTATGAGTGCAGTGGGATTTCAGACAAGCTGACCGATGAAAAGCAACAGATGCACAGTAGTTAACAATAAAAACACCCAGGAAATTTAGTTCTTTAATTAACCAGAAGGCTCCTTAAAATTAGTTAACCGTTTCTTTTATTTAGGTGACCAAATGAACAGTGGGGAGTAGAAGTAGGTGTAAAAACATAGCCAGAGTTAGGAACAGGTGGAAAAAGTTTAGGGAAGTATTACCTCTGTTGATAAGTTTCTTTGGGTATGTTGTATGATGTTTGTGTGTGGTATGCAAGCTGGAAAGAAACGAAGCTAGTATTCTCCTGTGGCTATGTAATGTCAGTGTGAACAAGAGATGAAACGATTGAGAGGGAAAATGAGCGTTAGAGAAATCAGTTTTTGTGTGCAAGAGAGAAAAGACTGCACTGGTATGTACATGTGAGGTGTATGAAAGATGGCAGATGAAGAAGTATCAAGCAATCCCCAGGGAAGGAGCCTGTTGAAGTGATGATAGTTAATCTCAAGATGCTGAACCTCACAAGGGAAATGATGAGATGCTGTGCTAAAACAGACTCGTCCTAACCATACCAGCATGTAAAACCATGTATGATGATGACATCTCAAAAGAACCCATGATCTTTGTGTTGGAAATCTAAGATTTAATATGGATCACATTGTATACTTCAGAATAATATTCCTAACCGAATCAACAATTGTTCAAATTCATCACTGATATATTAAAAGCTTTCAGAGTTCTATATTTGGTTTGCTGAATCAGGGCTGGTCTGGCACATGAAAGCATCAAGAGCTAAATTTATGATATACAAGATATATTGTATATTAAGTTTTTCATGTCCTGGATATAGTCTTCACAAATCATACCACAGATACACATAGTGGAAGCATCAACAACAATCTGGAGAATACCATCTGGCTGATGTAAAAAGAATTTTATGTGACCAGACCACTCAACATCACACAAACAAATGAAAATAATAAATTGTAATTTACAGAAGAAATGATTACTTGATTGGATTGACACTTGATATGACAGAAAATTCATTTTATTGGTTAAGGTGGAATAACAACTATCCTTATTAAATACATGCATAAATAAATATTATCTCACATCAGTGTATTATTCGTTATCTATTTCTCCTTAATCATTATCTCATGTCAACAGTAATATATATGTTTATATACCCTCATTATATACATTCATATATGTATATTATTATTGTCATTTAATGTTCACTTTTCCATATGTATCTATCCATTATATACGTTCAAATATGAGATGCATTCAAAAAGTTTCTGACCATTGAGCATAACAAAAAAAACAATTTTGTTCATTTCACGAATTTTATTTAATCACCTTCAAAATACTCCCCTTGGAGAGTTTATACGCTTCTCCCAGTGGTCCTGCCACTGGTGGTAACACCTTTGGGATGCTATGTAGCTCCACTGTCGCTTTCGTAATTTCCTTTTGCAACTCAAATTACTTCCCTTTTAGCATGATTTTCAGTTTGGGGAAGAGCCAGACGTCACATACTACCAAGTAGGGAGTCTATTGAGTAAATGGTGTGTTGTCCTTGACCAAGAAAACTTGGATTATGTGGGCAGAATGAGCAAGCACATTGTCATGGTGAAGTTGCCAATTCTTTGCCACCTACATGTCTGCTTGCTTTCAACACACAGCATCACAAAGGTGATGTCTATCCTCTTTGATTTTGTAGTGCATATTCAACATACACGATACCATGGGAATCAAAGACACAGGTCAACATTACCTTCATTATATTCTATTTTGAAACTTGTATTAAGCCATTCTGAGTGAAAGTTGAATAATTGGACGTATATTGGTTCACACTTAGAAAAATGTAACAATTTGTGACAATTTCTGAAAATGTTTTTTTATGTAAGCACAAGTTAATACACATAATGGAGAAAATGCAGTGGAATTGGAGGATAGTCACCCCCACCTAAACTGACCTTTCCAATTTTTTTTTTTCTTCTTCACTAGATTCCTATGTTTTTGATGATGGTGATTCCAAATATGCAAAAAAAAATCATGTTTTTAAGATTTTTAATTTCTAACTTTTTTTTTAAATTTGTTTTTTCAATCTACATGGAAAAATACGGAGATTAAGAATACGGGGGATAAACAGATTTTAATTTCAAATTTTTCTATGAAAAACTCCAAAATTGATCCACACCCTGTCCCGCTGTCTAAAAGTGAAAATGAATTGCTGTTTAGTCTGTTTCCACATGCATAGACTTATAGTGAAACAGCAAAAGGACCATGGCATGTGAAGCCCTCACCACAAAATTCGATGTGCTAAAAATAACAGCTAAATGTCTGGAGAATCGTTGTGCTTGTGGGCGAATGAACAGAGAAAGAAGTACACAAAATATATTCTACATACCTGTCGTATATGTTGGGTTTGTTTTGTTTTTGTTTTTGTTTTTTTTTTTTTGCTTTAAAGGTAAATGATTCTGATAGAAGCAATTATTTTGCTGTCAATTCATTGGATTAATCCCAACAAAATACTACTAGTTTAGTCACTGGCTCAGCACCTGTATTTGTGGTTTTCATTCCAAAATGATAAAAACTTTAACATACTTCCAAAATGCGACTTAATCCATGTGTATCCGCATACGTATATGTGCATGTGGGGGGTGGGGAGCAGGGTATGACAGGAAAAACATTTACGGAAATGTACTCATAAAAGTTCTATTAAAATAAGTTGACTTCATATGCCACGCTTGCAACTCTCCATATAAATGATAGCAAAGTGTGTATCAAATGAAATTAAAGTCCTTGTTCAATGACAGATTGATCAAGTTACTAAAATTTTAATGCTGGTAACAACATATTCTCACTTTTAATTGAATACTGAGAGAGAAAATGCAAGGGAAATTAATTTTGGTGGTAACGACTAAACCCCTTGATTCATTCTCACAATTAAAAAGAAATTCAGAGGTGAAACATTGCACAAGTTCATTTCTGTAAATGTTTTTCTTGCTCAGGTGTGTTCTGAGTTCAAATTCCACCGAGGTCGACTTTGCCTTTCATCCTTTCGGGTAAAACCAGTTGCATACTGGGGTCGATCTAACTGACTACTCCCACTCCCCAAAAATCCCGGGCCTTGTGCCTAGAGTAGAAAAGAATTGCTCAGGTGTGTGAATGGGTGCTGAAATCATGGAGCACTGGAAATTGAAGTAGTACTCTTTTACACCTTTCAGTCATCAGTACTTATCTAAGTAATCTAATCTATGCTGTAACCTTTTAATCAAAGCATGACAACGTGGGTAGAGGCTGATATCTTAATATTTCTGATGGTCTTAAG
>NC_068986.1:96811673-96815676 GCF_001194135.2 Octopus bimaculoides | reverse complement strand
AAGATTTATATAGAACTACATCCAGAGTATGTCTATAAGCTATTGTGTTTAGATCTGGTTTCTATCCTCAAACTGTTCCGTTTTGTAGATGCATTTTTTTTTAATAAAGCACTCTGAAATTAGAAAAATCAAAAGTCTGCAACAATCTCAGTCCCACGAGTATCGGATAATGGATTTTCAACTGTGCAAAGAAACTGATTGTGGTGATCGTAGTTTTGACGGTGATTGTGGTGAAAGCAGAGACAGTGTTGATGATGACGATGGTCGAGATAAGTATGGGAGGAGGTTATGTTTTTGCCGGCATTGGTTTGGGAAATTGGGCGATTTTCAGCATGTGTGTATATGGATGGAAATGAGCTGCTTGGCGGAGGTCTGCGCTCTCCGAATGCTTTTCTAGTTCTGTATATACGGCGCACACACAATCACACATGTTAACATATCAATAAATTTTCTCTTAAACATTCTACCCAGTTGTGTCTCTTATTTCCCTCTGGCACATATATGCATTATTCTATTTATATTTATTGTATCAATCATGTGATGTACTAAGGAGCCATTCTCGTCACCTCGCTTCGCACGGACGTTACACAGGCTTCTAAAGGTCTTTGTTTCTTCCAGTAGCAGATCATTTTCTCAGTTGGCGGTGCACCAAAATGTCTCTCTGCAGCCCTGTTGCCATACTGTTTGGTATATTTAATCACTTGTCGCTTGTAGCCGATTGTATAAGAGTATCTTCTACTTGAGGTTGCCATAATAACGGTTGTGCTAAAAAGTTTAAATAAAATCTTCTGAAGTTGCGGATCATCCTAACGTCAGCAGGTCGGGTTAAGACCATGGCTTTCAGACATCAAGGAGGAAGCCTATGTTGCTGTCTGAACACAACACATTTCATCACATAGAGTGAGTAAGTGATGACTGAACACAACATGTTTCATCACAGAAACTAAGTAATTACAATATTATTGTTATTAATATTTGCTTATAAACCCTTTTAACATGCTGCAGTTTTACTTCTTTCGTCACATAATAATGTTCCCTTGAAGTCAGGTTGTTTGAAGAGAGTGACAATACCTGTAAAATATCACTCGTCAGTTGCCTCGTCTAACATACACTACCCATATGTGAATGAATTTTTGTGATTGCGTATATTTTTTTAAAAATTGATACTTTTGTTTATTTACTATAGCAAAGTATAATTTTTACACTTCACTGAGCGGTCATATACTGGAGTTCAGATTACTGTCTAGCATAGACAATTTTCCTCTGGGGTTAGGATATGCCAATGAAAAATGCAACCTTTGGCCTCCAGGACACATGGTAGATTTTCGAGGCTTATTTTAGGAAAAAGTAGCGTCTTTGATGCCAGGAAATGCGGTACATCATATTGGTGAGGACTCCATCTGGTTGTAGGGACACCATTCACTAATCCTACTAGAAATACCAGCCAAATCTCCCTCAAATCACAACATACTCTCTTAAAAAAGGAAACATATTTGACCATGTCGTCATAGATATTACAACAGGAGAGATAGTCATAGCTGGAAAGTCTTAGATCATAGATCTACTTGATTAGAACTGCTTGGGAGAAAAGAACAACTACTTATTCTTGTGTAATACTGAAAGAGCAGCTTAGCTTAGTGGTGCCCATCATTGTCCAAACTCTGCCACAGCAGAAGTTGAACTTTGTATTATATAGGAGAGAAAGAAAGAGCATACAATTGTGATGTTTGTGGAGCAATATTTTCTAAAGTTAGTTACACAAAAAGAACATAAGAAACTGTATTAATAGACAACTGTAGACATATTGGGATTGAAGATAAACTAAAATATTTGGCGAATGACAATATTAACCATAAGTCAGACCTATGATCAATGTGTGCTTCCTATTTTCAGATACAAAAGTATGCTTTGATAGAGATTTGGCAGTTATTTCTAGTGGTACTCTCATTTGCTCATAAACAATTTTTTTAAGAATCATTTGTTGTGTCACAACCATGTCTGATTCTGATGGCATTTTTGATAATGTGTGTGCTTTAAAATGGAATTGTACTTAAAGTGAATAATATGAAAGGTAAACCCATCCTACTACAAAGATATTAGAAGTAAAGAATTTTTGAGTATGGGGTATTGACATGCATTAGCAAGCATCTTTAATTCTTTTGATATTAACCTGCTTGAAACTGCCCTTGGTTCCATAATACAGACTTCCTGTTTTAAAATGGTCTAAAAATCTTCCATCAAAATTTCATGCTAATTCATGTTACAAACAACAGCTTAATAATGGTGAAGATATTTTACTAAATTCTTTACAATTTTCAACCTTAATTCTTACTTCCCAGCTACATGGTTTCGGGTTCAGTCCCACCGCGTGGCACCTTGGGCAAGTGTCTTCTGCTATAGCTCCGAGCCGACCGAAGCTTTGTCATTGAATTTGGTAGGCGGAAGTTACTGCCGTGCGTGTATATATCTGTGTATGTGCTTGTGCCTCTCTCTCCCAGAGAGTGAGAGAGGGAATTGAAACAAAGGCTGTGAAGTTCAAAAAAAATATCTAGTAACAAAATGGCTAATGATTATATTGTGAAGGAGAACCTCTATACAACAATTGTTTGACCTGCTAAAAATAGTTAACAAATATTACTCAAATCACAAATTAACCACCTTAGATAAAAAGGAAAAGGATTCATTGGACAGTGTAGTTCCTGACATGAAAGAAGGCAGGATGGTCACAGCTGGAATGGTTTAAATCATAAATTTGCTGGAGCAAGTTACTCTGTGATAAAATAATAACATCACAGCATTCAGTCATGTAAGTAGTTTTAATCTGTCCCCAGGTTTATCATCACTACTTGACTACAGTGGAATCCATGCTGTTAGAGGTATTTAGATGAATAAGAACAAATTCTTCCCTTTCTCCCACCTGTCATGATGGTCCAGACAGAAAAGGGATGGGGGGGGGCATTACCTCTACCTTAACTCCTTTGGTTGAGCAAACAAAACAAAAAAAGTAAAAACATTGAGAAATGTGTTGACTGGAGGGAGTAAGAGTTGTAATAAGAGACAGAACTGAGTTTGATATTTCTCTGAACAAATGTTCATGTGGCAGCTTTAAGTAAATTACCATTATGTTCTCTTGTGACTGTTCCAGTACACCTCCCTTACCATCCTCCCGAGCAACATCTTTTCCATTTTGTTTGATGAGGCTGTAAGAAATTTTTCTTAAGATATACAACAAAATAAATAAAACAAAATAAAATTATTCTATCGAAAGAAGCAATTTGTTGAAGGCGAAATTGCTGTTTCCAAAAAGGACCACCTGATGCACGACATCACATACCAATTTTTGTTTCATAGATATGCTATCTCCTCACTCTGCCTTTTATAACTGCTAGATGTCTTTGCTACACGGAGCTGATAGGTTCCAGACCACTACTCAAGCCCTGCTAACTCATCCTTTCTCGTCTTGTCCTTCATGTTGTGTCCACGCCTTAGAAACCACTCTGACCACTACGCTCAACCATTCTTTTCCAGGACATCACTTCAATGGAATTCCTTCTCACCATATCATTCTTGCATCAGCCTTAGAGGGACTCCAAAGCATATGAGCATAACCTTCCTCAAAACCAAATCATTAGAAGAAAAATCTTCTAATGTACGTTGTTTATTCTTATATATATTCTATTCTAATGCACACTGTTAAATTTAAATAACATTTAAAACAAATGAACATAACAAAAGATTAGGCACTAAAAAGAATTGGGCAGGAACTGTGCTCTAATTACATTTATAGGTGAGAACAAGGAGTAGGAATGTTTGGAGTGTAAGTATGTAAATGAAATTATTCTATTTCCCCTCAATCCCTTTTTGGAGTCTGAATATCTTTCTCTCTTCCGCTAATAGAGAGAGAAGGGGAAAGGGACAGAGAGAGGACACACATACCGATACACAAATTCTCTCTCTCTCTCTCTCTCTCTATATATATATATATATATATATATATATATAT
>NC_068986.1:96810363-96811233 GCF_001194135.2 Octopus bimaculoides | reverse complement strand
TATATATATATATATATATATATATATATATATATGTGTGTGTGTGTGTGTTATATATAATAGTGGTTTATCAGTAGGCAAGGGACTTTTAAGGAGTATATAGTAGGGAATGTGTTGTTAAACTGTGTAGGATGTTTAAAGAGCGGTTGTATTGAGGTAAGATAGCTTTGGACAGTTAATGTTTACACATGTAACATTTTACCGTTGATATCTTGTTTCACTGAATGTGTTGGCTGGTTTATATTACACTGTCTTCGTTAATTTGTGTTTTAATAGTGAGTTAGTTGAAGAAATAAACTAAAACGTATGGTGTTGTGTGACATGTGCTCCTAGTTTCTTTACACCATTCCGTTAAACTTGCTCTTATTTATTTTTATTAATTATTTGCCCTTTTTTATGTCAAGTCTTCGAACAACTATGTTCGCTAATTTTACGCAAATCCGCCAGTAAATTTAGTCTCGCCCGAAATACTATAAATATAATCATCTAACGGTATAAATAATATCCCAAATAGACTTCAAACAACCGGCGCCGGGCGAAATGCTTAGCAGTATTTCGTCTACCGTTACTTTCTGAGTTCAAATTCCGCCGAGGTCGACTTTGCTTTCATCCTTTTGGGGTCGATTAAATAAGTACCAGTTACGTACTGGGTCGATGTAATCGACTTAATCCCTTTGTCTGTCCTTGTTTGTCCCCTCTATGTTTAGCCCCTATGGACAATAAAGAAATAAATTATTTAGTATTCTAAAACAACTGTCCAGCACCTTGGCCCAAAGTGTAATCAACTTGTTTGTGGAATTTCGTTGTGAGTGAATGAGATAGACTTTTGTCATATATGGTTCTATCTACGACGAAAGCTACTGTCCAAAA
>NC_068986.1:96806796-96810013 GCF_001194135.2 Octopus bimaculoides | reverse complement strand
AGTTTTGAATTCGCTGTTTACTACCGTAAATGGCCCAGTGGTTAGGGCAGCGGACTCGCGGTTTCGATTCCCAGACCCGGCGTTGTGAGTGTTTATTGAGCGAAAACACCTAAAGTTCCACGAGGCTCCAGCAGGGGATGGTGGCGAACCCTGCTGTACTCTTTCACCACAACTTTCTCTTACTTCCTGTTTCTGTTGTGCCTGTAATTCAAAGGGTCAGCCTTGTCACACTGTGTCACGCTGAATATCCCCGAGAACTACGTTAAGGTTACACGTTGCACGTTAATTTTACGAGCAGGCTGTTCCGTTGATCGGATCAACTGGAACCCTCGACGGAGTGCCAACAACAACCGTAGAACATGACTAGTTTTTTCGGGTTTTACTGTTCACATGTATCATGCCTCAAAGTTACATTTAGGTTTTGCTCTTGTCATCTTCCTTAATAGGGTTATATACACAACTAGGAAGCTTCTGCGTGGTCGCTCGAGCTGGTAGAAAAGCCCACCGAATATTCTTTTACTTGTTTCACTCATTTGACTACTGTCATGCTGGAGCACCTCGTGAAGGGTTTTAGTTGGACAAATCGACCCCAGTACTTTTTTTAAAGCCTGGTTCTTATTCTATCGGTTACTTTTGCCGAACCGCTAAGTTATGGAGACGTAAACATACCAGCATCGGTTGTCAAGCGGTGGTGAGACACACTCACACACATACGACGGGCTTTTTTTAGTTTCCGTCTAGCAAATCTACTCAAGGCTTTGGTCGGCCCGAGGTTATAGAAGACACTTGCCCAAGGTGTCATGCAGTGGGGCTGAACCCAAACCCATTTGGTTGGGAAGCAAGCTTCTTACTACACAGCCACACCCGCATCTACCCTACTATCTTAAAAACAAAAAAAGAGAGACAGGATAGTCATAGCTAGAATGCCTTTTATGTCTACTTATTCAAGGTTTGCCTGAAACAAACGCGCGCACACACGGATACACACTTTCGAAAATTTATTTTCAAGTTTGAAATCATGCACCGTAATTTTACTCTTTTACTTGTTTCAGTCATTTGACTGTGGCCATGCTGGAGCACCGCCTTTAGTCGAGCAAATCGACCCCAGGACTTATTCTTTGGATGCCTAGTACTTATTCTATCAGTCTCTTTTGCCAAACCGCTAAGTTACGGGGACGAAAACACACCAGCATCGGTTGTCAAGCGATGTTGGGGGGACAAACACAGACACACACATACATATATACGACGGGCTTCTTTCAGCTTCCGTCTACCAAATCCACTCACAAGGCTTTGGTCAGCCCGAGGCTATAGTAGTAGACACTTGCCCAATGTGCCACGCAGTGGGAATGAACCCGGAACCATGTGGTTGGTAAGCAAGCTACTTATCACACAGCCACTCCTGCGCCTTTGATAAATTTTTCCTGTAAACTGTTGCGTATGTTCTCAGTTGGGAGCTGGTTTGACGTTTTACGATCCCACTACATGATACTTTGGGCAAGTGCCTTATGAGTGAAATTTAAATGGAGTCTCTCCTGTTCTTGGGTCATAAACTTCATCAGTCATCTGTTTTAACATAACTACTTGGCCCTTCCTGTTTAAACTCAATTACCTGGTCCATGGCTATCTTTAGCAGAGTTCTAACCTATTACAAGCATTTGAGCCAAATCTTCAGATAACTTCTTTCTCCCAGTCATGAAGGTCCTGAAAATCACGGTCCTTCCTTCCTTTATTTTTTTAATCTGATAATTATAAAAAATAAAAATAAAATAATTGGTTGAGGGAAGTAAAGCATTTTATGCTGGCAAATAAGCAAAGATTGACAATTGCCAGATCTGAAATGATCAGTGACAAAAAAAAATATTTACTAAAAGGCTACAATGCTGAATGAATGTTGCATTAATCAGAACTTCAGTTGATATATTTCTATTTACCACTTCTGTAAGTGCTTCTTGATAAAAACGTTATGGGTTTAACCCTTTAGTATTTTTAATCGACCATATTTGGCCTAAATATTCTATCTGTTTTTATGTTCAAACTAGTCACAGCTATCATCTCACGAATATCCCAGTGTCATTCTAAAAATTAAACAATCATCATTGGAATTGCAAAGCTATGAAATAATGCACAATTAATTTAAAACAATGTGAATGAATAAACATTACATTTGATAGAATTATCTAAATGCTAAAAGGTTAAATCTATTATTTCTTTGTGAAGAGAAGCATGGATGTTATCATTCAAATCAAACCATACAGAAACTTCTATTATAATTGCATTCACATAAGAGTGCACTCTATATATCTTGTTAAGTGTAGGGTTGTGACTACTCTTTAGACTGTCACAGACATAACAATCTCTCCAGTGCTGGTGCCACAAATAAGATGCACCAGTCACACTCTGTAAGGTGGTTATTGCTTGAAAGGTCATTCAGCTGTAGAAACCAAGCTCAAAATAAAACTTATGAGTGAAATGTGGTCCTTGGGTCTATCTGAGAAAGCAGAAATGACCTCTTCAGTAAAGAAAGCAGATGTAAAATGACAATGATGATTTATCAGACTATGAAATTGACTTCAATCCTCAACCGATACTATATTTTATAGCCCTAGGAAGCATATAATATAATATAAAGGGCTATAGCTAGATACTGCATGGTGATTAGTCTAGCAAATGATGTCAGTGCACCAATAAACATAAAAGCTGTTGTATGCAGACTTGTAATGTCAGATTAATAAAGTTCTGATCTGTATGCAGTTTGATTTGACCTGAAGTATTGTTTTTCTTTAGCTTTTATTGAAGATTGGCGAGCTAACAAGTGGTGTCCTTAAGATAATTCCTCAAAGAGAAGGATAAAAGGCTAAGTTGACTGTAAGATCCCCTAGATACTTTTCAGTTTCCATTTTGAAGCTAATACCTCTGAATGAGTGTGTGTGTTACTGTAAATATTTAGTGGATTCCTCAGTATAAACTTCTGCTAGCTTTATAATGACTGCTCTAGTGCATTTTTCAAGACAAATGTTAGGACTGTTAAAACAGTTATTCCTAGTGGCCATAAAGCAATAAAATGCATTTATATTTACATATCTTTTTTTATACTATACATACAGGAATATACTACTTGACAATATAAAAGTATTATAGCTCAAATTTTCTCTTAGAATATGCCTTTTCTGACTTGTGGACTACTGACCGAATACACACACATATATATGCATGT
>NC_068986.1:96792875-96806580 GCF_001194135.2 Octopus bimaculoides | reverse complement strand
ATATATATATATATATATATATATACATGCATATATGTATATACATATATGCATGTATGTATATATATATATATATATAACTCTGCCAGATCAGATTGGAGCCTTGTGCAGCCATATAGTTCGCCAGTCAGTCCTCAATCAAATCGTGCAGCCCATGCCAGCATGGAAAGCAGACATTAAACGATGATGATGATGATATATATATATATATCATCATCATCATCGTCATATATATATATATATATACATACACATTGATGCACACAAACATACAAACACACTTAAATATGACATAGTTACTGCCACTGGTGTGTGACTTTGTACAAACCCCACCCATTATTAATTCTATGTTAATATTCACTTTTGTTGTATTTCAGGAAATGTTTGTACCTTAGTGGATTGCTAATGAAAGATGACATCATAGAAACGTATTTGCTAAAATACCAATGTAGAGGATTTCAGCTGATTCTTTATAAAAGATATGAAATTTTATTTTCTTAATTTTCAAAGACAAAACGAATACCATACTAATTTGTGGTCAATTAGTATGAATGTGTCATAGTCTGATGGAAAGCAAAATGGTCCAAAGAGAAAAGAAATCATTTCATTGTGAAATCTGTGATAAACAGTTCAAAAGAAGTTGGCAATTAAGTGAACATTTACGAACTCATACAGGAGAGAAGCCGTACCACTGTGGAATTTGTAGAAAAGCATTTTCCTGTAATAGTAGCTTAAGGAGACATAGAACAGTTCATACAGGAGAAAGGCCATACCAGTGTAAAATTTGTAGTAAGACGTTCTCATTTAGTAGTAACTTAAAGAACCATATAATGACTCATGCTGGTATGAGTCCCCATCAGTGTGAAATTTGTGGCAAGACCTGTACATCTAATAGTAACTTAACAAAGCATGTAATGGTTCACACAGGTGAACGACCATTTAATTGTGAAATTTGTGGTAAATCATTTATGTCTAGTAGTAACTTCAAAATGCATAAAATGCTTCATTCTGGAGACAGTCCATTTCAGTGTGAAATTTGTAGTAAATCATTCTCATCTAATTATAATTTAAACAAACATATGACTGTACATACAGGAGAGAAACCATTTAACTGTGAAATTTGTGGTAAAGCCTTCTCGAGAAGATGTCATGTAACAAGACACAATGTTGTTCACACAGGAGAGAAACCTTTCCAGTGTGAAATATGTGATAAGGCATTTTCTTCCAATTATAATTTAAGCATCCATGTAATGGTTCATACTGGAGAGAGACCTTTTAACTGTGAAATCTGTGGTAAGTCATTTTCAAGAAAAAGTCATGTGACTAGACATAATAAGTCCTGTAACTAAATATGGAATTAGTAGTAATAGGAATGTTTAAGGAACTATGCTTTCTTCTGAGGTTATTTATGGAAAACACAAGTTCACAAAGATTTTAAAAAAGGGTGAAATTTGTGGTGAAATATATTGGAAAAATTCATCTCTGCTCTTTCCAAAGTAACCTGGAGCAGTTTCAGTTTAATAAAGACTTGTTTAAAACTGTTATACAATCATTTAAAAGTTGTTTCAGTAAATTTTAGACATTTTTGTTTTGGATTGTCAATGCATGTATGATTGGTCTTGTAAGCATTAGTTTAATATATCAACATATGTGCAATATCTGTCCTGCATCAGTTTTTGCTTTGTGTGACAATGTTTATATTCATTTTAATGTTTGTCATCTCATCATTTATTTATACCACAGATACCTTGTACAATTAACCATCATTTTCACTCATTATATGAGATTCAACATTATATAATCATAGTGATATTGTCATTTGTCCCACATACAGCCACTACTTGCTCTAACTGTGCCATATCTTCTGCTTACAGTTACCTCTTTGTCAGACATTGTGTTAGAGACAATCTCTTCCTTCAAGTCAAACCAATAATGTATATGTATTGCTGGCTTCTGTTAGTTTCATCTGACTAAAGATTTACACCTGGAAAGTCTTGCTTTGGTCTTGCTGTGAACACAGAGACCTACATATAAGTGATTACATTTGAAGGTACAGTCTGTTAGTCTTGCCCTACACTGTTTGATTTTACTTATCTTCATCTGCAAACCTCAGCCTCTCCTAGAATAATCAGCAATATCCTGTCATCTTTCAATGATTATGTAAAAAGACTTTGTGTCTCTTTTGCAGAGACTTTTGATGCAAAAATAGAGTTAATACTCCAGGTCTTTTGGTATCCTTCCTTCTGACATGAGGTGTAATTGGCCTAAGTAGTGAAAGTGTTGTAGTTGAAGTAGCATGAGGAAGCTGGATATTTAGGCATGAGTCAAGACCTCTTTGTTGCTTTCTTGTTGATTTAGTCAATCCTTGATGTATGTATTTATGTATGTATGCATGTATGTATAGTTCTGGGTTCAGTCCCACTGTATGGCATCTTGGGCAAGTGTCTTATACTATAGCTTCAGACCAACCAAAGCCTTGTGAGTGGATTTGGTAGATAGACACTGAAAGGCGCCTGTCTCACACACACACACACACGTGTGTGTGTTCATGTCTTTGTGTCTGTGTTTGTCTCCCACCATCACTAGGCAACAGCTGTTGGTGTGTTTATGTGTCCATAATTTAGCAGTTTGGAAAAATGGACCAATACAATTAGTACCATGGCTGCAATCTAACGACTGAAACAAGCAAAGAATAAAAGATGTATAGTAGTAACAATAATGATCCTTGGATGGAATTTATAAATATTTTAATGCATTGCTACATGTGTTTCCACAAATCACGTTTCTTAAGATTATAGTCCGTATTCCTGGGACTAGGGAGAGAGGGCAACTGGAGGTGTAGTGTTTAATCATAAGTAAACTACTGTCCTTGGCATTTGGCAACCTGGAGGAAACTTCTGACTTTCTCCAGTCCTTGCTCCCTGATCTGGTGGCCCTGTAAAAGCAAGCATCAGAGTGGCTGGGGAGAGCTGTTCAAGCCATGCACAGGGATGCTGTTCATAAGGTCAGAGTTAGTAATGTATTTAGTGTGCATGTAGATGTTCCTCAGGGCTCAATTCTCAGTTCCCTTCTATTCATCGTTTTCCAGGCCACAATAAGAGTTTGAGACCTGTTGCCTGTGGGAACTCCTCTATGCTGATGGTTTTGTTTTTATAGTTGAATATGAGGTAGAATGAGAAAAGAAATTTCAGGTGTGGAAGCAAAACCTGGAATCAAAGAGCTTTAAAGTTAACTTAGCAAAGGCCAAGTTACTAGTAACTCGGACGCAAGCAGGACACTACTTCCTTCAGGAAAATGACCTGTTCGGTACGTAGAAAAAGTGTAACTTGGAGTGTACATAACCAGTCAACTATGGACACAAAAAATACAATGGATCACAGGAAGGTTATGAGAAAAGGTTGACGCACAGGAGCAATAAACACTTAGAACACATGGAAAGTTGATTCTCTTGAATGCCCAGGAGGATCGTTAGAAGTAATAGATAGTCTTTGCTTCGTAGGAGACCTCACTAGTGACGGCGGAGAATTTTCTGAAAGTATAGTAGCTGGAAAAAGTTTTGAGAGCTTTTACCTCTGTTGGTAGCAAATGGTTTCTCTGAGTAAAAGGTAGATTGTATGATGCATGTGAACAAACAGCAGATTCACATGCTTGTGTGATGTGGGCCATGAATGCAAAAACTAGAAAGGAATGAAGCTTGTACACTCAGTTGTATGCTTAACGCCAGTTTTATGCATGCGTGTTGAGAGAAAAATTTGACGTAAGAAGAATCAGATGTAGTGTGGAAGAGAGAAAACTGTGCTGATATCGCCATGTGATGTGTATGAACGAAGACAGCTGCATTAAAGAAGTACTGATCTCTTTGGGTGGAACCCGTGGTAGGGAGAGATCCAAGAAGACATGAGACGATGTTATGAAGACCGACCTTATGTTATTGAGCCTTATGAAGGAGATGACTGGCGATGTGGCTCGGCTCGAGAAGTCCTGTTGATTTTGGCAAAAAAGAATGTCCTCAAAGTATATCGTTCGTGTCTATGCCTCTGCACTAATCTGTCTTTGTCAAGCTTTACCCCGCAATTTATCTTCCTAACGCCCATCCTTCCATCACCTTTTTAACTACGGCACTATTTATTCAGTTGCTGTAATTGTATGAAAGTAGAACCGCACTGGAGCACGATAGCTGATATTTAGAGAGTGGTATTCGTACTGTACAAGGTCTGCCCCTATATTCTCTACGAGGTACAAGTACAACAGAACATTGTGCCTCTTATCAGGTCATCCCATAAGTTCTGTACGATTTTATCTCTTTTAAAATCGAATGAAATTTAATAGTATTTTAGAATGTCTAATGGAATTAAAAATTATTTTTATGCATATGTGTACATTTATACTAATTAAATATTATTTTACAGAATAATAGAATTAAAATTTCTTTGATTAAAACCCTTTCTAACATGGAAGTATCCAAAGAGCATTTGAGGCACATAATGCTTTATGAGTGCAAAAAAGGAAACTCTGCAGCCGAAGCGACTCGAAACATACACTCAGTTTATGGGAAAGAATGCTTGAGTGAAAGAACATGCAGAAGATGGTTTGCAAAATTCAGAAGTAGAGATTTCAGCCTTGAAGATGAAGATTGAACAGGACGTCTAGTTGAGTTTGATGATAAGCTCCTTGAGGCATTACTTAAAGAAAATCCTGCATTATCAGTTAAAGGATCGGCAATAAAGATTAGTTCAAACCATACAACTTTCATCGTCATCTTCAACAACTTGGAAAGGTTCCTAAACTTGGAAAAGGGTGCCTCATGAATTGTCCGAAAGCAACCGCAAATTCCGAGTTGACATCTGCTCTTCTCTCCATTCTTGCGAACTCATTTCACCCTTTTGGGATAGACTTGTGACTGGTGACGAAAAATGGATCTTCTATCGAAATGCTAAACGTGTGGCTTGGTAAAAGGGGAAAAGCTCAACCACAACCGAAAAGGGAACTTCATGGAAAAAAGGTTCTTCTCTCTATCTGGTGGGATCGCAAAAGAGTTATTCACTTTGAATTGTTACCATCTAATGCAACAATCAATGCTCAAGTATACTGTCAGCAATTAGAGCGTTTGAACCAAGCTTTGAAGAAAAGAAGACCCGCTTTAGTGAATCGAAAAGGGGTGATGTTTCATCAGGACAATGCGCGATCCCACACTGCAAAGATTACATCACAGAACATCGAAGAGGTTGGTTGGGAAATAATTCCTCATCCACCTTATTCTCCCGACCTTGCTCCTTCAGACTACCATTTGTTTCGTAGTTTATAGAATCATTTGGGGGACATAACTTTCGCAAGCCAGGAGGAGGTCGAAACTGACATTTCAGAGTTCTTCGCTTTGAAACCAAAAGAGTTTTACATTGATGGGATTAAAAAGCTTGTAAATAGATGGAAGGAAGTCACAGATAATCAGGGAAAGTACTGTAATGATTAAATTTCAATTAAATATAACATTTGATCACTTGTTTTCTTTATTCGAAATTCGGACAGAACTTATGGGATGACCTGATATAACTTGTACTATCCAATATCGAACATCAAAGTATTTGACGAAGAATAAGATAACCGCTTCTGGTCGCTCAAAATCCTTTGGCGATAGCGCGTGGCAACGTTTTGCAGACTTGAGTTGGAAATGTACAACTGCAGATCTTCGATCTTGACAGAAGAAATAGGTGGAACTCCTTTTTACAGAGTAGACATTAAAGAAGGCATTGCTCACCCACTTACTGGTAAGTGTTCCAAACATTGCCTGTCCTACAAGCTGGTTAGTTCATCTCAACTGATGACTGCCCATTTAAGCGAGGATAACGAATGTATAAACATATATACAGAATGTTAAAACTAAAAGACAAAATAAGCAGACACCTCTATGGGATAGAGAAAAATGCAGCAGGCCGGCGCACCGTACTGTTCTCATTACAAAAGAGCTCGACTGACAATAGATCGGTTTTGCCTCCTTTTCTGAGACACAATTATCAAGAAAGGCTAATTGAAATGGGTTGTAGCTACAGTTTCTTTGGGATTGGCAAGTTTACAGGTGAGAAGTGAAAGGGCAGGGTTGGTTTTGCAACCTAGCTTATAGGCTAAATGAGTTACCATCCAATGTAAATGACTCTGTCATTAAACTGAGCTTACGTCTGTCTTGTGGATGATATGTAACTTTCTTACCTGTGTATGTACCAACTCTTCTCTTAACAGAACAAACACTATCGCTTTTGTAATAGAATCTTGGAAATACCGTTCTTTCCACACTGGCTAGCAAAAAACTAATCCTATCTGGTGACTTTAGTGCCAGGGTAAGTTGCAACTGATATACGTAGTCTAGTTTGAAATATATTGGCATAGGTAAAATGAATAGCAAAAGTCTACGCTTGTTGCAGCTATGTTCCTATCTTCTAATAAGCAATACATCAAAGACACAAGTTTAAAAGTTAACTGGATTCATCCTCGGTCGAAACAGAGTAATCTTATCTATTTTGTCTTAATACGTAAATATGACATTCATCCTCTCTATAGCCTTAAAGATGTGTCTGGAACTAAATATTGGGCAGGCCACTGCCTTATATGAGCAAAGTTGAAGTTGGTTGTTAAGAAAAAATATACATGTAACACGGAGGATCTGAAAGGCTTAATGTTGACAAGTTCTGAGACCCTCAAATATGCATCTTTTCGGGAAGGTCAAGCAAATTCATCGACTATTGGTTCAGGGTCATATTTCAAACTAAAAAGTTTATGTCATTGTTGCCAATATCTTGAGCTGCAGGACACGCAGATGCAAAACATTGTTTGATGAAGTAACTTAGAAGTATCTGAGGTTACAGACATCAAGTACAAATTACATTAGAAACTATTCAATACTAATTTACTTAAAAAACAAACAAACAAACAAAACGTTTGAAGATAGATGAACCCCTAAAGCATCATAAATCAATTGTATTAAGGGAACTGAGGGTAATGGAGAATGCATGGTGATTAAGCATATCCCCATGTATTCACTTGGCTTTTGGTTAAAAAAAAAAAGGCTCCAAATACAATGTACAGTCTGTTAAATGAGATACTTCGTCCTTGCCAATTTCTGCTCCTCTCCGTTCCAAAGATACATCTACTTTAATTTGTGATACTAAAAATATTCTGAAGTGATGGATCAAGCAATTGCGTTAGGGATGCTGAAAAAACGAATATGGTCAAGTAGCGATTTAAAATTGTCCGCCAAGCTTTTCATCTATGATGCTTACAATCATTACATTCTATCTATACTCTGAGAAGTGGATTCGTAATGACGACACATCGACAAACTCGAAAGTCACCAGAAGTGCGTAAGACGAATATTGGAGATAAGTTGAATGTCTTTTATACCCGATACAGAAGTGCTGGAAAAAAAAGGCGAGCTGAGTATGAAAGGTTGCTTTATCAAGTACCATTGCGATAGGTTGGTCATAATATTTTCCCTGGTGATTTTAGGCAAGAGTTCACCACGCGCACATACATACATACATACAGAGAGAGAGAGAAAAGAAAAAAAAAAGATTTGATGATCTAACGAAAACACGCCTAATGGACTGAAGCAAGTGGCGATAGGTAGAACAGCTTGCAGTTTGAAAAAATTCGAATTGCTCGTCAGATGGTGAAGCATAATGTTTCATCAAATGAGGAAAATCGTTTGTATGATAAGACAAATCGTTTGTATGTCAAGACAACGAAAGACAAACTTATACATGTATGCATGCATGCATACATACCTATGAGAACCCATGTTTTCAGTGTAATATGTAAATATGTTTTTAATACAGTTCTATATTTAAGAGATGAGGAATTATTAACATTAGACGGATATTTGTCCTCATCTTGTTTGTTGTTAACATCGTTAGGAATGAGAACCCAGGTTCGAAATTTCCCCAAGACACCTGACGAAGGCTGGAGGGTATATCAGCCGAAACGTTGTGTTAACAACAAACAAGATGAGGACAAATATCCGTCAAATGTAAATAATGTAAATAATGTTAATGTTTTTAAAGTATAAAATAGAGATAATTATCAAGGTTAGTAGTGTTTGATCCGTTATAGTAGTGATTTCATCAGGTGTTTCTTGTATCGGCGTCGACGCAAGAAATATTGTAAAGGTAAGTCTTAAGTCTTTTACTAGTTTCAGTTTGTATTGTGTATTATTCTCAATTTAGAACCGTAATAAAAAGGATTGACTAACCTGAAATCGAACATTAAAATTGTCCTCAATACGAACACTAACTCATAACACCTGCACTAACCCTGATCACCACTTCAGGACCAGAAAACATTTCAGTTCCAAACAATTACTAATACACAGCAAAGCTCAAGTGAGAGTCACTGTGGAGTATTTCTCCCGCATCTAAGATTGTGCTTCGGACCGCATCCAAAAATGGACCAGGCAACCGGCTGGCATTAAGTCACTCACTTATGCTATAGCCTCTGGTCATGTATGCTGTCTACTCGCTATATTTCTCTTGTATTTACGATACTGGGTTCTGTTCCTCGGAGCTGGTTGATTTTCCATTAGTCTCTCTATCTTTCGTCATCCTTGTTGAGTCCAATCACCCCCAGGCTCCGTAAGCCACTACACCCAACTCCAGTACTTCCTTCTCGGAACATCGATTCTCTGGAATCTCCCCTTTCTTTTCTGAAGATGTTAGCCTGCAACAGTTTAAACGGAACATTAAAGTCATCCAGCTAACTGGTCTCGGATGGCCAGATGAGATCATGACGGACCCTGTTCCTACAGTTCAAGAGAAGAAAAAGAAAATCAATTCAACAAAGTTATTGCTGATTACAACCGAACTTTACTGTCCACCTGATTGCTTGCGACATACATTTGAAATGATACGACGAAACCTACAGGAAATCAACCTGACCGAAAATGAATGGAAAAAGATCAACAGCTTCCACATAACGATGACATGTGAGATTACATATCACAATAATATTAATTTCACATTCAATAGTTACCCTTGAACTAAAACTGACATGTTTATTAAATGTGTTATCATTTAGTTCTGTCTGGAGATTATTTATCGATTGGTTTAATCTTGCCTGAGTGACAGTAGTGTCAGTGTTGGACATGTAAATAGTGTGTAGTAGCAGTAGACAAGGAAGGTGTAGAAAAAGTGTGTGATTGTTTAGTCCCAGCTGATCGATGAGTAAAGGCATTCCCAACATGACCGTCATGCAGTTTTAGGAATATGTAACACTATATCCAGTGTGACGTGCTTCGTTTAAGACAATATACAATGATTTGAGGGAATTTTGGCTGCTATTTTAGTAGCTTAAATGACCGTGTAGAGGCTCCAACTATTTGGTGTGTTTAAGAAGAGAAATATACAGAAGGGAGGTATGTGTAGAGGTAAGATAGATTTAATTTAATAGATATATATGATAAATAATTGTAAGTTAATGTTATTAGCATACTGTCATTCATTCATTCATTGGTATGTCAAATGAAAGGACATTATTCTTACACATAGCTCTATTCTCTTCTTAAACACACCACGCAGTTGGATCGCGGTATATTGTGGACCAATTAATTACATTTTATTATTGCACAAAATAATGATATATTTTGGTCTCTTTTACTATTTCCAATAAAATATCAACGGTGTATTTTGTTTATGATTGAAAGTTTTCAACTTTTTACATCTCAGTACTTTTACTCACATCACTGCTGATGCTCTGCAAAATGATAATTTGGCTCGTTGCTCCACTGTGATCTCAGTTCACTTTTATCAAAGGCAGTCAGTTTATTTTTAAAAATGCAACAAAACGTTTCCTTTTGGCCGGCGCTTTCGTATACGTATGCCACTTTTTATATTCACAAATATTTTTATTTAGTTGCAAAAACATTTCCTAATGATTCCGATTGCTTTACTACTTGAGTTTTTGTGGGCAAACGTGGATATTGCATGGGCATTCTTATTCATCTAGTGACTTGTAATTAAGACTTGAGTGTCCAGTGTGTTGTATACAAGGTAGAAGGGCAGTACTAATGAATACTAAGTATGGTACGAACATTTAATTCTATGAGTAAACTATATACACTTTATCTACTATTGTTATGAATGGCTAGTGCTACTGTTTTTGTTTCTTGTTTTTTTAGTCTTGTTGTTAATTCCATGTTAATGTTAGTCTTGTTGTATTTCAGGCATTATGAAAAGAGGATTTTACAAAGCGGATGTCTTTGGACAGTATTAGCTGATCTATCTATTTTGTTGGTGTCAATAGGACCTTTAAGAAATGTGGGGTAGTGTGTAGTTAGGGAATGGGAAGCTAATGTGAAATCTACGTTTAGGATGATTTTGTGAAATACGGATACCCAATTATATCCATTATTAGAATTGGTTATTTTATTTTTTACTTAACACAACTTTTGTAAGGGAAGGTTACAGTCAATTGAATTGACCTCAGTATATTATTAGCATTTATTTTATATCAATATTGGAGTGATGAAAGCCAAGGTCAGTCTCTGGAAGCTTTAAACATCAGTTTTATTGGCACTTGTAAAAGAGGAAGTTTATAAGTGTGAAATTTGTGGTTCAATGTTTTTAAATAGTTGGAATTTTCTACAGCATGAACATACTGCTACAGAAAAGAAACAAAACTACTGTGAAATATGTCATAAAACATTCTCAACTAACTATAGTTTAGAGAGCCACAAGGTAATCCATACAGGAGAGAGACCATACCTGTGTGAAATCTGTGGAAAAGCATTCTCATTTAACGGAAACCTAAAACGGCATGAATTTCTTCATAAACCACACTCTAGAAATAATCAAGTAAGTAGAAATAAAATGGTTCAAACTAAAGAAAAAGGATACCATTGTGAAATTTGTAGCAAAACATTCTTACATGACTATACCTTAGAGAGCCATATGGTTGTTCACACAGGAGAAAGACGATTTCATTGTGACACCTGTGGTAAAGCTTTCCTTAGAATCGATCATGTAACTAGGCATAAAATGGTTCACACTGGAGAGAGACCATACTATTGTGAAATCTGTGGTAAAGCATTCCTTAGAAATGATCATGTAATCAGACATAAAATAGTTCACACAGGAGAGAGACCCTATCAGTGTGATATTTGTGATAAATCATTTACATGTAATACGAATTTAAAAAGGCATAAAGAGGATCACACAGGAGAAAGACCATACCAGTGTGATGTCTGTGATAAAACATTCACATGTAATATGAACTTAAAGAGACATATACTAGTTCACACAGCAGAGAGGTCCTACAACTGTGACATTTGTGATAAAACTTTTACATGTACTACAAACTTAAAGAGACATATGATAGTTCACACAGGAGAGAGGCCATATCATTGTAATATATGTGGTAAAACATTCTCACATAATTCTACCTTAATAAATCATAAAATTGTCCATACAGGTGAAAAGCGATACCACTGTGAAATTTGTGGTGAAACATTCTCATATAATGGTGTTTTTAAGCGTCATAAAATGCTTCACACAGAAGAGACTATACCACTGTGATATCATCATCATCATCGTTTTATTGATCACTTTTCCATGCTTGCATAGGTCAGAAAGAAACCAATAAAGCTAATATTTTATGGCTAGATGCTGTTCTTGTTGCCAGCCCTCACCAGTTTCCAAGCTGGGTGATTATAGCCCTGTAGCTGGACATGATTTCACAGGAGATTGGAAATTAATAACACTACTAGCATGATGGTGACACTCCTTTACAACCATTATGTGGTGTCAAGACTAGGAGACACAAATGCACACTCATGTACATACATACATACATACATAGTTCAACTTTACAGAAAACAAAAGATGAAGACAGGTGAAAAAACAACAAGCAGGTGTATTAGTTTAATGCTTGGGAAGAATAGAAAAGTATTTTACGTTTCGAGCCTACACTCTTTGACAGAAAGGATTATTTGGGAAAAAGACAAAGAGAGAAAAAAGAGGAATAGGGATTAACAGTTCAACATGATCAAATGTGTGATACATATTTATACTGTGTGGATTAAGATCCCCATTGACAAGCCACTGGTATTTATAGTATTAAACACTTTCGGTATGCAAATTAGGGACCCCTTCATAGAGTAACTGCTGCATTTGTTGAGTATATAAACAGTTTGGCTGCTTGTTTCTCTGGAGACTGTCAGAATGATGTAGCCACCTCTTATGAGAACCCAATAAGGTTCAAAAATCGATTAAGGTTGTTCATTTCTTTTTTCAGTTCTGCGGAGAAATGGCTAAATTATACCATATGTTGTGTATATGTATATATATATTAATGTAAATATATGTACATATGTGTGTGTGTGTGTGTGTATATATATATATATATATATATATACACAAGAGTTAAGGAATGGAGAAGATAAGATCTGGGCTACATATGTTTCACAGCGAGTGGAACCTCAAAAGTGAGGTGCATACTGCAGGCTACTCGTCAGGCCAAGGATATCTTGATTAAATGAAAGTTTACATTGTCGCAAGGAAGTACATGTTAACACATGGAACATTTACTCAGAATGTGTGGACAGCACAGTAGGAGAGGAGAATAAAAATGTTGAGAGAAATAAGGATTAAAAGAAGGAAAAAAGAAAAATATATAAGGGAGTGAGAGGTTTGAGGAATCTAAGTAAGGTCATTTGACCGATGGTATTCAATAGGGCTGTTTTGGCCTAGTCACATATGTGTGTGTGTCAGTTTTTCTCTATTAAATCCACTCACAAAGCTTTTGTTGGCCTGGAGTTATTGTAGAAGATACCTGCCCAAGTTGCTCTGTGGTGAGACTGAACCTGAAACTATAAGGCTGGTAAGTGAGCATGTTAGCCACATAGCCACACTGTATTGTGATCTGTGATAAAGACAGTGTCATGAAGTAATACTTTAAATACTTATGAAAACACTGTAGAACTGGCTTTTAAAGGTATGGATTCCCCAGAGATTTTTTCATTTTTCATTTCATTTCAAAGTTTCAGCTCAGAGCTGCGGCCATGCTGATGCACCAGTAAATTTTTTTGAGAAATACTACCAGCAAATTGGCAGAGTTGTTAGATCTTTGACTGAAATGCAATGCAGTATTTATTCTTTGCATTCTGAGTTCAAATTCTGTATGGTCTACTTTGCCATAGTTTCCATGGCTGGATGTCCTTCCTAGTGCCAACCACTTTACAGAGTGTACTTGGTGCTGTTTTCATGGTACTAGTAACAGTGAGGTCATCATGTGCCTTGCAAGACTAAGATCACTTTCAGATGAATGGGGCTACAGTAGAGAGGAGGGGACTTTATACTCAGAAATGAGAAGTTAAAGTATGAAAGGAGAGGGATTGGTTGGTGGCTTTGTACCAGTTGATGAGAGATTAGAGGTACAGGACAGGGATAGGTGCCCTGCTGTAGAGTAGATACATATGTGTGTGTGTGTGTATCTCAATCTCAATCTATATATATATATCATCATCATCATCGTTTAACGTCCGCTTTCCATGCTAGCATGGGTTGGACGATTTGACTGAGGACTGGTGAAACCGGATGGCAACACCAGGCTCCAGTCTAATTTGGCAGAGTTTCTACAGCTGGATGCCCTTCCTAACGCCAACCACTCAGAGAGTGTAGTGGGTGCTTTTACGTGTCACCCGCACGAAAACGGCCACGCTCGAAAT
>NC_068986.1:96791133-96792430 GCF_001194135.2 Octopus bimaculoides | reverse complement strand
ATCCTCATCCATTCTCACCACATGTCCATACCAGCGCAATCGTCTCTCTTGCACACCACAACTGATGCTTCTAATGTTCAGCTTTTCTATGCATATATATGATTGGGTGATCACTACTGGAATATCTCTGATTATACATGATGAAATGTTTCTGCCTAACCACTCCACTATTGTGTGCAGCACCATCATGGTTAAGTATTAGTTTTGCATATGCAGTTAAACTTTATTGGAATATTTCATGATTTTAGTATTTCTTTTACAAGCTGGATGCTCTTCCAATCACCAACCATTTTACAGTATGGACTTGCACCAGTACTATAGTAATTGTTGGCCTTGACTAAAGTGTTCTTCACACTGCTTCAGTTTTTATTCAAAGTTACTGCTCTCCTAGACACGAAATATACAGCTGAAAAACAAAAAAAGAAAGAAAATTGTGAAATATGTGGAAAGGTATGTTCTTTGAAAGAGAAATTTAAGCAGTGTGGACTCATGCACATTGAAAATAAACTATATAACTGTGATATCTGCACTCTGTGTCATTAAAATCTACTGGGGGCAGGAGATAACTGCAAAGCATGGATGATAAATATTTTATCTGAATCTGGTTTAACTCCTTATTTGGTTATTTCACATATTCTACTTGCTCATTATGTTTCCTTGGGCTCAGTTTTAGACTTCTACATCATTATAAAATAGCTGGTAAACACTTTTAATGTTTATTCTTTGATTCAGAGAACAGCAGTATATTGTCCATAACCACAAACACACCTTTCAAATCTTCTAACAAATGTATCATCACAGCTAGGAACACTCCAGGAATTGATTTCATTGTGAAAAAGTCTGTAGAATACAAATCTGCTTATCAGATAGTTCAGTGTTACTAGTTTGCTACCCTGTTTTTTTGTGTATCCAACACTGTTATCTAACATCTGGTTTAATACTCTGTGTAGAACCGATTGGTAGGATCAGCTGTAATGGATATATAATACTGTACATTTTGATTAATACACCCATGCTATTGACAAATATATGAGTTCATATTTTTTCTGACTAATAGATTTTTAGAGGACTCTCTCTCTCTCTCTCTGTATACACACACACACATATTTGGAGAGTCTACAAGAATAGATGCAAGCGCTAATTTATAAAAACGTGACATATTAATAAAAATCTGTAAATGTACAACCATCTAGATATCTGAGTACCTTATTATTTTTTCTAATATATAATTCCTGTACATTACCTCCAAACCTTCTTATATATATATATATATATATATATATATATATATATATAT
>NC_068986.1:96772757-96791103 GCF_001194135.2 Octopus bimaculoides | reverse complement strand
CTTTTATAATATTTCTATATGTGTAAGTCTATATATATATATGTATGTATGTATGTATGTATTACGAGCTTCTTTCTGTTTTCACTGAAGAAATCAACTCACATGATTTTGATCGGTGTGGGGTTATAGTAGGACTGATCTCGGAATCATGTGGTTGGGAAGTAAACTATGTTCCACATAGCCACGAATATTTCACTTTGGAGTTCTAATAATACCATAACATATGTTACATTTACAGGTTAGCTTTAAAGGCTAAAGCTACATCATTCTGTCTAAAAATTCTAATCTACCGACCTTACTGAAATTGTCACACTAGCTTTTTTTTTTTTAACGAATCTAAAAACCCTAGGGAAATTTTTTTCTAGTAATTACTAAGATACTCTCAATTTACCGACAGTTTTCAAATCCTTATAATACATACATATGTGAAACGTTACTGATTTTGTAAATGTTTATTGTCGTTCATAAACGTCATTAAACAGCATACTAAACTCTTCTGTTCTGTTTAGTACCCAAGATGGAAACAGCAGTCACATCTCATTGACAGATGTGGGCATGTGTTTGAATCAAATTTCTGAAGCTGTATTATAGCTTTACCATAAGAATACAGAATTCATTCAAACAACATGCTTTCTGCTTCGCTCAGTTCCGTAGGTGAGAGCGACCAAATACATTTTATCAGTCAATTGCTTACTGTAATATACATTTGTAAAGTGGAGGCGCAATGGCCTAGAGGTTAGGGCAGCGGACTCGCGGTCGTAGGATCGCGGTTTCGATTCCCAGACCGGGCGTTGTGAGTGTTTATTGAGCGAAAGCGCCTAAAGCTCCACGGGGCTCCGGCAGGGGGTGGTGGCGATCCCTGCTGTACCCTTTCACCACAACTTTCACTCACTCTATCTTCCTGTTTCTGTTGTACTTGTATTTCAAAGGGCCAGCCTTGTTACACTCTGTGTCACGCTGAATCTCCCCCCGAGAACTACGTTAAGGGTACACTTGCACGTTAATTTCACGAGCAGGCTGTTTCGTTGATCGGATCAACTGGAACCCTCGACGTCGTAACCGACGGAGTGCCAACAAAATATACATTTGTAAGAGAAGACAACTCTCATTGACCCTCACACGCTATTCATTCCATCCCACTTTCATGACTGATAGTTGCTTACCGTCTATCTTCACTATCTTGTATAAGATACCTAAGGAATCCTCGTTTTTACGGTCCTAAAATTTAACTCGAAAAAGCGGGGGTTAAAAATTACTTTAAGAACACCAAAACTTAGGATATGTTTTAAAAGTGTATCAAAATACACAATTTATTCGAAAGAGAAAAGGATGAACTGGATATTGATATGAAATGGTCATAAAAGGCTCGTCAAATGTATCGGCACCAACAATGCATGATTATCAGTGATTGTAACAAATACGAGCGAGTAAAAAACGAATTTTAACAGATAGATTTTACAGAACTGAATCCACTGCGTTTCTTTCGTTCTCATGCACAACTGTTGTGAATTAGATGACATTTTGCGCACCATTTAACACAACATAGAATTTAATACTATAAACGACCGTAAAAGACCAATTTGAAATTAGTACCGTAAAAACGAGGATAGTGATACCTACAAGTTTCCATTACTTTTATTCACTGCTTTCTCTTATTAATTTTGTTTCTTATCTTATAAAGAGCTTTGTTCGAAATGTAAATACATTATCTGATTCTACATAGATTAATATTACTAATTGGTAGCTACTATTTTTCACCTGTCAGCTCTCGGGTACTCGATATGATCCTCTATATGAAACTCTTGACGCCTGGAACAACCAATCATTCTCTTAACAATCAACGTGTCACTTCAAATTACTAAACCGCTCCATGAATCATGTCTGCGTAGTTTACCTCACATGAATGCTCAACCTTCACTCGCAAACAGAAAAGATTCATTTTTGCTCTAAGCACTTACTTTCGCACCAGTATTAAGGGACCTCTCGTACATTATCTTGACGTTGCTCTCGTAAACCTTTCCTCTGTCTACCCTATTCTCAATCACCAACTGAGAAGCAACAGAAACCATGCTTCCTCTTCCCTGCTTACATTCCTTCTTTCTTGGTTGTCTTTCTCCAATGCGCTTTTCAAATTTTACCAATGTCCCTGTTGATTATGTCCCATCCATTTGATCGCTGCCCTCACTAGCAACACCCCATCTCATTCATTACTTCTAAATTATTTATTCAGCACTGTCAATAAATATTTAATCTCAACCTAACCAACGGTACAGCCTAAAATGTTAAGTTCCTTCTCTTCCTCTTGGTAAAATAGTTTGTTCCACTTTGCGAATGTCTTGTATATCAGTTAGTTAGGCCTTTACTTCCGGTAATATTCTGGCTGAACCACGTGCTGATTGTCTATAGTGTATTGTGAAGTGTAGGGTATACAAATAGCAACAGATATAGATACATAGAAAGATGTCCTTGCGGAGTGTGTTGCTGTTTAACTAAACAACACTGTATATATATATATATATATGAAACAGAGATTAACTTTGCAGTGGAACGTAGAGAAAAGTAATGAAAACAACTTCGGACCTGTAGAATACAACCCCTCCCACTAAAGATCTTACAATTAGGAATTGAACTGAATGTCGGACAGAATTACAAATAAAGAAGCCCAACATATTCCGACAAAGCATCCAAGATACGAATGGAAGATGAAGGTAACTTTTATTTAAAGTGTTAAATGTAGACTGTTAGTGTTTAATCCCTGATCCTGTCGTCCTATGATTAAAAGAGTTCTAACTGTAACCAAACCCATTTCTTTTTCTTTTTTTCAATAGTCTCGGTAAATCTAGAATTATCCGGCGTATTCAGTCTTTCAATTCCTTTTTAGTCGGATCCATCAATAGTTATGCAATTGCATTTGTAAATAACGTAAGCAAAAATGCATTAAATGTTGAAAGAAGAGTTTGCAGATATTTCCTAAGGCAAACTGTTGTGTCTTGGATGTCATCAATCTATTTCTCATGTATTGGGTGTATGAGATGCAAAGTAATAACATCTGAGAACTACTGCTGTGATATATGTCACTGTTGAAATTATCCGTTCTCGGATGTAAGCTGTGTAGAATTATGTGTCTCATTTTTTAACGATGGTAGTGTTTGATTGAGGGAGATTTAATTGCTTTTTCTAGCAGTTCGAGCAACCACCAATATAGGTTCACTGAGTTCATGGGTCAGGGAAAATCCAGCAACATGAATCAATAGTGGGCGGAGCTTCTTAGTTACGTGGGTAAGCTAGTCTAAAACTCCGCCTAATAGTGTACTACATAACGGTTGTTTGGAAAAAAAAATTGAAATGTGATGTAAACATTACCAGTGCGTTTTTTCATAAGCAGATAATTTAGCGGCTCTGAAAAGTAAACACTGATTTTTTCAGGAAGGATAGATTCAACTCCCGGCATTATTACACGTGTGTGCTCTCCCCTACTGCCGCTTTTGTTTCTTCATAACTTTCTGAAAAATGGATATTTTAAAATAAAATCTTCAACAAATACGTTTCAGATAGTGTAGCTTCGGATTATATCGGAATTTGGATGTGGGAAAAAAAAAAAATTGAGGGTGAATAATTCATACCACCTCATCAAAACGCATGAAGAAACAAAGTCAAATTCCAACATAATCGTAATCTACATTATCTGAAACGTATTTGTAGAAAATGTTATCAAAACAATGTCTATTTTTCAGAAAGTTATGAGGAAACAAATTGAGGTAGGCGCACAGAGCTCCGGATATGCTTGAATTGTAGTAGAATGTTCTCTTTCACTGAGCTGGAGATGTCACCACACCTGACTGAATTAAAAACGTTTATTCGTTGAAGTTTGAGAACACCCTTAAAGCCTCGAAAGGGGTTCCCATGAATGTGTCCATAGCACTGACAGCTGCTTCATACACAAGTTTGATACCAATACCAAGCTGAATGAGTACGAGTTCTGAGGAAAAGTGATATAAGACTGATGAGATGCACACTTTCAAGTGAGTTGTATGTTGAGGCACCTCAAGTACCCTTCTGTCTCCAACATCTCAGCAAATAAGACATCAAAAAAGTGGTCCATCTTTCCATCATTGCTTAGTGGAAGTGGAAGTCACTAGTAAAACAAAGAAACATCCATCTGCTCCATTAGAGGAT
Organism: Octopus bimaculoides; assembly: GCF_001194135.2. NCBI lineage: Eukaryota > Metazoa > Mollusca > Cephalopoda > Octopoda > Octopodidae > Octopus > Octopus bimaculoides. Next base: position 96,786,927 of record NC_068986.1, on the reverse strand, counting down.
TGCTTATACTGACCTGAACTGCCAAGACACTTATATAAGTCTTTACTCCAAATATCATCATCACATGTAAGGAAACCAAACAACAAGGGCTGTATGTAGTGTTGAAGAATATTCTTGGAAGAAAACATTTATGAACTGTGGAGGACATACCATGAGTTGATGAAGGCCAGCATCTCTTGTTCACAAGATGTCATCTTTAAGGTGGTGGGGTGGGGTAGGTTAAGGCTGTCAATTTTGGGTTCAGATCCTGCAGTATATCAACTTTGTAACTATCTGGAGTAAAAACTGGACTGAAGTAATCTGGTGGATCAGACTAGTGTAAGAAATCATCTGGAGAAGCAGACAGACATTTCCTTTACTAGTGTTCAAGAGACTCTCTTATGCTAAATGAGACAGACTGTTCCTTTGATGTCATATTATTTGAATTTGACATTGATGGTTTGTCTTGAAGTTTGAGTACTTGGTGTTTGTAGCCATAGTTTTTGTATTTGCCCCTCTTGAAATAGCAAATACCTAGTTAGGTATCAAACAGTTTCTGTTGTTGTTTCAGGGAAGAAGTGAGTGACCAATTTTTTCCCCATCAGACATATGAAGAGTAACAATTTGAAAGAAGAACATCCTTTGTCAATAAGTTACATTATAGTTTAATATCAGTTTTGTTGTATTTCAGGACAGCTTTGTATCTTGAAAAGAGAATTTTTAAAAGAAGCCATGATTATTCTACTGTGAACTTACTGTGAAGTTTCCCTGGTCCATTGAAGAAAATATCGACATTACTATTTGAGTGAAAATTTTTGGATATTTGTTTATTGGATAACTTTATTTCTGCAACATAAATATCAATGTCACAGTATTGTAAATGTTAAAATTTCTGTAAAAAAGTACCAGATTGATGGAAAACAAACAGTTTGTTACAAAAAGACACTCGCACATCTGTGAAATCTGTGGTAAAGCATTCTCAAGGAAACATCATGTAACACGACATAAAGTGGTTCACACTGGAGAGAGACCATACAATTGTGAAATTTGTGGAACAGCATTTTTTACTAATAGTCACTTGAATAGACACAAACTAATTCACACTGGAGATAAATTGTACAGTTGTAATATCTGTGGTAAAGAATTCTCAAAGTCTAGTCTAGACAGACATAAAATACTTCATACTTACAGAAATGCTGCTTCTTGTGAGATTTGTGGAAAGGCATTTTTACGTAAGAGCCGCTTTGAAAATCATATGCTTAGTCACTTGGGAGTGAAACCATTCCAGTGTAATATATGTGGGTGGACATTTACTGAAAAGAATCACTTAACAAGACATAAATTGATACACACTGGAGAAAAGCCATATCAATGTGAAATTTGTGAAAAATCATTTTCACGAAAGGATAAGTTAAATGAACATAAACTGACACACTCTACAGAGCCAGCATTCCAATGTCCTATTTGTGATAAAACATTTTCATCACGTGCTAGTTTAACTAGACATGAAATATCCCATACAATTAAGAAACAATACAAATGTGAAACATGTAACAGAGCATTTTCACGTAAGGAGAAGCTCAATAAACATAAATTGAAACATTCTATGGAGCCAGCATCATGATGTAATATTTGTGATAAAGTGTTTACAACTCATAACAGTTTAACTAGATATGAAATATTTCATACAACTGAAACACAATAAATGTGAATAAGTGCTATTAAAGCTGAATGAAATCATACACACTAAAATTAGACCATACATCTGCAATATTTGTGTCCTATCATTTGGATACAGAGGGTTTAAGTCAGCATAATTTGGTTTGAAAGTAAATTGTTTGATGATGATGATGATGATGATAATGTTGCCAACAACTTTTCCAAAAAGATTTATGTCGTGCAAATGTCATCTTCATGTGCATATTCATTATTTTAATACTCATGTGGATTGGCAGGTTTCCACGATAACATATTTTCAAGCATTTCTGTTCTCTATTTTGGTTAGGTTTAACTCTTAAGCCCTGGTTTATATACCAAATTCCAATTTGCTGTTCTGGCTCCCTATACTTGTTACAACTAATCTTGTTGCATTTTCATGTCCACATATATTATTTACATACATATATGGCTCAGGCATACTTGTTTAAGAAATTTACTTCATATCCACATAGTTTTGGGTTCAATGCTACTGTTCATCACTTTGGAAAAGTTGTCTAGGTGGAACAGTGTGTCAAGTTGTGCCCCTTCGCACCAAAAGTTTTAAACTTGCCATTGGATAAACAGATATTGATAAAATAAGTATAAGATATATAAAAGTTACTGGGATTGATATGATCAACCAACCCTTGACCTGCTGAAGTTGCCATTTCCTCTCTGGTGCCTTATTCTCCGCCCCCATAAAGGATGAAAAGTCCTTCTTGAGCCATAGACGCACAAGACTGGTTTCCTGATTCTGTGGTGTATATATTCCCTGCTCTGGACAGGACATCAGTCAAAAGCAGGATTACTCATTTTTACCAACTGAGTGGACTGGAACAATGTGAAATGCATCACCTGGTTCAGAAATTGAAACCACAGCCTTACAGAGTGCAACACCTTAATCACTTAGCCATGTGCCTCTACAAATATGTATTATATGTGTTTGGTCTGGCATTGAACTCAGAAGTCTATTTCATAAATTCAACACACTCTATGCCGTGGACAAGTAATACCAATATTTGTCAAGTTTTGTGATGTTTTAGATATTTAATTAGCCATAGACATATTGATCAAGTACCAAATGCTATGTTGGTATTTGGCTGTGTTTATGCAGCCAAATACCAATGATGTGTAATTAAAAATGCAGACGTGTCTTGCTACCTCAAAATAATGAACTGTAGTGGAATTAGCTAGTACTGTGAATTTCAGAGTTACTACTAATCAAACGCTAGTCCCCACCTCCCTTCCTAGTGGTTCTTCAGTTGTTTACAGATCCATTTTTATACTATTTGTTTGCATATTGAATCCTGAAGAGGAGACAACATTTTATAGTAAAAAGAATCTTGTATTTTCTGACATATTTACATGATAAAGCAGTATAGTTCATGCATATTGTCAAAGCATATGACATTTACTCTAGATGTATACAAATGTCACAGAGTTCAGTAGTTTGTATACTACAATGATGGGTGCAATTTGTCCATGCCAGCATGTTTTACTCTTTATGGGTGCAGTACATCAAGTTGCATGTAGATTAGTAAAATTAACTGTTGTAATCAACAGTAGCTATATTAAATAGATGATAATTTTGTTGCTCTGCAGGTCTGGTTCAATGTCATTTAAAATTGCCTGCTATCATCTGGTGTCTTATCGAAAGTTTTCTCTCCTTAGCTTCATACATCATAGCAACTTGATGTAAAACATTCCAGAAAGTAGTTAGTGATTCCATATATTGTTTTTTGTTTGCATACTATATAAATACTCAGTTATTTCACGAACACATTTTTGAAAAATACTCCTGATTGTTGACTAAAGTTAGAATAAATAAGTTAACAAGGGATATAACAGTTTTGTTTTCACGTTTTTTATTCCAGGGAAACAGGAACACTGTTGCTCATCCTTCTGAAATAAACTCCCTCTTGTTACACTCTACTGTCTTAAAGAAAGAAAAACACATAAGATATCTGAAAGATGTTATGAAATAGTCACAGCTGGAATGCTTTTGATTATAGGTTTGCTTAATCTGAGCTGATTTTAGACAAAACAACTTCATATTGGCTATTCCTGTACCAGTATATTGCAATAATGTCATGACTGGTTGAAGTATTCACTCTGGTCACTCAAGTTCCATATCTAATACTCACAAACTACAGCGATGATTACTTCTTTTGAGGTTGTTAACTTTCATCATTTTATAATGAACAGTTATGTAGTTCTTGGTGATATATGCTTCATGAACTGAACTCCACATTTTGAATTCTATATTTTGAACTACAAGAATTCCTCAATTAAGCAGACGTATAGTAAAAGAATATTTCTGATTAATCTGTCTTTTTTAAAGCATAATGTACCTAGTATTAACCAAACAATAGGGTGTTATTTAAGGGCTGTTTTTTCCAGCAGGTCACCCAACCACATTGAGACTATCATCTGTTTGTAAAGATATGTGGAATTCTGTTTTATCTGTTTTGTTTAAATTTATTCAGGATAGTTGTTCAGCTGATATTCTTTAGATGCATGAGGTCTGTCCAAAAAGAAACCGAGCTTAGTAAAAAACGTATTGCTTTTCTAACAATTTAATTATTTTTCCTTCAAAATACTTCCTTCCACTTTTTATACACCATTTCCAATACTTTTTTTTTCTATTTTTGGAATGAATTTTCAGAGGTATTGATTGTCTATGTATAGCAAACTCATGATGAACAACTCTTTTCCAATTATAAAGGGCAATTAACATCGCTCACACATTTGAGCGACTCTGATGTACTTATTTCGGTTGTAGCCATGACAATCCAACCCACTATGATGGCTTTTTCTTTCAACATTGTAGCTGTACATACACATTTCATTGCTTGTTATGAAATTTTTCAGAAAGTTTCCATCAGCATCTAAACAATCATACAAATTCTGACATACTGTGATTTAGTTCTCTTTCTTTGTAGATGCTACACAAATTTTATGACATTATAATGCATCTTCAATTTTTCTTTTAAAAATCATATGACATAAGCTATTAATGATGCCTACTTCTTAGAAAAGTTATGCAGTTAGTTAGGTGACAATTTTTATTAATCACAGCATACACTTTTGAAATGCAATCATCATCTGTTATCATGGAAGGCCATCCAGGTTTAGGATTGTCTTCTATAGTTCTTCCTAATTTGAAGTTCTTGTACTATTGTGTATGGCTGAAATAATTTCGTTATAGGCTCCCTTTATAACATTAGAAGAATCTGTACTTATTTAGCTTGTATTTAAAACAGAATTTCATGCAAACAGGCTGCTCTCCCACATCTTTCATTGTTTGACCTGTGACAAATGTCCAGGTGTGCTAAACATGTTCATTCTGGCACATGTAACTGACATGGCATGCTGTGGCTATTATTAGATTGAAGGTCAAGGCCAGCTATATAGAGTACTGCAGTTATAAGGACACTGTACCTATTGGTTTAAAAGTTTGGTTTATTTTGAACAGACTTCGTATATAGCTTAATTCAATAACAGAACCCATCTTTGTCTTTCACATTCTCTTTTCTGTGATATTTTTTTATAAAATGAATTAATAAATCAGTATTTCCTTTAAAGACTTTAATTCCTAAAATTATTTACTGACCTCCTTGGAGCTTCTAATTTTTATCCTGAAAATGTTTATTTGATAAATTGTTCTTTACTATTTGAAGATTAAAATTTATCTAATTTTAATATAAAATTAATCTCCATCACATTGTTGTTTCAGTTCCCTTAACCAGGTCCTGCTGAACATCACTACTCATCACATGACCTCTACTGTATACTTCCTAGATCCTGCAATATGCACTTTGTAAATCCTGGCAACCACCAGAAAATCATTCTTGTGTCTCTTTTCCAGTAGCCATTGACTATTCTTTTATTTGTTTCAGTCATTTGACTGCTGCCATGCTGGAGCACTGCCTTTAGTCAAAGAAATCGACCCCAGGACTTATTCTTTGTAAGCCTAGTACTTATTCTATCAGTCACTTTTTGCCAAACTGCTAAGTTACAGGGGACACTTAAACACACCATCATCAGTTGTCAAGCAATGGTGGGGGTACAAATATATATATATATATATATATATATATTATGGGCACCTTTCAGTTTCTGTCTACCAAATCCACTCACAAGGCTTTGGTCAACCCAAGGCTATAGTAGCAGACACTTGCCTAAGGTGTCATGCAGTGGGACTTTGGTTGGGAAGCAACTTCTTACCACACAGCCAAACTGAGCATCAGTCTAATCAGTCTGAGAAAATCTTTTTTCTCTTTTTTTTTTTTATTCATTTCATTTGAAGGAAGGGGTAGTGCCTGACACAGACCCTCCAAAATTAATGAGATTAACACAGTTGATATTTTTTGAGAGTTGTTGCAAATTGATAATTACAGGAAAAAAGTTTGTAGAGTGGGAATTCCAGAAAGATAATGTTCTAGGAAGGAAAATCTGGGCGTTGGTTAGTTTGGTACCTGTAGGTTGGACACAGAATGGATTCTAAGAGATGAATGAGTCAGGAATATGTGTTTGGATGTGGTACAAGACCATATCATTTCCAAGGAGCAGAAAGCTATTATAGTAGTAGTAGAAATGCAGAGAGCAAGAGAGAAAAAGGAAACAACATGTCTGTGGGCCAGAAGTTAGTGTTAGAGCTTGTTGATGAGTGACTATAGAGATTCTCAGTGATGGTAAAACCTAACGTGTAGTGACCTTGAAATTTCTAGCTGAGTGGATGTGATAATATATTTTTTGATATGTGTGATTGTGTTTTTATACTGCTGAAGGAGAATATTGACATGACTCCTTTGGGGGATATTTTCAAGGTCTTTGTTGTTGGCGTCTGTGCAGTGTCTAGGTTGCATATAGATAATACCTGAATGTGGAAGGTCAGAGAGGAATAAACAGTGGGCATTGTTTGAGTTAAATAGCAAACTTAGCTGATGTTGAGGGCAACAACACTGTTTTCACCAAATTTCAAGGTTTTCTAGAGTGAGAGCCCATAACTGATCTCTGGCATATATACAAGAGTAGATGTGTTTATGAGGTCATACTGGTGGTCATTAGATGGTAGACAGAATCAAGGTGATGAATATGATTGTTGTTAATGGCTGTCTTCAATAGCTTTGAGATGTAATAGGATGATAGTTGCCAGAGTCAGAAGGGTTGCCCTTCTTGGGAACAGGACATGTCAAAGAACAAGATATATTGGGAGAGAGAGAGAGAGAGAGATTAAAAAGTTTAGTGAGGATAAAGGTTAGTCTTTATCCTCTTTGGGATATATTACTTGAGATAATGAAAGGGACATTATCAGGAATGGTAGCTCTGTTGGTTTAAAGTGATCAGTGGTAATTTTGCACCTTGTATGTTTGTGCACAGTGGTGAGTTTGGTGGAGTGGAAAAGGATAGTTTTGCTGGAGAATTATCCAGAGTGTGAAATCAAGTATGCAGCAAATGTGAAAGCTTCTATAGGAATTCCTACTTACAGAAACATGGTAGTGAAATGAACAAAAGGCAGATTCCACTGAATTGGGAGAGATTCTTTTTGGTAAGGGACCAAAAAGGATTGACTATAGTTTGTAGGGGACAAGCTTGCAGGCTGATACACTGAGGCATTCTTCATTGTTCTGATATTGATGTAGATCATGGATACTGTCTTTCTTCTGTTGACTGACTTAATAAAACATGAGTCAACAAGAGAGACTAGTGGTTATTCAGTCTGATAAAATAACAGTGGAGGCGCAATGGCCCAGTGGTTAGGGCAGTGGACTCGTGGTCATAGGATCGCGGTTTCGATTCCCAGACCGGGCGTTGTGAGTGTTTATTGAGCGAAAACACCTAAAGCTCCACGAGGCTCCGGCAGGGGATGGTGGCGAACCCTGCTGTACTCTTCCACCACAACTTTCTCTCACTCTTACTTCCTGTTTCTGTTGTGCCTGTAATTCAAAGGGTCAGCCTTGTCACACTGAATATCCCCAAGAAATACATTAAGGGTACACATGTCTGTGGAGTGCTCAGCCACTTGCACGATAATTTCACGAGCAGGCTGTTCCGTTGATCGGATCAACTGGAACCCTCGACGTCATAAGTGACGGAGTGCCAACAACAACAAAAATAACAGTCAAATCTTCAAATCATCCCATTATCTTTAAAAGGGACATGCTAGATAATGCAGACCAGAGTCCCTTGCATACAGGAAAAAGGTGGGATGGTAATAGCTGGAATGCCTTTGCTCACAGTCTTCTTGATAAAGGCTGATCTGGGGTTAAACAGCAATTTATGAAATAATTTTTGTGATGTTTAATACTTGGTAAGACGTAATTGAACAGATTAAAGCGTTCTAACTGAGAACAAGCTACGTTTTAGTGCAACATAATGTATATTAAGTAAGGTGTGATTTGAGAATATTTTGGTGTAAACGTAAAAAAATATAAATCTAGAGCAGGCATGGGTAGACTTTTTTGAGAAGCGGGTAATTTTGATAAATGCTATTTTCCTCATCAAATTAGGCAGGCCATTCAGAAAGTCCCACGGGCTGCACTTTGCCCCTGATTGCTCTAGTGTATTCACAGGACTGAAAAGGAAATACTGAGCTGAATATTCTGGTATTTGTTAACCATAGAGAAAATAATGACATATGGAAACGATTATGTCTTATGTGAGACATGCATTACATTCTTGGAAAGACTTCCGCCGCCCCCCCCCTCCCACCATTTTCTCCCAAATTTGTTAGTTTTTTTTGTCAAAAACCCCCGTTTTTGGATAGGGACGTTCCGGAAAATTGCCAAAAATCGGCATTGTTAAATCCCCCCCCCAAAAAAAATTCTTCAATTTTTACTTTTTTCCCCAACACTAACCGTAACTACAGAAATGTTTTTGAAAGTTTTGTCCGAATCATAATGTCCGTATTTTTCCGCATATTTAGAAGAAGAAAAAAAATTCTTACAAAAATTTTTTGAAATTTTTTTCAGAAACATAATCTCCTCTTCGATAAATGCAACACAATGTGCTTAATTGTGAACGAAGTTATACTTATCACGGACTGATCTGTGATAATACGAGTAGCGATCAACCGAAGATTCTGCTTGGTCCACTGAAGCGTGCCCCGACAATCACCCGCAATGCTCAGTTGCCCAGAAGGCACTAATTATCGCTTGTGTTTACATGACTTGTTTACGAGGCTGCATAACTTTTATAAAGATTTATATAACACTCACCCGCCAGTGAACAAGAAAATACGAAGGCGCCTGATGCTAACAAAGGACGAAGACAGATGGGTCTATTCTCTACAGGAAAAGAGATGATCAAGAAAATATGACTGGAAACTTCGCTGCTGTGGGCCGTGAGTTTGGTGCCAATGAATTTATCATTCGTTCCATTTACAAAGTGCGTGGAGAGGATACATTTATCACTGTCTTTAAAAAAAAAACTAAAACTCTCGCGATAAATGAGAATAGATGTACACCATTTTGATAAGATTTTTGCAAATAAAGGGTCAATACTATAGTAGAATTAAACATTTTAAGATTACTTTTAAGACCATCATATGTCATCGGTTTCGCGTCGTTTCTCATAATCACTCTCCTCGTTGTCATGTCAACATCATCATCACCATCAACAAATCATAATTATAATCCTAATCACAACGATGATTATAGTCATCAACATTGTGGTCATAATTAACATCAGCAATACTTACTTGATAATAACTACGCCTTTCCATCTTCCCCTCCTTCTCTTTCTTCTCCTTATCAACATCATTATCATCAACATCATAACTATCATCATCAACATCGTCCAGGAGTCTCCACGCGGTCTCTCGACCAGTCAGATTTGGTGGCAGCAAAATCTTCAAATTTTCTTATGTGTGCATAGAAGCTGGAGGAATAATGGGTACCACAAAACAGAGAAGGGATTTCACTGGTTTGAAAGTGATTAGAATGCTGGTCTATTATTCAAAATTCGACGCAGAGAAATGTTTCAAGCGATTAATTGATCGCGTCTGTATGTTCGTCCGTTATAAATATGACAGCCAAATAGATCAGAGCTGTCCTGGAGAGGCACAGCGAAATCAATCCAGACCGTGGTCATAACTATGGCTAACAGCATCATCGTTATTATGTACGCAACTATCGCTGACATCATAATTATATTTGTAATACTTAACAAACATTTACTTTTAAATTCTTTATCGTTCCAAATCTGATTACACATGCACACACACATACACATATGTATGTGTGTGTACATGAGAGTTTATTTATTATCTACCTATCCATCTATCTGTCTGTCTACATATTTGTATGTATGTATGTATGATCGTGTATGTGTGCGCATGCATGTATGTCGTAGTGGTTAAATATGTAACGATTTTACCCGTTGAAATGCGTTTAGACATCAGACACTGCATGCTTTATGAATTCAAAAGAAGCCCTTCAGCAATAAAAGCGACAAGAAATATTCGTTCTGTATGGAAATGAAGCTTTAAGTGTATGAATATGTCAACCCTGGTTTGGCCAGTGTTGCCTGGGAAGTTTTTCTTTTACAGCTTCCCCTCCGTCTGGACGGCCAAGTTCTGTCAATATCGAACTTCTGAAACTTTAGATAAAGAAAATCAAAGCAGACTGCACGAAAATTAGCACGAAACAGTTGAATCCAAGTTCCACTTCGATCAGAAAATGGCTTCATGAGCTTGGAAAGGTGTTCAAATGTAGTCAGTGGGCCCTTCATCGCCTGAATGCTTCTCAGCTTTTTGAAAAAATGCTACTCTTCGCTCGTCATTCAAGAGTAGACTTGCTACCGAAACTTTCCTAGGTAGAATCACCACAGGTGATGAAATGTGGGTTTTCTGTAAATATATCCAACGGAAACGACAATGGTTAGCACCCGGTGAAAAGAGACTGTAACGACCGTGCGACCAGGAGAGGTAACGAGGAATGGTTCTTTTAGCACATCGCACGGTCGATACAAATAATATACGAATAGAGGATAAATGAGTATGAGTGTCGAAAGGAAAAGAGAGACACAACCGTTAGAAGGTTTAACAGGTTTTATTGATATGTCAACATGTATGTGTGTGTGTGTGTGCGACATATAAACACAATAATAGACAAGCCGTCATGTATACAACGTGTATGTGTATACAAACAGATGTATGTGTGTGCGAGAAATACAGAGCATAGAAAAGAGTCTATTAGGACGTTAGAATAAAGTTCAGGCACAAGGATGGTAAATACCAGTTCGTACTCAAGGTACACAGTAGTTGAGGTGCTGTAACAAGAAGTTGTGGCGGCAAGGCAGAGCCGGGAAGAGACATGTATAATAAGTTGAGGCTTCAATGCTGCGGCCGGTTACTTGGTACAGGCGGTCGTTGCAGGTTGTACTCGCTGTTAACCACGGTGAAGTAATTCACAAACTGTGGAGAGAACCTGTGCGAGTGTTGTTGGTGGTGTATACGTAGAGAAGTTGATGTAGACGCAAAGAAGCTGGAGGTCCTGAATGCTGGACGAAGAGTTGGTTTTCTCCATGAAGCTGCTGTTGTGTCGTCGCTAGAACTGGCTGTGTGCTCTGTGGTCAGCAGCTAGACCTCAGGAGGTCTGGAGCGGAGAAGGCTGACAAACTATGACGGTGAAAAAGCTGGCTATTTATATAATATCTTATCGGTTCACACTGGGGTTCAGAAAACTGTCCCACGTGACCTTATTTGAAGGCTGCGATTGGTTGGGTTGCATATTGGCACGCAATAGAACAGGAGACAAAATGCGCCAATACCATCCAATCAGAGTGGATCCAACAGGATCCAAAAGTGCGGCCGAAGGCTAGCTGTTAAGCACTACGTCCGTATCCATGTATATATAACAGAGTGAGAGAGAGAATTACGCTACAAGATAATACATCACCAAACCAGGACTACACCAGAAAACAAAGTTATACTCTGTATTTGATGGGATATGAAGGGTATCGTTTATTACAGTTCTCCGCAACCGGTATGCCGCGACACGAGACGATGCTAGGTGCGTCGCAGTGTAATCTGAATATAATTTTTTTTCTCTATACTTTTAGTTATATATTTAGTTCAGGTATGCCGCCGAATTTTGAAAAGAATATAAGTGTACCGCAAGTGAAAAAAGGTTTAACACTTTATAGTATGAAATGTTGAACTAAAACGAAATAGTTAATGCGGACAAACATTGTTGTCAAATAGAAGCATTGCACAAAGATTTGCAGAAAAAGCACCCATATTGGTCTGTCATAAAAGGGTGTTGTTCTTACACGATGACGCAGACCACCTCTTGCCCATGTCATTCAAGAAAAGATTATGGCACTAAAAGTGGAAGTTTTGCCTCAACCTTCTTACTCTGATTTTGCTCAATCTGACTATCATATTTTCAGACCAGTTCGACGATTAGAAGGAAAACAATTTATTAACTGTGAAGAGGTTGTTTTTGCTTCGAAACACAAAAATTTATACCTGTGTAATCAAAAATGTGCCAAATAGATTGGATAATGTTATCAAAAATGAGGTGGAATATTATTTAATATTATCTTATATCAAGTTAATATTTCCGTGTCATGCTGAGACTTTTAAGTGCTGCCCAAGTTTTCCTGATACGTAGCTTAACATCTATGCAACTATTAATTTAGTTTCTGTTATATATAAAAGGACTTAATGGTTTTATCGAGCTTCAAAACAATGCAGTCGTCACACACACACAGGTACATAATACATAAATAGGTTCATACATGCATACATACATCCTTCAAAACTTCCATGCTTCCGGAAAGCCGTACACATGATGGGTTTTTTCAGTACACCTGGTGGCTTTCTTTTTTTTAGTTGTAGTGCACCTGAGCATTGTATACAATTTCTTTCTTTCTCTTTCATACATACATAGATACATACATATATATGGATATGTAACACTGCCTAAATACCAATCTTGAGAAATTAAGCTTCTCAAAACCAGAAAGGAGAAAGCTAATTCGAAGGCTACAGATCCAACCCATCACTGGAACTGTAAAAATTTGTAAAACTTTCCAGAAGTTTATCATTTAAATATATATGAGCATGTCTAGATATGTAACTATATGTATGAGAATACATACTTAAAGCATATGTAATAAAGCTACATATATAAAAGGTAGTAAAACTATTACTATTAAGATTACTGGATGTAAGAAAATGCATACAGTGGTATATATTTGTGCTGATAGAACAAAATTTTAATTTTTAAAATAAAAACTATGGTTTATGTGCATGTCGAGGGTGGTGGCAGAATCGTTAGCACGCCGGGCGAAATGCTTAGCAGTATTTCGTCTGCCGTTACGTTCTGAGTTCAAATTCCACCGAGGTTGACTTTGCCTTTCATCCTTTTGGGGTCGATAAATTAAGTACCAGTTACGCACTGGGATCGATGTAATAGACTTAATCCGTTCGTCTGTCCTTGTTTGTCCCCTCTATGTTTAGCCCCTTGTGGGCAATAAAGAATGAAAGGATGGATAAAAAGGATATTTTTATTTTTTAAAATTTGTTGATATATCCAGTAAGGTTTATTTTTAAAATGGTTTCTCTACTCTAAGATTCCTTTAGAGCTCACTTGGTAGAAAATATAAAGAGAAAAAGCTAATGAACTAAAACAATTGATGGTTACATCTGTCAGTTTAACAAATCAGTCGTATCTGTTCAAAAGATAAAATCCATTCTCCACAGCTGAAGTGTTAAAGCCACTCCCCACTGGCAAAGAGGATTAATCTGCAAAGAGTCCTGTGCTGGCTCTTGTGCTAGTGCCACATTAAAACCTCCCAGCACACATATTATAAAATGGTTGGTGTTAGGAAGGTCATCCAGCCATAGAAACCAAGCCAAATAAGAATGGAACCTGGTGCAGCTCTTCTACTTGCCATCTCTGAACGAACTGTCCAACCCATGTCAACATGAAAACGGACGTTAAATGATGATGGTGGAAGTGGTGATGATGATAATGTGTTTCAAACAATACTTTCTTTGAATATTAGAGTGTATATATTTTTTCTGGTAATTTTTCAGATTAACACCCACACGATTTTCACTAGGGTTTTAGGGTTACGGTTAGGGAATTCCGTCCCTAACCCTAACCCTGACCCTAAAACACTAACCCTAGTGAAGATCGTGCGGGTGTTAATCTGAAAATTTGCCTTTTTTCTCTTTTGTTCAATAACATTTTTTTTTATATTACTACAACTTCTTAAGGTGGTGAGCTGGTGGAATCGTTGGCACGCCGAGCAAAATGCTTTGCAGCATTTCGTTTAGAGTTCAAATTCCACCGAAGTTGACTTTACCTTTCATCATTTTAGGGTCGATATAATCAACTCACCACTCCTTTAGGATCGAAACCACACCCGGGCATTGTGTCAAAATTTGAAACCAATATTACCATACCTATTTCAAAACTAAGGCTGCATTTTATATTGAGAAATATGATCACTCAGTCAATTTTAATTAATAACTTTC